>NC_045639.1:18878682-19180432 GCF_009829145.1 Chiroxiphia lanceolata
TTTTGCGTGGGAATTTTTTGTGCTTGGATTAGAGCAAGAAGGGAATATCTCTTATCTTGTAGAAGTGAAGGACTAAAACTTTCTAATTACATTCTTATAGTGTGTTACAGGAACTTGCTGGAAGCAACCCAGAATCAAATAGGCTTCTTTAATATGTCTGTTTTCCTGTTTGCTCCAATCCATCACTCCAGAATTAGCATCAGTGTAGTGAGGATTTGTGAAACTTTTTACTCTGTGACTGCTGCAAGAAAACAAATGCTTTCCTGACTATTGTACTTCAGCTAGGAAAATGTGAATAAATGTGAATAATTCAGAGTTTGATCTCACTCTTTCCTCTCTCCTCCTTTCTTACCCACCTTTATTCATGTAGTTTCTCTGATTGCTGGGACATGTGTATTTCTATACATACAGCATGCATCATGAATTTTTGTCCAAAGGAAAGTGTTCCATGTCCCCTCAGATAATAAGGCTGCACTGTAGGGTAGCCTTGAGACAAGCGGTGCAAAGCATGCAGTTCCTGGACCACTGGGGACCTCTTCCTTTCTACTACTGTAAGAGGAAGCTTGGGGACAGCCTAGACACTGGGGCTGACCATGACAAGTCACCTCAGCTTTTCCAGGGAATACGGATACTACAGTGAATAGTTGCCTGGGGGTAGAAGCAAGGCTCTGATAAAAGGAGAGGACCACTGTAAAGCCTTTATCTCAGTGCTCAGCCATCAACTGCCCCACTCATCTTCTGGGTTTCCTGAGGTGTTTTGCAGCTTCTCTCTTCTCTTTCTGACCTCTTCTTTCTTTTTCTCACAAATTTCCTTTGAATTGCAGTTGGAATTCACATACTAGGGGAAGAGAAATATATCGAAAATTACTGTCTTGTGACTGAGACTTCCTATTGTCTTGGAATTCTTTTAACATTCTCTCAAGGAATTACGTCATTCAAATCCTGAAGGACTACTCCACCTCTGGGTAAGACAATTAAGTGCACATATGTCCAGGCTCTTTTCTGTTCTGCTGAAGAATAAACTTTAACCCGTTCTGTCCATTGATCTGTTGCTTATATAAAGATGAAGAAAGGGGGGCTGCACAGCAAGCTTACAGAAATATTACAAGGTCTTCTCAAGTTCTCCATACAGTGAGCAAAGAGCTACAAGGTGTCAGAGTTTTCTCCTTTCCTCTCACAGTACTAGTACCCTGGCCATTTCTCTCTGAGTAGTGGGGTGAAATAGAGTAGGAGTGAGAAACTGCTTAGTTTAACCATACCAAGTGGGACCTCTTCGAGGATTCATCTGTTTAAAATGCAAAAGCATCCAGAGGGCATTAGGATGATGTAGACATGTCCATCTGTACGTATTCAGCTTCAGATATCCTACAGAAGTTAGTTTTTTAAAGGTCCCTAATCTCTTCCATTCTGCCAAATGATCTCCATAAAGATGTCTCTGTCTGCAGCCCAAAATTACTGTGGGAAACACAGACCACCACAGCGCATCACACAGCCTGTGCATAACCAGGCCTTTCACTTCACAACACCTTGCCAATAGCATAAAAATCTTGGGTGGGTTTTTTTAATCCACAGGCTCCAGGCTGATTTTTAACACAGATGTGTTAAAATCTTGTGGAAATTGCCTGGCAGTTATTGTGCCTTTTTATTAAAAAAGGTAAACAAATCCTGAGAGATGTAAGTGAGGTAGCACCATGCGTGACTATTTAATAACAGGGTTTGTGAGGTTGTAATTCCCATGGTACCACCCGCCTTCTGCTTGCTATAGGTGGCTAATTATAGCATCCACAAGGCTCCCAGCAGCGGAGCAGAGGGACACAGCATGGCCTCTTTCTGTTAGACTTTTCCCCCGCCTCAGTCTTCACTTCCCTTCCTCCCTGGAAGATAAAGAAGCAAATCCCAATTTAGTCATCAAGGCCTGAGACATGCGGTGAATAATTCAATTCCTCATCTTCACACGTGGACTCAGCTGTATAAACAAACTCAACTGTTTCTGCAAAGTGCACAAATACATTTCCTGATGATTTTTAAGCATGGAACATATTACTGCAGTTGAAAGACACAAGACATAAAGAAAGAGGGATCAGGAATGCTTTGCTGGTGAAACATCAGGGTGAAAAGCCAGTGAGCTCTGGCTGCCAGATCTGGGACTGGGGCACCATAGGGCAACCAACCAATCCATCAGTCAATCATGCCAGGAGGGACTCTGAGCTCTGTGGCTGAGAGTCACATATAGGACTGAGGGAGATGGTGACACTTGCCTCCCACTGTTCTCCTTGATGCTCTGTTCAACGGATCTGCCTTGCAAAAGCCACCAGACCCCAAAAGGTACTAAATTAGTCAGGTTTGTGGCATGAAGACACAGCTCTAAGACCCTAACGGCCATGGTAGACATGCAGAGGTTTCAGTACATGTGTGAATATTGCTCAACCCCAGAGCATCACAATTGCAAAGTGGGGTCAGGATGATCTTTACTCCCGTTAAATAGACTTAATATGCAGAGACTGGCTGATCAGCAAGGGCAGTCATGGTGTAACTTGACAGGCTGTTGACTTGTTCGCCTTTGAAAGGGGGACCACAGAAATACCTTGGCACTTCCCCTTGCCTCAGGGAGGGGGTTTTTGGGTAGGAACACTCTGTCAGTGGAGTTTAGTTCATTCCTGCCTTCAGTATTGTCTGGGATATGCATACACACATGAATTTGGCTCTAACATGGCCTCTGATGGCCCTTTTATATATTCATTGCAATTCCTCTGTTATACACTAATATGTGTGTCCTGATGCTGGCTAAATTCACCAGATAGTAACTACTGTGATTCATCTTCCACCTCCTGAAAGGAAAACTGGAGTATTAATGGAGGGCACCATCCTGTGTGAAATTATAAGTGAGCTGGAAGAAATGACCATCCCATGGGTATCAGTCAAGCAGTGGAATTAAAATTTACAAAGGCTAAGTACACATCTGCAGGCTTTGCTGGGGTTAACCTTCCAGTTCTTGTGGGTTTTAAACTTAATCTTTATCCTGGATGCTGTGAGATTTCTTCTTGGCTTGAATTCTGGAGAAGAATGTAACCAGAAAGATGAGCCAAGGTTTTGATCCAAAAGAGAGATAGTGTCTACCTCTACTTATTTTATTTTAAGAAGTAGGACTTGGTTCTTAGTATCAACCCACCCTGTGGGTCTTGCTGCATGAGTTTGAAAAAAAAAAATAATGCAGTGAATGCATAATCAAAATAGAGAATAGTGTGAGTTTAAGGTTGGGTAGGTCACCTCCTTTCCTGGCTTGAGCCTTCCTTGTGCTGTCTTTTATTGCTTGTTACAAAACATGTCATCTCATTGCCTGGCACACACCAAGAGATGAGTTGTGTGTCAAAGCTTTAGCCTATAAGATCAGGAAGCTTCAATTAAAAGACTTTATTTGCAGTGTACAAACATGCAAGAACAAATTTCTAGGTAGTAATAAATTAAAGGGACAATCAGTCACGCCCAGAAATAAATCCCATGGCTAGATAATGCAGTAGCAGATGGGTACAGTATGACGGTGGAGGTGTACCTGGACTCCTGGTGGGACGGCTCTATCAGACAGTCACATCTCAGAGCTAGTTCCTCTGCCTGTGTCATTTCTGTGGGGTAGATGTGGCCCACGATGTCTTTGCAGCTGTGCTGACCCCAGCACATACAGCCTGGCTGCACCTGGCTGTAGGGTTGGTGAGCTCCATAGCACGTCCCACCGTTGAACCTTTCGGTGACCACCAATAGAGGACATCTGGGACCATCTCATGCCTCCTCCCCTGTCAACGCATCTTGGCTCCGTTCCAAACAAACTGGGAAAATTGAAATCATAGAGTTGGGCTGCAGCCAGCCCCTCAAGGTCCTTATCACCAACTCCAAAAGTACTACCCATGAGTGTCTCAGGGTGTCTCTCTGAGGTGGGAGACTGTATTTTCCACAGTATTTTCCTGCTCATTACACTTCTGTGGGGAATCCTTTGTGTCTGGCTGAAAAGCACTCCGAGGACAAGTCCTCTGAAGGTGTAAAACAGGAGTTATCTGTTGGTGCTGATAACCTCCCAGTTAATGTCCCTGGAGGTAAAGGTCTGGGATAGGTATGCACCTGAAATCTCCTGTGCTAAATTAAATTACTCTGAGCTTTGGGGGCTGAGAAACTAGGTTAGCTCTCTCCTGGGAAGCGTTTCACATTAGTGTCCTGTGGTCGCTCCGGAAATAAAACTAGGTGTTTGCACAAGGCTGAGGCCATCGGTGCATGAATGGGTTAACCCACAGCAGCTCAAGTTGTTCCAGTTTCCAAAAAGTTGTGAATACATGATTCAATTGCAAGGAGCCATTAAGCCCACCCAGCAACAACAGATTTACTCCTTGCTTCCTTATGGGCCATTTTCTCACATGATGAAACACCTACGCTTTTGATACACAGCCTGCTCCTTTCTCACACCTCTCAGTGAAGGGTCTACTTATTGGCCTGCTCCTGCTGCCATGCACTTTGCTCCAAGGTTTTACCTCAAGTTCAATGTTTCCCCACGTGTGGCAAAGCCTTTGCTGTTTACGTTGCACATAAAGGTAAAAGCCACCCACCTAGCTGAAAGGCAAATGTCATCTGGTGTTACATATTCATTGCAAAAAATAAGGCAGAGTCATGACGCCTGGCGTCTCCCTCAGAAATAAATGTGTCTTTCTTTTCCTCTCTCTTTAAATTCTAGGAAGACGTATGATTTGCTCTTTGCATGTGTGAAGGGAGAGATAACAGACTAAAACGGGGTCTTGCCTGAGTGCTGGGTCATGCTTGGGCGAAGTCTTCCTTCTCTTTATGAGCTGGGATAACAGGAAAACAAAGCAATCTGATAAGTCATTCACTTACTCTTGGACCCCCTTCATGTTTGTCAGTCAAATGTGTCCCTTCTTGCCTCAGTTTCCTCACTTGTCACAGGCTTTACTGCCAGCATAGGAAGGGAGGGCTAAGCCACCATAGGCTGCATGCAGCCTCTCCCACAACCCTTATTGTGGGTTCCCACTCCTGCATCCCCCAGCCCTGCTTCTTCCTGTTGCCTTTCAGGCATCCACTAACAGCAATGACAAAATTCCTGGTTCAACCCAAGCACTATTTCCCAAATAATTATTTAACACCACATCAGCGCTTCGCAGCCCTGATTTTACTAAATGAAGGACAACTAATTAAAGGAACAGGCACAGCATAAATTTGTTGCCAAAGAGGTAAAAGTTAATAAACAGCAGTGACATATTGTTTCATTAATATATCCCTCTGTTGTGTTTCTCTTTTCTTCCCTGAAAGTGGATAGAATGGGCAAGAAAGACTGAGAGCACCTGAAGAGGAGGGTATTAACACTGAAAGTGTGGAAACCATTCAGAGTAGGTGGGATACTCGTTCTGTAGAGGTAGCTTTGTTGAACAAAAGAGGTGTGGTAGCATCCCTCTCATGTGGCTCTTGAAGATGCTCAGCCCTGGCCCAGAAGCAGTAGTGGTAGCTGGCAGATGCACCCGTTGTCTTCCCCGCTTCTTTCTGTGTCCTCTGCCCATGCCTCCAAGAAAAGAGCTGCTTTTTTATCCCTAGAGCCAGCACAGAACATGGGTAGATGGAAATTGCCAAGAGACACTGGCGTGTGGGCTGTGAGCCCTTCCCATACTGTGGGCTGGCTGGAGCCAGTGACCTGTTTGGCGGGCTCCGAGTGCAAGCTAGCTGGGGCAGGCAGGGGAGCGATCTTTTCCCACACAGGGTGCTGCCCTGCATTTTTTTCCTCTTCCCTCATCCCAGCTGTCATCACTTTCTTCTGCAAAAGAGGAACATTTTGTCATAAGCAGGATTTTCCCTCCTCCCCCACTAGCAGGGAGGATTGCTGGGTCTTTTCCAAAGGCTCTTGAGCCACATCTGCTCCCTTGGAGGATATTCATCCTTGGGTCAGAGTCCCTCTCCTGCCACATCACCTATGAAAAGTGGCATTCCTGATGTCTTTATGAGACTGAAGGTTCCTTTCCATGTTTGGGGAGCCCAGAGCTGTTCTTGCACACCTAAACCCATCTGTCTGAATCATTATTTCTGTGGAAGCATGCAAAGTGTCAGAGAAAGCATGAACAGTCTCAGAGACTGATGTCCAGAATCAGAGGAGGAGTGTCTGGCTAGGTCAGAGGGTCCCAAGATGAACTTACAGACTCATTTGAATGGGAAATTTTTAGTATGAGAAAGATGTCAGTTCGTTTCTCTCTCCTTTCAACTGATGAATTCAAGTTAGAGAGAGAAAAGAGGTACAGTGGTGTTCAAGGAGGCAGCCATCTCAGAGACCTTCAACCAACCTTCACCTCAAGTGGTCCATCCCAGGGCTTCCACAGCCCCACATGTCACAGGTACATGGTTATGCTTGCCATGTCCTTCTGACCTGATAAGTATTAAGTAGTCTATTTAAGGCAGTTTGCTCCTATGGGAGAAAACTGGTTTGAACTGTTTCTTTGTTTCTGGAGATAACACCGTCCTTTTCGGGCAGGATTCTGCTTTCAGGCTTCGTTGTCCATCCCATTATAAGGAAAATAACTCTTGTTTCAGGAAGGAAAAGAGAAACATATAGAGTCCTTTTCTCCCATGGGAGAAAAGGCTGCCAATGCTGAATGCATGCAGGTCACCCCTCTAGCTGCATGGTGCGTTTGTAAGGACAAGCAGTGCATGTATAGAGAGAGACCATCCAGTGCCTTTCACACAAGTATCTCAGCTTAACTGTTACATATACACAGTAGTGTGGGGAAGATGTGTTTTTCCATGGAGCTTTAGTGGCAGGGGTGTTAGGAGGTCATTTTGTTCCTAGGAAAGTTGTCCAACACCTGCAGTGCTATAAGAGAGATGCTGTGAGAGCATGTTTCTCATGGGGAGGAAAGAAGACGCACATTATAAGTACAATCAGAAAAAGCCCAAGGTAGAGAAGCACAGCTGTTTGGAGGGGGAAGCCAGCTGGATTTTATTACATGGTCACAAGATAGAAGTAGGTGGGTCCTAAACAAAACAGCTGAGAGAAGATCAATGCTATAAGAGGATGGCTAGTTGCTGCTGTTTCTGTTTTACTGTTGTTCAGGAGATTATTCACACTCCTGAAGTTCAAAGAGTTGGTCTCCTCCATCTTTCATTGGAGAAGCTGTTCCTGGTTGTAGAGTTTTCAGAAGGAGTCCTATTTATCAGATTTTGCTTTTTGTGGAGGAGTTATACCTCTGCCTTATTTTATAGACTATGATTAAGACATCTTCTCCTTTCTTCTTCTATTATAAAGGGAAATGAAGTCGCTTACAGCCCAAAAAGTGTTAATTTGACCTCTATGTTAAAAAGGTACTGGGGAGTGCCAGGAAGGAAAATGGTTATTACTATCAAACCAAGCTGTTAATGATAACTTTGGGATCTACCTGTATGGGCTAATGCAGCACCCTTTTGGCCTTTGACTGACTCACAGTGACTAGAACTCAGTCAGAGTTGAGGGAAGTCACGAGTGGAAACTTTTTAGCTTGTGTTTCATAGGGGATCAGAGGCAGTCATGGTAGCTTATAGTAATGCCCCTCGCTGGTCTTGAAGTGTGGTCTCACAGTTGTTAATGACTAGAGAATCTTGTTAAGAATTAAAAAAGACAGCGTCATTTTCATGCCCTCCAAAAAAGTGAGTAAAAAATTGACCAAAACAGTTGAGAAGACACCTCTAACATGCTTGTACTCTCCAGTTACTGATGTGGACAGATATAAGAAAGTCTGAAAACATAAAAATGTGTGATAGCATTAGCCTTCTCCTGGATTTTTTTCAAGTGTACCAGATTCCTAGGAAGGAGGTAGGAAATCTCCAAAGAAAGCATCTTGACTGACACTAGTGAAGTCCTTAAAACAAAATCATCAAAATCCCTAGTTATTGCTAGGACAGGTGGAACAGTCAAAAAATAATGTCAACACTGGATATGCTACACATGACCAGTCTGGGATTTCTGGAGCACTAATCCGTGCCTATTTACCTTTTTTACTGGACCATAGCCTGTTCCTTGAGTTATTCTGTGCAATGCATTAATACTTTTCTGAGGGGAGAGAGAGGTATGTGACCCTCACTTGTATAAAAATTGCAGGGAGGACGTATCCAGGAGAGAAGAAAATTATCTCCCTCTACGTGTTATCCTCAGCTGGTCAAGGACTCTCTAAACTATCTGAGAAGAGGTAAGCTCTCACATTTGGGCTGGTTGCTAGTTGTTTGGTATTTCCGGTGGTGACTTGTGCCAGAGCAAAGCACATCCTGGTGGACCAGGATGCTGCTGCCACTGCGCTGAGCTATATGGACACATGAGCAATGTGCTTACTCTAATAATAGTTTAGAGACCAGAAAGACACGTTCCCATGTGTATTCACGTCCTAGCTTGCTTGTCAAACACATCAGCTTTTCAGGGAAGGTTGTTTCAGTGGTTGTTTTTCACCAACTCTGAAGGGCTTGAGTTATCAAGTAGTAAACAGCTTGAATGAACAACAACACAAATATCAGAAATCTAAAGTTAAGGGGAGGCCAAGAAAAACAGGCTGTGAATTTTTATCACCTGTTCCTAGAAATGTGAAATGCTAGGGACAGATACAAAGCCACTGACAGAAATCTTAGTTTACTCCAAGAAAAATTTTTTACTATTTTGTGGACTTCAGCACAAAAGAATAAGAAGAAAATGAGTTTTGCTTCATTATGCAGCACTTACTCCTTGGTGCAGAGACAGATTCTTTGAAAGGACAGCAGAAAACTGACCAAATTGACATAATTATTATTTCCCAATACTTTTTTTTCTTTAATAATGTTCTTTTCAAGTACTGGAATTGTTGGTAATTCTGAGGTTCAAATCGCCGCTGTTCAGGGGCTGTAGTGACTAAATTTTTAACAAACACTGTCACCTTCTGGGCACGCCGCAGCAGTGCAGCTTCCAACCAGTTATTCTTTCAAGTAAGGATGTTCCTCCCAGCCCAAGAGAGCCACTGAGTCCCAAAGTTTGGAAACTTTTCTGATGTTCTACTGAACCTAGATCCGTTTGCTTGGTACGTCCAGCAAAAACTGGAGCTTTATGTCTTCGGGTGAAATTAGTAACGAGGGACCTCGTTTTGTGTTTTGGTTTGTATTCTCATGCTTAGAAACCCTGCCTGTGTGGGATTTGCACAAAATTCTACTTTTTGTCACTTTTGGGTACATTTTGCTGCTTAAGAATGTATGCCATGTGCAGTGCCTAGGGTCCTGAGCCAACAGCTGGTTCTATAGCCTGCCTTGGTCGTGCTGCCTGAGTAGGGAGTGCTGTTGTCTCACCCCTGTTAGACCTTCTGGAGCTGCTTGGGATGCAGTGAGAGGGTAACCTTCTGCTATGGGACACCTACCATCAGCTCAGCCAGTACCACACATGGCCAGCTCGGCCACTGGTCGGAGTTCGTTAAAAACCACTAAAATTCGATTGTTTTCATTCCCCTCCCTCTCCTAGACTAGAATTCAGTGTTTAGTAAATAGGGCTGCAAGGCTGGGATGCAGAGACTAAATATTCCTTTATAAATCTCTCAGAGGCTTTCAGTTCTCTTGTGGACATCAGGTTTTTCAGTTGCTGGTTGGCTCTTGGAGCACTCCCTCCATGAAGTAGGGCTGTTTGGTACCTGTGACTCTGCAGCCATTAACAGTTAATAAATAATTCTTTATATTGTGGTTGACTTCCCCAGTTTTGGATGATGGGAGGAACAACTGTCCTCCTCCCTGGACTAAAGGGAGTTGCTGAATGCTCTTTTCTTAATAATACTCACAATAATAGACTCTGGTGCTCAAAAGATGGACCTATAAGACCTGGCTGACCAAGAAAGGCTTTGTTGGAACTCCTGGGGCAAATGAATGCAGGGACACTGTCTGTGATATTTATTTTGAGGGAATAGCAGCAGCTACCTACAGCTGCTGAGAGCTACAGAGAGGATAAGGGAAAAGCAAGGCAAGAGCTTCAGGGCAATGGTGTGAGAGTGTGTGTGGGTTTGTCTTTCATTCATTTGATTCTTGGTTTGTCAAACATCAGATCTTAGTACTTACTTGGATGCTACAGTGTCTACTTGCAAAGAAGACAGCATTTGCAAATCTAATTTTATCCTCCTGATTGGAAAAGCTACCGGAGTGTTTGAGTTTAGGCTGACTGCTGGCTCCAGCAGGGACAGAAGAGTGCAGCAAGAATCTGGTGTGGACTCCTGCAGGTCTGACAGCCCCTTGCCTCTGTGCTGCTCTGGGTACTTGGTTTCTGCCTTTCTTCAGTGTACTCTTTCTTGTGCAGGAATTTTGTGTGACTGCGTTCCTGTGGTGACTGGTGTTTACCAGCAGCTACGCCGCAATGGTACAGACAGAAAGGACCGGATCTTCTGTATGAGCTTTATCTTTCGAGGAACAGTGCCTCTGGCAAGGGTATCGAGTCTATTTCAGGGATATTAAGTTTTTCCCTCTCTTTCCCATCAATACTTTATTTAAATCATAGCTATTTTGGAAAGATATGTAGGAGGTTTTCCTGGTTTTATAAGGATAATAACTGAAAGCCAGTTTTAGAGCACTTAAGAGTCTCATTTTCCATGACTGTATGAAGCCTCACAGGACTACTCAGATTCATGGGCTCCTCCTCCTTAGAAACACCAGAAACAGCTCCTAGCCCAAACCAGTACTTCACAGAGAAATTGCATATATTTTTTTCTCCTTATCCTCACAAATATTGTCTTACCTGACCTAAGAGCCCAGTTCAAGCAGCAACCCCACCATGTGGGGCTCCCTCCCAGTGTGACCACCCAGCATCAGGTTGATTATGTTTGGCAACTCAAATGGCTATAAACCGTCCAGGAGTAGAAGAGGTGTGATGGACAGCAGAGCTGCCAGATTTGGGGGTTGACATCTGGGAGCCTTGAGGAGCTGTTTTATGTGTGAGGTTTGGATCTGAGTAAGAGAATTTTCATCGTTTCCATTGTGCTGGGGGGCACTGTGTAGGAACCAGGTGGTATGACCCCATGCCTGCCTGTCCCTTGCCTGCCCAGCAGTGCTCCTTCACCCTTGTTCTTTGGCAGTCTGGAGCAATCCCTCCTGGCCTGGTAGAACAATCCTGCTGCCGAGTGCTCTCCTGTCCTCCTCTGTCACCAAATTATAAGATATTTTTCCACCTCTAGAGGACACTGTGTGCTTCCATATGCTGACTGCTCTGCCGTGCTCTAGAGGCATCAGCACTGCTCAGTGTCTGCCTGCCAGAGGTGGTACAAGCGGATAGTGGGGTGGGACCATCATACCCAGGCTGGGAAGGGTGGTCATGAAGGCTTTAATGTCTCTGCCAGCAGCTGCTGTGTGTCAGAGAACTTTACCTGCTCTGTCCATAGTTCTACAAGCCCAAGAGGCCCTGCTGTCTTCTGGGGTTGGCCAGGACGAGGCAGGGACTTGGAAGTACTTTGTAGATGTGGCAGGACGCTTTCATGCTCTCAACTCACATCTGTCCAGAGGTCATCTAGATTTTGCCTTTTCAGTCCACTGCAGGGACCTCCTTCCTTCTGGGTTTATGATTTTGATCCCACTTCTGTTCCCCACAGCCATGAGAGCTGGCAAACAGGGAGCTTGGCAGGCTGAACACAAGCCCAGGGAGGTCATCTCTTACTGGAGGTCTGCACGGGTTTTCATCTGCTTTCTTGTCTGTTCATAAGCCTTACTGACTCAGACTTTCTTCTTTTTTTTCTTTTTTCTCTCCACTCTTGGCTCATTCTGGTATTTTGCATTACAGTAGGAGAACTTCTTAGAAATTTGCTAAAAGGATGCCTTGTGCTATTTAAAGAAGTTATGGAGTACATTAGCAGAATGAATTTTAAAAAGTAGTAGTGGTTGATCAGGAGGTGGTAGTTTATCTGGAAGTAGACAGTGAAGTCTGCGATAATAAAGCTGCAATGCTGCTGGGGGAGAAGCAATACAGCTCCAAGTTGTTTATGCCACAGATGCCCTGGAGTCATGTTGCTCCTCCTTGCAAGTTCCTTCCAGATGGTTTGTTCCACCAGTCTTCTCCAAAGGATTCATCAGCAGAGTCAAACTGTGATGTTCTGGGCTGGGCACGTGGGGGTGCATTGGGGGAGGTCCCTCTGTCATGATGGTAACCACCAGCAGCAGTTTTGCACGTAACAGTGGTCCCCTCTCAGGAGATGTATAAGTAACGTTAGGTGCACAGATGCAAGGCTGATGTTTTTAAGTCTTGTGGTGCCTCTTGCTGGTGAAGACATATGCTGGCTTTGAACCTGAAGACTGGTAAAACTATAAGTAGAGTACTGTTGTTTCATTTTAATGGAGTAAGAAATAAGGCCATTTTGGAAGAGGACAATTTCCGTTCCAATCCAAAGTTTGGCCATGATTTGATGCATCCATAGATAAACAATGGTTGATTTCTTCCCACAAACTCTGTCCTTCCCGTGAAGTGCATCTCCAGCATTAAGTCAAATCTGAACTATTTGTAGAAATTTATTGAAACTGCCACTGAAAGAAAACCAGACAAGAGATTCTAAAGGATGAATCCTGATAGGTTCCCCAGGTTGCTACTGAATTTTGGCTTTGTCATGTTGCTGGTGACAAACTGTGGGTTGCAGAGCAGGAAAGCAGCTGGGGGCAGGAGGAAAGGGTTGTGCAGGGAGAATGATTTTTTTACAGGCAAACGAAGAAGAAAAATTTCCTCACATTATCTAGCTTTGATTTTTACTTTTTTTTTGAGGTAGAGAAAGTAGGAGGAGGGGAGTATGGAAAGCAATGGATTTCTGTGCAAAACAGCTTTATATAATTACCAAAGTTGGGCCCTTTCTTGTTTTCTAAGCATTTTGTGAAGAGAAGGAGTGTAAAAACCATGCAAGTGGCAAACCTGGGCACCAGACAACAGTGGTGAAGGCAGAAGCTGATTGTATTGCTCCTGGTTTGGAACCACAAAAAACATCTGCAGAAGTCCTATGAAGCAGGAAGAAATGGGGGTCATTGTTTCCTGCTAAATGCAGACACTCAGATGTATTAGTGTGCTGTTGTAGGTATATCCAGTTTTCCTGTGCTACACTGCTACCCTGTGCCCATGATCCACCTCCCCTCTGTCTCCCAGGGAGGTGGACGTGGTGTGGAGGCAGCAACCTTGGTGTGTAATGCAGGCACTGACCTTTCCCACAAACGCTTTTCTCCGCAGCCCTCGGGACATCTGCTGGCCCCGGACAGCCTCAAAACAATGCGGGTTTCCTGGCCCTCTATGTGGTTTTTCCTCTTGTAGGAAAATATATGCTAGAATATTTTCTCTGTTTTCCAGTTGCTTTGTCCTAGTGTTAGCACGTGTCCGTTGTCTGCAAGGGTGCCTGTAATGCTGGGAAGACATGGTGAAAATAAGACCGTTTAGGTGGGGGTATGTAGGGACAAGCTGTCTTGTTTGAAGAACAAAGCACACCATGGAGGGAGTCTCTGCACAGCAGGAGTTTTCCCAATTGTGTCTCTCGCGTGAGTTAGGTAGGTTTCTCTCACCAGTGGGACTCCTCAGAGTTTTGGTTTTTTCTTCTTTTGCCACTGTCTGCACTTTTACCATACCCCATCCAATACCACTCATAGTCTGACCTGTTGCAGACCATTGCATTCCATCTACATCTTTCCCTGAGCTCGATAATTTATTTGATGAAACCATATCTCTGAGACAGACATCTGTTTTGAAAGTGATACCAGCAGAGCTATTACTTTGCTTGTTAGCCTCTGCCCATCACGGTACACTGCGTGTCAGCCTGACTTCAGCGTCATGGGCAATTTTTCTACCGCTGTTCATCACATTTTTTAGACCACTTTCCTCCCGTGAGGGCATACATATTCTATAATCTTGTTGCTTCTTACTGGACTAAGCAAATAAAACATTTTAAATTACACCATAAGGCAGCTTTTGAAGCTGCTGAATCACATTTGTGGGTTGTGTTGGGATTTTTTTAAACCCTCTCCATTTTTTTTAATAACTTTTTTTACAAGTGTAAACCAGGACTGGACAAAATATTTCAGTATTTGGACTTGCCAAAGCTGTGTACAGAGTTAAAATTGTGATAGGATGTTCTTTAATTGTTTTTAACACTCATGGTCTGTAAATAGTAACATTTAGCATTTTTTTTAATATGGTTCCTTCTGCTTACTCAAATATACTGACTAAATCCTTTCCCCTAAAACATCACTGTGTGAGGTTTGATTAAAGCTGTGAAGAATGTGTGTGAAAGTGGTTCTGGTAAGCGATTGTTCATGGGAACTGAGAATCGTTGCTGTTTACATTTTTTAAAATGTCCCCAAAAGATCTGATGTGCAGTATGGAGAACTTTAATTTCTACAGGAGCCAGCTGAGTCAAGCGGCTGCAGGGAGGAGGGGCAGAGTGGAGTTTCAGAGCAGTTTTCTCTAAAACTGCAAAAGGGAATATTTTTAAACACAGACACTTGTCCATGCACTGATGTTCCCCGACACCAGCAGAGGGAGGTTAAAACCCAGGCATGCTGTTTCTTTGTGGCTGCTGTCTCACAGGGCATCCTCTGGCTGGCATTTGATTGACTGGGAAGAAGCAGGATTTCATGTTCACTACTACATGCCCATTCATTTGGTAACACTATCTCTGATCCTCTTTGAAATCCTCCAAGCAACTGTTACTAGCTGGGTCCCAGGAAAAGCGATCTGGCAGGACTAGCCCGTAGGGAGGCCAGTTGCCTAGCACTGGGTTGGTGTTGTGAAACAGTTGGCCGAGCCATCAGACTGGCTCAGTTAAATGAATTAAGTAATTGCACAGCCCTGCAGAGAATATTAGTAAGGAATTTCCATATTGCAGCTCTTGATATTCCCGCCTCACAGCCCTGTTACCACAAATACAAGGCCTTGGCTGAGCAGGCAGTAATTTGATATCAAATGAGGTTCTTATTAAACAGATGCAGTGAAATAGGGACAGAGTTTTATGTTGCCTTAGTCAACTAAATGCTTTTTATTAGCACTCATTAGGAGTGCACAGTATTCTTTAGCCAAAGCCTGGCCCTTCGGAAGGAGGGTAATTAAGCAGCTAAGAGCTTGGGAATAGGAGATAGGCCACACACGGCCAGTGTACCTCAGCTCACTCTCTCCGTCTTCTGGGAATCGCCTCTGAAAAAGAGATCAGGAGGAAACTTGGGGGATGGCTCGCTCTGCCTGGGGATGAAGCTCCTCTTTTCTCATTCTCCAGGTGTTAATTTGACAAATCATGAAGGCCTTTTGGAAAGTAGACCATCTGCACAGGCACACATTGCTCTGTCTTTTGGACCGAGTGTATAAGGCTGTCAGACATGGAAATAATGTTGGGGGTTTTGTTGGTTTATTTTTGAGGCATCATGGAGCTTCTGTAGGAAAGGTGGCATAAAAGAAGGTAAAAGCTCTAGCTCTTAATTCTGGCCACTTAACAGATGTGCACAAACTTCTGTGTTTGTCAAAGCTGACTCCACCAAGGCTGTAGTGACCACATATTGGCTTCCCCATAGGACACCTCTGCTCCATCAGGGAAATGGATCCTAGAACTGGTGGAAAAAATACCCAGAAATCATCAGTCCTTCTCTGCTATCCCAGTCTCTTGTAACAGTAAGCTGTGGACTGTCTTATCCAGCTTGCTTTTGTTCTGTTTAGGTTTCTTCATTTTAACCTTTGTCTCCATTTCTCTTGAGCCTTTGTGCTGTGTTTGATGAATTGTTCTGCCTCCTCTCTGCACGCTGTTATCCTCTCTTATTATTAGATGCCCTAGGTACTTTTCCCATGAAATGCTTTTTCAAGTTGCATTTTTTCTCTTGGTTTTCTATCATCTGGCAGGATTCAGCAAAAAGTAGAGTGATAATTTTATTAGAATTCCCAATGCTCAGTGTGCATGTGAGTTTGTGGTGGGTGTCTTGTGTCTTATTTACAGCGAACTAAGAACTCATGCCCTCTGGCCTGCATTTAGTCTGGTCCTCTTGAAAACATCTCCAAAGCCTAATTGTTTTGGATTGGATAGAATCTGGCCCGTGTTGAGGCCTTGGCAAAGCTTCCCTCTTAAATAAATGTGGTGATAAGTGACCACTGTAAGCTCTCGTGAGTCCTGATGAAGATTCAGGGGTGCATACCCTCTGTCTAGGCCACTGCCTAGCTCTATGAAACCAGTACATAATAGACATTGGAGTCTTCTGTTTCTCTGAAACCAAAGTGTGGGTTCCACCGGTGAAGTGAGACTAGGGATCCGTGTCAGGGATCTGCGTATATTCCCCTTTTAAAAAGAGGAGGAATGAAGGTTTTTGGTAGAGCAAACTGCACTGACAAGCTGTCAAGTGTGCCTATAACATTGGTTCTTGCAACAGCATCCACAAGGCAGCTGTCACTGTGGGGGGAGGAAAGGAGTGAGAGGGAAGATATCATTCAGCGGGAGGTGCTATTCTGTCCAGAGTTGAAAAAGCCTATTCTTTTTCCAAACTATGGGAAAGGAAATTTCCTGATTTTGAGGATGAAGAAAGACTGCACCTGCAGCAGAGATGTGACAAGAGTTGCATGGGGTCAAGACAAAACAACCCCCTCAGCAACCTTGGACCAGCATTTGAAAGTGTCCTTGGGCTTTATTTTGCACTCCTGCTGCTCTTTGTACTTGTGGTTGCCAGGACCTGGCAGTGGTAGCTGCCTGTGTCCGGATAGCCGGGAATTCTCTAGTTTCTATGAGAATCTAGAGGTAGACCTGGCTCTCTTGCAGCAGCATAGAGCCCCTTGGCCCTCCAGTAGTGTGTGTAGGAACTGGCTGTGTCTTTGTCTGGCACCATATGTGCAGACACAGATATTTGAAGACTATTTCCTTGAGGGAAAAGGTTTCTTTATTTTTTCAGTTCTAATTCACTAATGAAAATCAAACATGACTTGACTCACAAAGGTGACTTGGAGCATGCACAAAGATCTAAGGGTAGGTGTGAGAAGGGCATTGAACCAAACCCGAGCATGGAAAACTAAATCTTCTGGGGTAAATTACTAAAACCATACAGCATGCTGGCTGCAAGGGTTTTCTTGGATTGAAGTAGTCTTAATTCTGGCAGATGCAGGGAGCAGCTTAGCATTTTATTCCTGTTCAGCACTTGTTCTTGCAGTAAGCCCTGACTTGATAAAGTCTCCTAGTACCACTGTTGTCTTTGGATAAAATTAAAAAAAATTATCCAACGTAAGGTGTTTCCTATTGTATATTCTTGTTTGAGCTGTGTTGTTTGACTCCTCATTGGTGGACAGTTGTCTCAATTTTGGTCAATATAAGTCATAATCAATATAACTGTACTAATCCAAAGGGAGAGGAGCACAACAGTAGCAGATAAACTTGGAAGGACAATCTTGGAAAACAAAATGGAAATTTTTTTTTTCTTTATTAAGTTACGGAGCTTTGTAGGTGATGAGTAATCCTATGAGACCTGGTCACATGGTTGCTATCTTGTAGTTAAATAAGAGAGGAAAATTTCAGTGCTTTTCGAATGAACACAATGTTCATTTGTGTGCAACTCTCTTTGGAAAGCTTCAGGTAGATTGCTTGATTGTACCTGCCTGAGGCCTCTGATTCCCTGTCATCCTCATCTTCATTGCATATAAAATGCATTGATCTCAAAGCATCCATGAACAGTTTCAAGTATTATCACAGCTAATGGCACAGAGCAGAAACATATTTGGAAAACTTCATGGGTATGGTTCCCACCACAATCTTGTGTGATATGTTTTGTTTTGTCCAAATTTGGAAGACTCCTTGTCAAAGTTTAAAATAAACGAATGTTTAAAGTGCCATCCTTCTTCAAGTAGGTCCCTGCTGGCATGAATACTCTACAGTGAGAGGTTAAAGTTTATTTTCCCCTTTTATACATACCAATGAATATTTGACTTCTGAAAGTTCATGGAGAGTGAATACCAAAGGGTCAGGAGCACATCTGAACTGAATTCAGTCTTAAAGGTGTATGGTTATCCATGGAATTAAGTTTGTGGTATTTTCCTAGCTCCTGGAATAAAAATCTAAAAAAAAAAAAAAAAAAAAAAAAAAAAGTCATCTTAAATTCTGTTTTTCTCCTTGGTACCAGTCCTAAAGGTTTATCCTCAACTATGACAGTGGTGCTAAAATACTGAGGTGACAAAACTGGACAGCACTTGGCTTTCCACTTTCAAGTTCTCTCTGTGAGTAGTGCAGCCTGTGGCATTTACTGTTTTGATAGATCACATTACCTGTCTATTCCCTGGCATTGTAGTAGTAACCTGGCACATCAGCTATTCCACTGCTATTTCTCTTCACTACCTGGCACAAGCTATACATTTTTATATACTGAATTATTTATGGACTCATAATTATTTAGCATCAATATGTCAATGTTACAATGCCCCTGTTGGCCATAAAGGAGTAAAATCTTTCTTTAATTAAAATTACATGGTCTGTGTCAACTTTGCTTGGACCCAACCTTTTAAAACTGAGTTGGGATTTTGAATTCCATCCTACCAAATACCTGTGTTTTAAGCAAAGACTAAGTACAGAGCTTTCTTTCAGTGAGACTGGTCTTGGAAGCCAATAATTTTATGTGTTTTAGGGAGGTTTATGTTATACTGGGGAGTTTACAATGGACTTCATTGAACTGTAGACCACAGTGGCAGTATTTTTTTAATAAGCAGCTTCTAATAAGAAGGAAGCAGCATATAATTCAGACTGTCAGTGGTTCTGTGTAAAGACAAAAGCTTAAGATGCTTCAATGATGGTTTGAAAATCTGCTGAATCTTGAGGGTAAACTGCCAATGAAGGTAGTAGACTAGTTTGTTTTAAAGAATGCACAGCTGTCCTCTTCAGAAAAATATTGCATCATTTGGCATTGTAGAAATACACTGAACCACCATATAATTTAATTACATGACCACCCTGCAAGTTCCATGAGCCATACTCAATCCTGGCATAAGCGGGTGCAAATCCCACCGGGAATTGCACCCGCTTGTGCCAAAGCTAAATTTGATCCAGTGTTTTTTTCCCTTCTCCCTGAGAGCTGGAAGGTATGGAGATCCACTTCATACTGTTTGTTCTTGGATGTGCTGTTCTTGGAGCTATTAGCTTTTTTCCACACACAGAGCAACGCTATACTTGATGTTGAATTGACTTTTGCTATAGTTTCCAGGAGAAAAACAAACAAAAAAGTGTCTTGAGTGCAGTATACAAAGGCAGTTGTTAAGTATTTAAGGTTATCATAACCAGAAAGCAAATTCTGTCACCTTCTAAGTCACAGCTACCATGGAAACAGCACTCAGTAGAGACAGCGATGGCCCTTTGTAGAGAAGGACCAGAACAGACCAACCATCTATGACATGTTTAACAAGACTGCTCACTTGGTGACATGTCTGTGACACACAGCTTTCCATGTGATGCTTAAAGAAGTAATTAAGTGTGTATTTGTTTAGGATGATTGCTTTTTTCAAGATGTGAGACTGCCACTCTCACTTTAAACTGGCTTTTACTTCTTGAGCAGTCTCCTTTGACAGGAAAAAAATGTTCTCTAAGAAACTTTCCACGTACTCCATGCTTTTGCCATACAGCTTCCCTAGTGACTTTTCCCCTCCTACCTTGTAATACCTGCAGGTTAACTGAACCTTTCAGACTTCTCTTAAAGAAATCTAGAGGGCTTCTTTCCACATGGAGAAAAAGGCATCTCAGAACAATAAGAACAATAAAATCTTTGGGATATGGGTCTGCTGAAGGGAAATGATTTTATTGGCTTTCTTTTAAATGAAAAGCCTCTATCTGCTTCAGGTTAACCGCTTGCTGTATGCACGTGAATATGTACAGTCCCACAGACACCAGAGGTGGCACAGAGCACTGTAGAAGGTGCAGATAAGTTGATTCCAAGTTTTCAGTCTTGCAGGACATCTTGAATAGTTTTGGCTTACTCCAATCAGCTGCAGCAAGACAGCATGTGCATGCCAGGCAGAAGGACATAACCCTGACTTTCTCATTTCCAAAATTTTATTTTAAACAATTATTTGACCGAGATGGAAATCGTGCAAGACTTACATATGATGTATTCTGTGAGCAACAGCTAGTGTCAGGAGAAGCCTTGTTCTTTCCAAACACTGAGAAACAAGAATCACTATTGAGTACAGAGACAATGAAAGGCAAAAAACACATCAAACAAGTACCCAAAGTTTATAAAATAGGCACGTAGTCATGACCTTCCTACAGTTACGCAGACATGTGCACGCACACATCAGCCTTTAACTTCAATGGGAGTTGCTCACATGTGTCTTTGGACAGATCTTGTCCCTAAGCTGATTTATGTCCAAAGGAAACTTGGGCTCCAATTCAGGTTCAAATCAGGTTCAGTGTGGAAAATCCTGAACTTGGAGTCAGACCCTAAAGCAGCCCTTTAAAGAGGCAAACAAACAGACCAGACCAGAGCAGCTATTCTCCCTAGCTAGAGCTCTCTAGCCTCATGCTCGGGTCTAGCACGCCCCTTTGCCTCCCTCCTACCCGAAACACAATTATTTTTAAAGAGATCTTTATTCCACCCAGGAGAATATAGCACAGGCAATTGGCTAGCAATGGTGCCTTGGAGCTCAGCCACCTGGGGCAAGTGTGAGACTGCACATGAAGGGAAAAGGAGAGAACAGCAAGTGACAGAGAGACCCTTCTGCTGCAAGAGCCTGGGAGATTCATCCCAGAGACTCCCAGAGGTTCAAAGCTCTTCTGCTTAAAGGGGCCGATATCGTAATGTTTAAACTAAATAGGCTGTTGCTGGTTAATTTGGGGGTTTTGTTTGTTTGTTTGTTTTATTTTGCTATTTTTAACACAAGTAGATGTCATCATATACTTATTTCAGTATTGCCTGTTCTGCTGACAGTGAGGAATGAACTTCTGTGATGATTGTGCATGACTGGGCAAAGATTGGACTTTGACCTTTTTTTTCCCAAGCAACTGTGACCTATCCTTTTCCTGACAAAATAGTGAAGGTACTTAAATTAGATTTATCTATTTCTTTTCCTAGAACGTGTTGCTCACTATTGGTGAAAACTGCTAAGTAACCAAATTAAAATGCACTTTGCTGCTACAGCTAAGGACATCCAGTTAAAATTCACCGTACTGCAAATCCCAGCCTAAACAGTTTAGGAATGGGCCAACTGAATAACTATGAGCAGTTCAGCTCACTGCCTGTCTCTGAGGAGTCATGTCAATCTCATACCCAGGTTCACTGGGTTCAACCTATCCTGCTCCAGCATAGCCACCAGGCTGATATCCAGGACAGCATATTGGCAAGGACAATCTCATTTTGGATAATGTATTTTCATATTTACTGAGAAAAATCTTGCAAGACTTCCATTCAGCTATTTGGTGGTTTTTGGTTGGTTGGTTGGTTGGTTGGGTTTAGCTTGTTTGTTTTTTTACTTTGGCTTACAGGCACTGTTCAGGTTGAAAAACACTTTCGGGAACTCAACGAAAAAGACCTCTCTTCTCAACGGATTTGGATTTCTAGCAAAATAGAGATGTGTATCTCATTTGGAAGCACATCCCTCCTGTGCTTCTGAAAGCAGGTAGAGTCAGTCTATCTCTTGATGTTCAAACACTTGCTCCCCTCAAAATTGGTCTGTTTTTGAAAGAGGTGAACTACCTATAACACCTATTTAACAACAGGTCTTGAAGGATTTCTTATGGCCAACCTGTGCTCTTCCCAGCTGCTTACCAATTCCATTGAGCCAAATATTTGTTCAAGATCACTCTCGTCAAACATACTCATGTTTTTTGAAAGGTTCTCAATCCGTCTATGAAAAATATATGAGCAGCTTGACTACATGTTATTTCCAAATTTTCGATGTCCCTATAATCTCACAGAGGCATTTGCCATCAACTGCTTTGATGGGTTTCCATGTCTCTATACTTATTTTTAGCTACAATCTGATCACCACCTATTATGCAGGAGGTGTATCCCAAATGCCAAGAATTTTAAATCATGCACTTGTCTTACTCTATACTTCCTCAGCTTCAAGGGGTAGGGGACCATTAAAAATTATTTTCAAGGGAGTTTATTTTTGCTTACTGTTCTTCGGGAAAGTTTTTTTCCCCCCCCTTTGATTTCCCCTGTGCTCTCCTTGCAAATAAGGCCCAGGAATTTAATGAGGAAAAACAAGCATATAAGTGTATATTCTGTGCAATAGGTAGCACCATTGTAATCTGTCCCAAGAAATGGTTACCTGTTGCTGTGTTTCTACAGCTTCTGCTCTGCTTACTTGTCCCTGCTGGGGACTAACACAGCTGTGTTTCTTGCTGGGTCCTGGCCTGGACCAGAGTTGTAGCCTTTCCAATCACCTTTTTGCAACTTCTACTGTTGACCAAATTACTCTCACAGTTTTATGAATTACTGTATACCAACCCTGAATACTTGCTGTCATGAAGTGAGTGAAGATGTGAGATCTGGGAAGAAAGGTGAATCCTAGTTAATAGTAAAAACTTAAATGAATAAGTGATGGTTTGAAAATGTGCTTCTTTCTTGTTGATTTGCTACCTGGTCTCATTATCACTGCCTGATAATTCTCTGTTTCCTGTTTTGAGCCTTGCTTGTTGAATCCTTTTAAATCAACAACACAGGTTTTTGAGGAACAAAGTGGTGAGTTAACACAACACCTGTTGGGGTATTCAGAAAAGTGCCAGGCATCATAATTTCCCATTCATTTTTAGTTTCACAGGCCAACTGACTTGACTGCAGTATATGAGTGCACCGCTGTCTGAAGGTGGCAGAGTCAGGGCAAAGCTTGTTTTCTCCCTGACTCATGCCCTGACTCAGGCATGAGACTTTCTTCAGGGAGATACTGACAGTAAGGTGCTAATCAGAGCTGACTGTATGGGATTGAGCTGTGATGCTGGAATCCACCCATCAGGAATGATGGTATATCCATCAGCTTGTTTTACTTCAGCGATTAACAGAGAGAGTACCTTGTTTAAATAGCCCTGTAGTAGCAATTAAAACTATTACCTAAATCAAAAGCAGTTGCCTAAGTGTTTGTTTATGCAGCTGGAATACTTTAACTTAGTGTCAGTGCTGCATAGCTACGTAGTTAGCAAACTTTGTCTTTAATTGATGGGTTAGAGACTTGGTGAAAATAGTAAGGAAAACTTAAGTTGATGAGTTGCACGAGACCTTCATTATCTTCATTTGGTTTAGCTCTCAGCATCTTCAGCTGAAAATTGTTTGTCTACTGAAATGACCATACTGATTATGCTGAGACCTTCTCTATGGGTTACCTTTTACTGCTGTGGTTGGATTTGCCTAAAATAAGAGTTTTGCCAAGGTTGATGTTGTCAAAAAATGTAAGAAGGTGTTATTCTTAAGCCAAAGTACTTGCAATCCAAATATTTGGCATGAAAATGAGAGGTAAAGAGACCTTCTGCAGGTAATACCCAGCAGGGCTGGGACAAAAGCTGTAGCCTTCTGACTCCCAGTTCCGCATTATATCTGCTTGCATAGTCAGCTTTTCAGGCAATGTGCTGGCTTTGTTTCTTCGGCAAGGAAGGCTAAGTGTTCAAATAAAAATGACTCATTCCTATTAAAGAGCTGAGGGGAGACGGGAAACAAAGCACTAGGCTTTTGCAGCTGACCCCTGGGAAGTCCAGGGCAACATGGAGAAAAGGAATCTTGAAGCTGGTTCTAGACTTTATTGCAAGGTGTCCTCTAAGAGTGGCTGTGCTGCAGTCTTCTGGTAGCTGCCCACACATGGTGCAAAGCTGTCTCAGCCTGACAGCGTGCCCAGAAGCAAGTGTGGATGCAGACATAGGAGCTCCTGGCACTGTTTTGAGTCTTAAATACTTCACTAGGGCGCCGCTCTGCCTATAGCACTCTGCCTGAGCAGTGCAGAGGAGCTGGACCTGCAAACCGGTTCATAAAGCAGAAGAGGCTTTCAGATGCACCAAGGGGCACTTAAACAGTTACCTTTAAGCAACACCTTTGAAAAACCTCTTAGCAAAGCCATAACTTCACAAAAGCACAAGGTGATTTTCAATTTGGAGTTTGCCCCCCTTTGGGCAGCAAAGGGTGTTTGCAAAAAAGCCACCCACCGTTTCAGACACGATGCTGCAACCTCTCAACTCAATGAATAATGTTTAACAGTGTGAATTTTATTATTTTGGCTTTGAAGGCCTCACAAGGCTCCAAGTTCGTAGACAAACCCTCCCCAAATACCCAGTGAAAGTGCAAAACCAGAATTATCTTTGCATTCAATGTACCCCTGAAATTTACTGGCTGTTTATATTGCTAACTGCTACTGCTGGGAGAAATCCTATAAATAACCTTGACAACGTGTGGGTTTTAGGGAGAAAAGCATTGTGTGAATAACGATCCATTTGTAGCCTAGAGGCTATGTGAGATCTCTGCTTGCTATTTCTTACTGTGTTTGTTCAGGAGAAACTACCTCTGAGAGTTGGGTAAAAGAAGGCGGGGTATGTTCTCGTTAATGTTGAGGTGAGGGGTGGTCAAATTTTCTGTTATATAGGCAAGGGGTAAATATAAATAAATCTTCCAGGCCAGCAAGTTTCAGTCCCATACACTGGAAGATTCTTTGTGGCATATGTGCCATTTTGAAGGAACACAGGAGAGATACACCAATTTTTCCATATACAGTAGATCCTTCACCCCAGCAGCTCACATACTTTCCTGAAATAGTCCCATATGGTTTTTATTATAATTCTTGTGTGACTTCTGGTTAAAGACCAGCTTGTCAACATGACCAGGCCACCTCAAACAGATCTTACTATATTTTTTTTCTGGTAAAAGAGGCAGTCAAGGGAGAAAAAAGAAGATACAGAAAAATATTATGTTTTTTTGAGGCTTATTTGCCACACCTCTGAGAATAGAGACCACACTAAGGAAGACAACTTAGAGTTAAAATAACACAGAGGTGGAAAATTAAAGGATTCCCTACTAAACTCATCTATTTTTTAACTGATTTTTTTGAAAAACATGAAGGCCATGTTCTTGTTTGCTCCCTTGATTCAGTATTCAGTCATTTTTAGTAGAACTTCATTCATCTCAGTTTCTCAAACCACATAATCTTTTTTATCAGGCACAAAATACCTTTCTTTTACCTTCTTAGCAAAACTGTTAGTGATATGGTATAGCAAGCTTTTGTACTTCTGATGTTTCAGGATCTACAAACATGATTTCAGTGAACAGTGAAGTAGGATAAGTGACCTGAAGGTGCAGTCATGCAATCAACAAGTGCCCATATTGCCATGATGTCTCTTCTGGGTTTTAATTTGTTCCTTTTGCATTGAGGTTTAGCTGCAGACTTTTCCAGCTGTTTCCCAGAGTTATCCTCCACTAATGTGTTATTTTTATGTAGAAAATTTGCTCGGAAACATTTTTTCCAATAAAACTGCTCCCTCTAACCACAACCATGTAGTATGATGGCTTACAAGAGCTGAACCCAACCGTGTGTTTATCCCTTTTCTTTCACGTGCTTCCAGTGATGATCTGCCTCATTCCAGATTCTTGTTTGTTTATGGAAATGGTCTCAAGGAGTCCAACCCGCCTGGAAGATTGGTGTGACTTCAGTCACAGGCCACTTTTTTTATTTTTTCAGATCCAGTATTAGGCAACTTTTTACCTCTTGAAATTCTGCAGACAGAGATAACTTGTACATTAACTCCCGCAAAGTACTAATAAGAGAAGCAACTGCCCAAAAGGGCAGAGAGACTTTTTACATCATTACGGTGATGCAGTCAGTTTTTAATGACGGGGAGAGGAGGGACATGCAAATGAAAATGAAAGACTCTTGACCCTAACTCACCTTCTGGCTCCATCATAACACACAGGGCACCTACAAAAATGCCTGCTAAATCCTGGTTGCCGGTTCTCCCTTTTTGTGCAGATGCCAAAGAGTCGGGCAGTGCACAGCCGGAGATCTGCAGTGGAAACAGCCCCGACATTGTGGGTAGTCACTGAACAGCACAAGATGGATAGCTGACTGGCTGTGGGCTCTCTGGCCTCTGTATCAGCCACATAAGATGGGACTAGAGGGTCCCAAAATGTAGGTACTGCTCCTGTTCTGCTGTTAAATGTCGAGCAACTGCTGACAAGCCATCACACACCGGCCTGTCTTGTTTCAAGGCTCGAGGTGCTACTGAAGTAGGATTGATTATTACTGTCCAGCCTCTGGATCCACACAGAGCCTGGGAAGCTGGATGTTGAATGTCTTTGCAGCCCAACTCCTATTTTAAGTTACTTCCTTTTTATAGCATAATTTCCAGGTGGGAGGCATGTATTTCTGTGCATTGAGTCTCCTGTTTTTCTTCCTTGATAAGAGTTTTAAATAGCATGCAAGAATTGTTTGAGGGTAGGTATTTTAATTATTTAGAAATTATTTTTTACAAAACTTGCAGAACTTATGACCTTGGTGCACCACCTGGGGACACAGGCTGAGCTGGATGGTGACACTTGGTCACAGTCCCATGGCGACCCTCCAGTCCCTTGGTGTCACCTTGTTCTCGTGCTGCATCCCCATGCTTTCCCAAGCTGGAGGGAGTTGCCTTCAAGGGTGATCTCATGGGTGCAATCAAGCAAACCTGAGCTGCAGGCTGGGACCATGCTACTCCCTGTGAGGATAATAGTGATCTCTGCCCTATTGCTTGTTTTCAAAACAATAAAAAGGACCTGGGAGTTTACAGGAGCTGTGCTAAGCCAAAGAGAATCTGTATGTTTGGATTAAGTCCTCTCTTTCCTCCCCTTTGAAAAGGAAAGCCTCCTGTGTTATGTCAGCCTAAATTTCAATACTGCGAGGTCTTGACGAAGAAGCAAAAGGCTGCAATGAAAAATATGCTGGGCTCTGATTTTGGCCTGATGCAGACCATATCATCTCTTCATCTGCCATGTCTACCTAGAGTCCTTGCAGAAAGAGGCAAGCAGCATCTTTTTCTTTCTCCCTGTTTTCACTCTTACCCAAATCTGCCTTTTCTTTTTTTCCTTTTCATTGTAGATGCATGGATGAGCAACAACATTGTTTCAGAATGTCCTTGTTTTGCTCTAGTTATTGGACACTTTGGACATAGTGTCCTTATTTCTTTAGCCTCTTTTTCAAAGTATGTTCCACACTGAATACTGGCCCAAGGGCTGATTTCATTATTGAGGGATTTTTTTATTTTATTTTTATTTTATTACTTGTTTTTGGGGACAAGCATTTATTTTCCATCTTTCAACAATGATGTCATAGGTATTTCATAGAATTGTGGAACAATATAATGGTTTGGGTTGAAAGTGACCTTAAAGATCACCTAGTTCCAAACTCTCTGCCATGGGATTTCTGTGTATCTGTTTTCAGCTGTGTGTTGGTTACCCACTTGACTGGCTATACTTCAACCCAAAGGCTGTAACTTTTACAGAAATGTCATTTGTGAAGTCAGCATGGAAAGCAGTGCTGAACTTGGTCTCTGCTGAGGAACAAATTGTCACAGCTGCCTTTTCTTTTTTTGCCAAAGACAACCACAGGATCTGTACTTGCAGTGGGGGTTTCCCCCCCCCCTTCTCTTTGCAGCTCCTCAGTGAGACTTTTGTGGGCAAAAACCTTCTGGTAAGAATAGTTCTGCTGAACATTTTAACTAGAAATGTAATTTCCCCTAACAAGCAGTAATGAAGCAGATTAAGCATGGTCAGTTGCCAAAAAAGCATTGGAGATAGTGGTAGTTCTTTGCACAGGTGGCACAACAAAAGACTCCTCTGCCAAGCAAAGTAGGTTACATACAGATGCAGACCTACAGAGCTGGAGGCTGGCTCTTTGTGGGCCATTACAGAGCTCAAGGTGTATGTCATTTATTTAAGTTGTGGTCTTGAATAATTTTGTATTGGTAGAGCAGGGAAGCTGACGATATTCTTTGCATTTGGTATGGGGGTTATGCATATACTGTGCATGCATGAATTGTGGCAAATAGAAACACTGGGTGTCTTTGCATTGGTTGCAATTACTTGTCTTTGAACTACAGGTTCATAAACTGGTGCTGAAAGTGTCTTATTATGTATGAGTGTCTGGGAGCCATAAAACAGCTTTCCTATTCTTGAATGCACCCTGTCTTAGCACCTCTTTTTGCTGTGTGCCAAGGAAATAATCCTACACTAGCCTCTAATGTGCTAGTCAGTACTACAAGTTGGAATGGGGAAGAGAAATTAGATGGAAACCCAAGATCCCTGCATTTTAAGCCCTTTCATTTTGTGTCTTCTGAACCACTGGCTGAACCTACATGCCCTGACAAATTAGTCTTCCATGAAACCCAAGTGATAATCATCAGCAGCTGAAAAGGAAAGAGAAAGGCCCTAGAGAATTGCTCCAAGTGAGACAAGATCATAGAGGTATTCCTCTTGGAGAGCTGAACCAAAGTCACCATGTACCCATGAGGAGGGCAGCCACCCTCTTCCCAGCCTAGACCATGAAGAAGAGGGTGATGGCAGCTAATCCCGAGGGAGCTATCATTCCCCAACCACTGGCCACCTGTGGCAAGCCAGACTTGCGTGTCAGTGAGGCCATAAAGAAGGCCCCTATCTCTTACCTCCTGTGAGCTGTGGAGGTGGGAGCAATCAGTACCTGCTTTGCATTTGCAGGGTTGCTCTAGCCCATTGGACACATAATGGCTCCAGTCCCTGGGGTTTTGCGTGGGGAGATTGTTCCCTGTGGACTGCAATGGCTGCATTGCTCAGGTGAAGGGTGTGGACAGCCCATCACTGGCTGCAGAAAAGGTGCTTTTTCCCTCTGGCCAACTTTGCCTGGCTCCATAGGATGAGGGTGGTGTGATATCATGCCCAGGGCTCTGTGAGTGCTTTGATCAGACCCCAGGTAGTAGAATGCTGGTGGGGAGGTATCCTGGAAGGATCCATGTGGACATTGCTGGCTTCAATTTAATGTCAGTGAGGATGGGTCAGGTCTTGGGTGCCATTGTGGACCTGTGGTGTTGATGTAGTTTGTGTCTTGCAGCAAAGAAGTTTCATGTGATTTCATTCAGACTCTACCCTCAGGGTCTCAGTCTTCTCAGGGCTGCATGTAGAAAATCTCTTCTTTCCTTTGCAGCTAAGAAAACAGCTGTAGGAATCAGATACTACCAACCAAAGTTCTGAGTCCAAAATATCTTTAATCCAGGACACTATATAAAAAAAAAAAAATCCTATTTTAGACTATTTCTCTTGGGAAGGAAAAGGTGAAGGGTTTTATTGTGGGTTTTCCTTTTTTATAAAATAGGAATTAAAATAATATTGTAGAAACTTTCTATAAAGAATAGGAAAAAAGGTTGAGACTGGAAAATACCAATTGCTGAACCAGAACAGGGGATACGGGAGGAAAAATTGCAAATATAGTAGTCTGTCTATTTCTTTGAAGTCTGACAAGTATCTAGGACAAAGAATGACCACAGGAAAATATTTCAGTTGTATTAAACTAACCATGCAAGAAAAGAAATGCACCAGACAATCTTATTGCTTGGAATATGGAAGAAACTGCCAAAGTCATCAAGCCAAGCAAGGTACATAAATTCTGCAGGGGCTGAACAATTCATTTATAGTAGCACTAATAAGCTCTAGGTAGGGTCATATTTCCTGAGTGTGCATGTGCAGATCTTGTAGGTTACTTGGTTTTTCCTTTGAACCGCACAGAGAGCAGTTTTCTTGTCCTGCAAAGTTTTGAGATTTCAAAACATGTTCTTTTTCCACCCCGGGAAAGAAGCTGTTACTTTTCATCACACTTTGTTGAGAACTAAAATATAAGGGAGAGGGAGATAGAAAAGAGATAAATTCTCTCAGATATGATGTCTTCTCCACCAACCCTTTCTAAGGACTGCCAACAGCACCACAATAACAGCTTGCACTTGCAGGGTCTCAAACCTGTCCCTTCCCTGCCTTTCTCCCACCATGCATCAGAATACCTCAGAATACTGCTTTTATTCTTCACTAGCAAGTTTCTCATTGAGGTGCAGTTTTAAAGGGGACATTCCTGTCCCTGGTTAATGCTCCAAACTTCAATTCTCTTCCTTTGACTTGCTCTTTCCCTTCTGGAAATAAGAAGCTTTTGCTGCCAAACTTGTATTTGAAACTGATATGCCTATGGAAAAAGATGTTAAGGTTTCAATAATTTGTCTTTTTTTCTTAAAAAAAAATTTTAAATCTCCTTTTAAAATAAATGTCTGGACGTGTTCAATTTCTTTTCTCTTTTCCAATGTTTCACTCCACACCTTTTCTTGAGTGGCCCATAGGAAAAAGGGAGACTCCAAATGTATGTGGACCTCTTTGAGCAAGAGTAGCTGTTTAGCGGAAGGAGACAAGGACAGATCATAAATGAATTCTTGTTATGTAGATGTAGTAATACATTTCATACCTCTTCAGTCAAGCTTGCTTTTGTGCTGTATATCAATGTACAACAAAATAACCCCCTTCCTTCCTCTTTTTGAGTGTTTAATCTCACTGTCTGGTGGCCAAGGGCAGAAACCAATCTGACATTTGGGAAGGTCTGTGGGAACTACTTCCTTGGGTCAGGAGCCACCAGGCTGGTGTTGCATTTGTTCTGGTGATACCTTATCTTCCTCTGGTTTCTTCCAAAGCTTTTACTATGATCTAGCTGCTGTTGCCTTACTTCTCAGAGCTGTGGGCTTTTTACAGTCCCAGAGGTGTCTTCTGTGTGGAAGTGTATGTGTATGTGGTCACCAGCTGGTTAGCAGAGCCTCACCCAGGGAACACCTTTGTTTTGCCAGTCTCTGTATGACTTTTTGCCCATGATCCCAAGGGGTTTTTTTCTCATGTCATCTCTCTGAGTTCTCGTCCTCTATATTCTGTTTAGGTAGGCTCTTTTTTGCCATAGAGACAGCAAATGGGAAACACTGCAGGTGGTAAATACCTACAGCTTTCTTACCAGCCATTTTGAATTTGATTACAGACTATTGTGTATCTGTGATTGAAAGAGGCAATGCTTTGGGTAGCTTTGGAACTTATCACACTTTATATCCTGTTACATGATCCTGCTGCAATGTTCTTTTCCCATCTTCTTTCTTCTCCGAGTACTTTCTGAAATGATTCTAATCAGAGTAGCCTGTGGAAGAAATGAAGAGCATCTGCCTGAATATAGCCCAGGTGGTGATGCTGGGATGTGCACAAGAGTAATGGAACTAGTAGGAAACTGTTGGAATTGTATTCCAGGGTTTGAAGTGTGCCTTACAAGGGATTTCTGTTAGTCCAGAGGGGGAGGACCACAGGAGGAATGATGAGCTATGGAGGACAGGGTGTTTGAGGGCAGGCTTTGAAAGCTGGTCTTAATGGATGGTTTAAGTGGTTTTAATGGATGTTGAGGATTTGCTTCAGAGGAGGAGGATTACAAGTGACATTAACTGAGAGTCCAACCGTGTGTTTGGTATGGCTCATTTTAGGGAGTTATTGAGGAGTTTTATTTAAGGATGTAAATACAGGAAAGTGTCAAGAACGGAGACATTTGCCATGGGCTCCTCGTATAAATATTTGCACTGAGGGGATGAACTTCCCTAGCTGCTGTGTAAATGATGACATCCATGGCTGCAAGAGCACTCAGATAAGTGATTTTGGCACTGGGCTGGGGCTGTGAATGCTGTTCTCTCTGCTTTATGCTGACTTGGTAGCAAGGACATAGGAGATAGACTCAGGACCTGGGCTGTTGGATATGATGCCAAAGCAGGCTGGGCTGTGCAAGCATGTGAAACCAAGGAAAGTTTTCACCAGGGAGGCTTGGGCCACATGCCACTTGTTGCTGGTGATTTCATGTGGCTTGAACATCTTCTTCTGGCACATCTTGAGGCATTTCATGGCATCATGCCTGGCTTTGGTGCTGCCCCAGGCACATACTGGCAAGAGGCATGGTCAGAAAGGTGAGTGTGCAGATGAGGGGATTAGCTCTGTACTGTCTATGCCTCTGAATACTCTGATCTGCATCAGAAGCTGGCTCACAGCACTGGGAGATCCCAAAAGGCAGAACAGAGGAAGACAGAGGAGTTTCTGGAGGGAGAGAGTACTCTGGTCATTCATGGTTATCTTGGCAAAGATGGCACAAGGGTGAGACCTGGAGCACCATCAGGCATGTGTGTGAGCTGAGCTGTTCAGCTGTCCAGCACCAGGCTCATGACCCTGCTGCAAACAAGGCTGCAGGTGGGCACCAATCATGCCAGTGCTGAGGACATCCCAGTGCCATCAGCCCAGGCTCAAACCCAAGTGTCATTGCAAGCACCCAAGGAGCCAGGCAGCAAGGGCACAGTGTGCAAGGGAAGCTGCCACAACAGATGGGAGGAGTTGTTACATGCTAAAACTTCCTTGAATTTGCTTGTATTCTCTCTTTAGTAACTATTTCATAAACAGATTTAAGTTAAGGTTTCCATTTTAGTCAGCTTAAAATTTGCAGTTTTCTTTTAAATACTGTTTCTAATTATCATGTATGTAAATTAAGGGTTACTTTTGGAAGAACCTGAACTTCTACAGTGAAGAGCCATAACACCCAGGAGAACACTCGGACTTTTCCTGAATGGTGGCCAGGCACATGGTGACTTACCTGGTTTTGTCAGCAGATGGCCACAAGACGAGATGAGTTGTTAGCACGGAAAATTTTAGAATAGCCTCCTTTGGACATAAATTACCAAACTACTGACCAAAAGTCAACGTGTCCTGTTGGGGATAAACTAGTTCTCTTGAAGCTGGACTGACAGTCAACCTGCATGCTGCCACAATCCCCCTTCTGGTTTCCCTAGGAACCCTCCCTGGTAAGCTGAAGAAGTCAAATAGAGTGGATTAACACTCTGTAGCTGCTGTTGCTTTCCAAGCAGGGCTGGAAAAGACTGCTTATTCATCACATTTAATCCTCTCAAAAATGTGTTGGCCTCTCAAATGAAAGCATCAGCATCCAATACTCATGACATCACATGATTCTTCTACAAATTCTTATCTTTACCAACTCAAAGAGAGACGTTTAAGTCAAGAATTGCATTCTTTTTTTTTCCTTTTCTGTGTCTACAGATATAAAATGAGTAATTAATTGCTCAGAGGTATGAAACTAACACGACTAATCATCTGACATTGAACTTTTTTTTTTTCCCCAAAGACTTGGCTAGTCTATGCCTAAGAATATCCTATGGATCATTTCTGACTCAGTCTATGCATGTTTTCAGTTGTGGTGCTATAAACACAAGCAGAACACTGATGGGCAAACTGGCAGGAAAAACCAGACTGTCTGAAAGGAAGGAGAATTGAGGAGTCACAAGCATCGAGTTTCGAAAAGGACTGCCAGGCATGTGCAGTGTGACTTGTTCCAAATGCATTTTGTAACAGTTTTATTACTCACCTAATTTGGGAGACATGTGAGTGACTCTAGCCAAGCTATAAAACCACCACCTGTTTTTTTTTTTTTGTTACCTGCAAGAGAAAATTTGTGTATTATTAATATAATAAATCAAAGGTGCTTCCATCAGACTTCTAAGTATTCATCCATTTTCCATGTATTTTTTAGGAACCTACATTGACCTGATGCTGTGTAACAAATTGCTATTTTTTGGGCAAGGAAGTAACAGGTATGTGCCTGAAAAGAGGACACAATATAGAATAGAAAGTGAGGGGATGTTTGCTCTTTACCATATTTAATGCTGAGCTTAGATGTCTGTGTGTAGATTGCCTGTATAGCCTCTGGGTGTGTCTTTGTGCCTTAGAGGAAGGCATGTAGTTGCTCAAGTGCAAAAAGTAGTCATCATGGGCTAATGTGGGTACCCAGAATATCATGTTTCTTCTCTTTCTGCCTTGTAAATGAAAGATCTTTCCTCTGCTTTTCTTTGTCTCAAACAGGTAAATAAGGCAGGCTTTTGCTCAGCTCGTCATCCTTTGACAAGGTTGCGGGATCTGTTCGTCCTGTTTCTACACCTCACAGCACTGCTTAGAGTCTACCCAACTGTCCTGTATTGCTTCAGTGGATGATGTAGGATTTCTGGAATACCTAAAGCTGAACAGAACAGCCAGTCCCATCCTGAGCACGTGCAGAGCAGCCAAAGGGCCAGCAATTGCTTCGTTTTCCTGCTCCAGCAGCCTAGGCCTGTAAAGCTTTAACAAAAGGCCAGCTGTGAAAATGAGATTCTTTGATAAATGGTGCTATTCGTCATTTTGTTTCTCAGCAACTGGTTAACTGCCTATCTTTTTTTTCACTAAATTTTCTTCTGGTGAAGGCTTTGCCAGGGCACAGGAAGGTGCTCTTGGCTTAGTGTCAGAAGTGTGAGCAAGGAAGTTTCCCTGTGGACTTTTTCTTCTGTCTATGCCTCTTAATATTTAGATGCATGTCTTTCATTCATCGTTTGCTTAATGGCAAAGTCTGGAAATGCATTAAAGAATACTAATAATTTCTGGGAAATGATTAATTTTGGAATGAATGTGACAAATTTCATTGTGTGTTTGGCTGAACTCCGCCTGAGTGACTAACTGCTCTAGGAGAATTTTCCAATTGTCCCTCTTGAAAGTCAACCTCTTTGAATTAATTCAGCATCCTCTCTTTTGATTAAATATGTGTCAGCTTATTGTTAGTGTGACAGGGAGATATGGGGCTGTTTGTTTTCCTTTTAGTATTATACAAACAAACTAATTATGACTCATGCACGATACGTGCCCTCAGAGCATGATAAGGGACGTGAATGATAAAGCATTAACTTTGCTATGTGCAGGTTTCTCTTGTGGGTTAAACAAGCAGGGACTTAGTAAACAAAGCACAATACTTTCTTCCTCTAACATTTTAGCAATTCCCTCTTTCCAAGGAAAACAGTGCTCTTTCAAATCTTATTTTATACCAAAATACAAGGAGATGAAATAAAAGGGCAAGTCCTCTATGAACTAGGCATCACAATCCCAATCTGATATCTCATCCTGACTCTGATGTATTCTTACAGATTCCCTGTTTTCAAATTATTTGCAGTGTGATTCCTTCCTGTCTACAGCAATAAGATTTATCTGACAGCATTTGGAACAAATGTGTATTCACTCTATCCTACCACCCTGAAGCATGGCTCTTTCTAATGGACCAGAAGTTGAGTCTTTCCTGCTATACCCTTGTAAAAAAGAAAAGATCAAGACACACAATACGTAGAATAACTTGGGAACTACAGAAGCATATATTTTCTGTTCTGGAAAAAGTGTTGTTACTTGGTGCTAATTTTTTTGCTTTTTCTTGCATTTGCCGGACAAACACTTTGACCATGGCAACGCGAGTAAGATAACAAACTCACCGCAGGGTGTCTGAGTACGTGGAAGAAAAATAACACAGGAACTTGCAGAAAGAACAACCAGGTGCAGATGGAGCTGAAGCAGCAATATTGGTGACAGATGTTCTTCCTGGCCTGCTGGAGAAGTACACACCAGACAGCATCTTCATCATGTTGCATGACATCTCCTGCTTGGGAGAAGTGAGACGTTACATGATGACTTTTACAACTGCGTAATGCTGCCAGAGGAGGTGAAGTGCTGCAGCACCTCTGCCTGTAAACACCTTTTCCCTAGCACCACTGACTGGCAGGGGGACCGTAAAGAGAGGGGAGGCTCTTTGGAGAAAACATGCACCATCAGATTACACTGTTGACTTGTGAATCTTGGCAGCTTCCCGTCTTATAAATGCCTTCTTCACTGGGCAGCACATTGTAAATAACGGGGGAACTGAAGGTTATTTGACCGGAGTAGAAGATGAGACAGATGCAGAAAAACAGACACCTGCAGAAAAAGAGCTCTACTACTGCATGTGATGTTATGCAAGGTGGGCTTTACCCTCCTAAAGAGTTAGGGCTTGTTGCATTTCTCTGCACCTTCATTATTAGCAAATGGTGTAAATGCCTTAAGAAAAGGGTAAAAAGCGTAGCATGCACCTTCCTAAACACACAAACCTTTCCTCGTTGCTTCCAAATCTCTTTGGAGGAGAAGCCAAGAGAAGGCAGAAGCTTTAAGAAACTTTTGCTGCTTTAACGGCCGTGGGTTTTTCATTCCCTGTAAAGTTACTGCAAAATAGGTACAGACGTGCTTTGGTTGGTAGCCTAAGATACTGCCGAAGTACAGAATGTAGGTTTATTTTATTTTCAGAATGAAACAGAAGATTCTAGCTTTGTATCTTGAAAGTTAGCCTTTATGAGCATTTATATGATATGGCCCTCTGTTTTTCTCTGGATGTTGATGTCAAATGATTTTTTTTTCAAAGCGTAATTATAAATTATTATTTGCATTAGCAAATAATATGTGCAGTTTCTCTTCTAGGCTCAAAATTCCTCTCTCACTGTTGGAAAACCTCCTTTTGCTGACAATCCCTCAGATATTTTGTGGGTAACTGACTGTCCAATGGGTGGATTCCGTGTGAAAAAAAAATTTTTAAAAAATGAAGATTCAATTGGCAAAAGCCAGCAAAAGAGAGTGCAACATGGCTCAGGCTGCCTTCATTTGGAGCTGGAGCTGAGAACCAAACAAGAAACTGATGCTTCCACCTCTTCCTATTGCTATTTCAGAACAGGAAAGCCTTTTTCAGTGTGCAATCCTTTGTAGATCAGCCTCCATCACAAAGACTATGTTTGGAGTTTTCATTTTTCATTAGGATTTTCCCTTTTAATGAATTTTCAACTTTTAAAAGTAATAAGAAAACATGCTTCATGCATTTGAAAATACAGTATAAGGTGCTTAGGGCCTTCTTGCATTGCTCAACAGTGTTGTTTCAAGATCCAGCAGTAGTTTTAAAAAGAAAATATTAATGGGATTGTGAGAAACCTACAAAACATTTAATGAACACTAGAGAAAAACATGAAATATCTTTTCACTGACTTTGGATAATTTTGCAAAATTGCTACTCAAGACCAAGCAACCACTCATAAGACAAAAGAAACCACTTGTTGTTAAAGAATGAAAAACAATTTTCCTTGCTTCCAAACAAAAGCATCATGACAATCAAAATGTTGCCATTTCACCTCACTGATAAAAGAGTCACAGTTTTGGCTGGAGGCCATGCTGCAAAGCCGTCTGCTTTGTCACTTGAATAGATTGGCTTGGATCAGGAAAAATCCTAAACTGGTGCAGTAGAGAGAGAATGGGAGAGAGCATTACAGGCTGAGGAAGGAACAGAGATTTACTAACAGTCATTGCTCATCTGTACAGCATTAAGGCAAGAAAGAGAAAACAAAGCCCCTGCCAGGATCCCCACAATAGTTTGGAAGGCGTTTCGAAGACGGTAGTTGTTCTTTTCTGTATTGCTGGTTGTGACCAACGTGAACTGTGGGGCACAGGTGTCATCCTCACTTGCCAAGAAAAACAGAAGGGATGTGCAACACCATGTTAAAATTTACACCAGGCTGACAGGCACATTCATACTTGACTGTTCCTTGGGGGTTAGATCTGAACACTGTCCATGCGGTTAAGTTGGTCTCACTGTTTTACCAAAATAATAAGAACAAAACCAACAAACAAACAAAAAGTCCCCACCAAAATACAAAACAAACTCTTTGATGGGGGAAGGAGGTGACAGGAGCATGGAGCAAGAAATATGTGTATGTATATCAGAGTGAGGAGCAGAAGGAAATACTCCCTGGTGTGTTTAGTGATATGTAGCTGTAGCTGAGGGAGGAGGAGAGTGTTATTTCTGAGTTGGAAACTGCTGAGATTTGTGCTGCAGATGACTTTACCTGTGGCTGTCTGTTGTGGGCAGGCTGGTAGTGGTGGTGACCTGTCAGGTCTGAGTGGTGACAAAGCCACGTGGAGCTCAGCTCACCTCCACCTTTTAGGGAAAGATAATGAGAGGCTGTGTCTTTTGACGAGGAGAAATGTACCAGAGGAGGGAGAGTGACCCAGGTTTCCTGTGGTGGGCCGGGGCTACAGGGCAGGTGGGTGCCTAGGGCAAGTGAGGGGAGTGCAGTGACATCCAGATCATTTCCTCATACGTGACAACTTAGCTGGGGAATAACAAAAACCCCCACATTATGACTGGCCTGAGAGAAGTTCTGAGAAAAACTGGGACTGGGAGGAAGGAAGAGGGTTTCTGCTTTCATGGTTGTACTTGGCTCTTGGTGCTCTGGTTCAATCAACACCAGTTTTTCTTGAGCCACCGGCGCTCATTACCCTGAGTAAGGAAACCTGTGCTTGAAAAGGGGCTCTAAAACACTAGAGCTGAGGGGACTGATCAGGGACCGTACGAGAACTGGGGACAATGTAACCTCTCCATCGGGGAGCTGTCGGACGGGGCGATGAGAAACGGTCAGACCTGCACGTGAGGGGAAGAGAGAAAGAATAGACCAAGAGCTGGGGGTTGCAGGTGGGACAAGGAATTATGATAGTGAGATTTGAAGGTGTAAGTAGTTCTCACGTCGACTGTTTTTTTAAGGGCATAGCATTCTCTTGGTCATGTTCAGTCATGTCCCTTCTTTTCATAGGGATCTCCCAGCTCTTCTGTAGTCCAAGCAGATCCGGAAATTTTGTGGGTTTTTTTCTCTAGGTAAAGAGAGACCTTTCCTGGGTTTTACCTGCATGTCTCTCTTGAGGGAAAAACAAGGATATTTTTAATTTGTATTCCTCCTCTGAAATGTAGTAAGCTTCTCCTCCTGCTCTCTAAGCAGCTGCCCCTTGGGATAGGAAAAGGAAATTAAACAGCTAATGGTTATTCTTTAATTAGGCTTTATTGGAGTTAACGCAGCTTATGCTCTGCATATGTGCTGCAGAGAGTTAGATACTTAGAAAATCCTGTCTTTGCTATTATGAGTTTATGAGAAAGGAAGCCCGAGGAAGATCAATACATCCTCTGTGTAGATTACAAATGCTTCATGACGTATGTCCACGGGAGCTGTTTTTAGTGAGGGTAGTCTAGTTATTATGGATTTGACATGAACTTGGCCTGGTGCCCTGAGGGAATGCAATGTAGGCATAATTTGGTCTTCCTGTAATTGTCTATTTAACTTGGCAATCCAGAGTAATTTTTTCCTGTGAAATGAGACCGAGACGTCACTAAAGCGGCGGTCAGATTAATTAATGAGACATAATAATGCTCCTAATAAAAGCTCATGAGCTGAGTCCTCTTCCCTCCCCTTTCCTGTCCTTCCCTGCTGTCCTCCCCCTGCTGAGAATGCAGCTTCCCAGGAATCCATGAGTCACACTTCGTAAAGGAGTTTCTTCTTTAGTTGACGCAAACAATACAGCAGAGAAAAATAATAAGTGCAGAACCATCTGTTTGATGAAGTCCTTGACATTTTATTTCATTTCCCCCTATTGCATATTAAAGGAAGTAAATAGAAAAACATTTGCTAATTATACCACTGTTTACTGATTGTTGGGGTGGCTTTTATTGTATTTATCAAAGTGCTAGCCCATCCTGCAGTCCTGCCTTCAGCATTCTCTTTTCTGCTTTGTGCAAGAGGAGTCATGGGGACTCAGGTTTTTGAGCCCTTCACCTCCAAACAGCTCACATAGGGGTGGAAATGTGCCTCTTCTGTGCGGGTGGGAAAGCTGGGAAAGGTACTGGGACCTCATCATTTGAGGTGATGTGCTGAGCTAGTGGGAGAGCCTGAAGCTGAAATCCTGCCTCTGATGGTTGGATATTGGGAGGGAATGATTGCCATTTCATTTTGGGGGCCCAGGATTTTGTGCTCGATGTCTCACCTTTGCTTTTTTGCTCGGTAAAGCTTGACAGGGAGGCCAAATAGCAGCACTTCACTGTGACATTGGTAATGTGAACAGCAACTGGCATCTGCCATTTTGAAGGAAATCTCCTGAACAGGTTGATCTCTTTACCTTCTTCTCAATGTGTTGGACTGTTTCCCCATCTGGTTCCCTTTGTAAGTACAGTTTTATGGCTTAAAAACTGGTCCATGGACAATGAAGAGTAAAATGCAGAGTCTCATCTCTCCCTCTGTCTGGGATTTGGATTTGGGTAAAGGTCAAAGCAAGCCAACATGATACAAAAACAAACTGGTGGCCAAAGGCCAGTTATACTAGGCTGCTATTTCCTCTGCAAAATCTAAGCTATTAGCACGCATTAAAAGTGACAGCAATTAATCAAATGGCTATGAACTAAAGCAGTTTTTCTCCCAGCATGCCATGTAAGGCCAGCACGAGAGAGAGCAACTCGGCCTAGCCTGTTGCTAGGAAGATTAAAAATTGCAGCATCAAGGAGGACATGGTGACATTATCTAGGGATGAGGACAACAGGAAATTCAAAAACACCACTTCGCCTTTGGATAAGAATTCAGTGCTAATGAAATAATCTATTTCTGGTTATTTCCTTGGGTACAAAGGACTTGATGAATTTTCCAGTCCACGATTTGGACAGATTTAAGGGATTTTATAACCTATAATTTCATGAAGATTCTATCAGTAGTGCTGGTTGACGTGATGGGCTGGGTGTTTTGACTCTCCTCTGTAACATCAGCTCATTCAGACAGGTTTATGTTCCCTGTGCCGTAAAACTCTCAGTTCAGAGCACAAATAGTGGAAGATATATTTCTCCATGGCTCTAACCTATGGTGAAACATATGCTAACTTGGCTTCAAGGGGTGCGTGTTGCATGTTGGCGTGACCTTCAAAAAACGTCATGAAAGGAATTATTTTAAAGCTAGAGGAAGATGGCTGTCTGATTGTGAAGGAGATACCCAGGGTTCACACCCCTGCTTGAAGTAACCAGCATATGAAAATTGTTCACTATAGGAGGCTCCAAATGGCTAGAGTCATCTTCCAGACTCCAGGGTAACAAGTCTGGGAAAACTCAAAAGTGATGCACTGACTGGAATTAATTTATCACATTGATGGTTGACTACACAAAATTATGTATCTTATGTGGATAACTTCATAAAGCACTTACATCTTCTGATAGCAAGAAATGTGCAGTACAGTGAGGCCTCTGTTGGTTTCCAGTTTGTCTTATTTGGAGGAATCTTGGTGTTTGCAGCAATGGCCTTAGCTGTTAGGTAAAACTGCTTGTGTGTTTCCTTGCTCATGATATCACTCATTATGTCTGGTGTCTTTTGTGGTTTTCTGACTGCAAATCTGCCACAACAACCCCAGGCAGTGCTACAGGCTTGGGGCAGAGTGGCTGGAAAGGGACCCAATGTGAAAGGACCTGGGGGTGCTGATAAACAGTGGCTGAACATGAGCCAGCAGTGTGTCCAAGTGGTCAAGAAGGCCAATGGCATCCTGGCTTGTATCAGCAACAGTGTGGTCAGTTGGACCAGGGCAGTGACTGTCCTCTTGTACTCAGCACTGGTGAGGCTACACCTCGTGTACTGCATCCAGTTCTGGGCCCCTCACTACAAGAAAGACATTGAGGTGCTGGAGTGAGTCCAGAGAAGGGCAACAGAGCTGGTGAAGGGTCTAGAGTGTAAGTGCTCTGAGGAGTTGCTGAGGGAGTTGGGGGTGTTTATCCTGGAGAAAAGGAGGCTCAGAGGTGACCTTATCTCTCTCTACAACTGCCTGAAAGGAGATTGTGGCAAGGTGGGAATTGGTCTCTTCTCCCAGGCAACTAGTGATAGGATGAGAGGACATAGCCTCAAGCTGTGTCAGGGGAGGTTCAGTTTGGACATCAGAAGGAATTTCTTCACAGAAGGGGTTATTCAGCATTGGAATGGACTTCCCAGGGAGGTGGTGGAGTCACCATCCCTGGAGTTGTTCAGGAAATGACTGGATGTGGCACTTAGTCAAATGATCTAGTTGACAAGGTAGTGTTTGGTCAAAGGTTGAACTCTGTGATCTCAGAGTTTTTATCCAACCCTTATGATTCTGTGATATGTGCAATCCTATTGTGAAACGTGTTTATACATAAAGGAGAAGCAATAATTAGCTTCTGGTTTGTTATGGCTGCTTTGTGGGTTTTTTTCGAGGATTTTTTTTATTATGATAATAAGGTTTTAATGATCCATGGGAAGGAAAACTTATCAGCTTCTTGGTGTTAGAGATGAGGTCCAACAGTCTCCTTGCTGTTTCGTTCTTGTTTCTGCTGTGATTTAGAATAAAAATGGGGGATATGGGATGCAATAATTTTTCCTACACTTTTTACATATAAGAATCTTGAACCAAAAGAGGTGAATCTTGGATAGTCAAAGAACTGCCAGTTTTCTTACTATAAAAATATAGGTTAGGGCTGTGTCAGTGTATCACAGTAGAGAATCATCAAGCAGTAAGTTCTGAAGAAGCCTCTTTTTATAAAAGCATTCCTAATGAACCTGTGGAAAGTTTTGGGTTTTTTTTTTTTTTTCTAGCATGTTTGCAAAAAAAGGAATGGATTCCAGTAACTAAAATGTCACAAGTTTATTTCATCTTATTCTCACTCTGACCAGTTCTCACTCCATAAAAATGGCCATGTGGGTATATTTGTGTGCAACGTCTTTGCTAAGCCTTCATTAATTATGTTGAATGTGCAGGCTTTTCTTTGCTTATTTCCTCCTGCTGAGGGTGCCCACAATTGCTGACTGATCTGACAGAGCCCACCTCTCTGGTGTTGCCAGTTACAGGCTGTCACAGCCCAGCGCTGCAATGCTGTCAGATGAACAAGTGCTGTAAGGAGTGTGCTGAATGGGTTCCACCTTAATGGGGTGACACTGATCTTGGGGAGCTAGAGATCAGAGAGCTCCATGTCAGACCAAGGAAGCATCCCACCTCCACACACCACCGTCATCAGAGGGATTTTGACTCCTTTCTGCCCTCAGTCTGGTCCTTTCCCTGTACTGGGTGGAGTGCCATGGCTGCTCCTGGGATGCCTCTGGCTGAGCAGACATGAAGAGCTGAGAATATGTTGTGTCTAAGGACTTTTTTAAAATTTAGCTCTCTTTTACCTTCAAATTGGAGCCATGGCATGTTAGAGGTAGATCGGCATGAAACTCAAGCCCTGAAAGTGATCCTTGAGAGCTGCCTTTTAGACCTGTCAATATAGAATATTTGCAGCCAGTGTAGGTTCGGTTGTATTTGTGATAGAAACTAGTACCATTGCCTAAACTATGGAAATCCCCAGCACATCAATGGTTTGGATTCGTTTCTTAAGTCTTGAGGACCTTTCACCTGTATATAATATGAGACTAAGACCTTGTTCCAACATATTTAAATGAATCAAAAGTTGTGATAAAAAGATGAACAAGATACTCACTGTGACCAGACAGCTGATCTGACTTTCAGAACAATGTTTTTGTTTCTCAGCCTGGGGCTGAGAGATTTGTGCCAGCAAGGGTGGAGGAGAAAGATGATGTCTTCTCTTTTTCATCCATCCCTTACTATTCCATCAGCTTATTTGGAGGCAAGGTTTTGTAGAGAGAAGCAGAAGTATGAGATGCAATCCTGGGCCATGGGACAGGCAGAGCTGAAGGGTCTGCAGGAGAGGCAAGGAAGACACGCTGACAGCTTCCCCACTAGTTGATTAGTAGTGCTGGTGTGCCTTCAGAGGAGGTCAGTCTTGGCTCCCATACCCAGCGGAGGAGATCCATAGTTGCTCCCAGAAGAAGGAAGAGGAGGAAGGAAGGGAGCTTTATTCAGCCACAGTAACTCCTCAGGCGCTTGCAGACCAGCTGGATCCCACTCACCGATGGAGAAGGGCTACATCATTCCTGCAAAAAATGCTTCGCTTGCATGGGCTTGACTTGGATGCATCGGGGTAGTTCCTGGGTTTGACATTCCTCTGTTTGGGAGCTAACATAAGCAAATACATTCTTTTGATCCTCCATGCAGCTTTGTGATACTATACATGCAGCTCCATGCTTTCTTTCACAGATGTCAGAGTCAGCTGTCACACGGGATCTCTGGGAGAAACTGTATTGTGTGTTTTAAGGGAAAATTACCCAATTATTTTGATGGAGTTAATGTGGAGATGGTGACCTTTACATTCAAAACTGTTATGCTGCAAATGTTCCAAATACATTATGTGCTCTGCTAACACTGCTGACAGGTTCTGCATGATTAATAGTGTTTATAAAGCGTGTACAAGAGTTTGGGAAGCCCAGGACAGAAGACCTGGTATGGGATTTATTTTGCGCCGAACATGATAAATATACGGTTGGCCTTGGAGTATTTTTTTCTTTCTAGAAATGACTTAATGATGGAAGAGAAAATCACTAATTCATTAAATGAACTGTTTAATTTTTCTTGTAAAAAAAATAAAAGCAAAACATATTGGTAGTGTTTGGCCTGATATGTACATTTAGGCTGATCATTTTTAAAGGAAGACTGATGTTTTTAATACATGTTTTTTACTTCAAGACTGGCCTGGTTCCTGCTTCTCTGGAAGGAACACTTCTGTCAACTGCATCGGGTCGTGGTGTTGCCAGGGGCCACACACAGCTTGGAGGAAATTTCAGGGTGAGCCTGATATATAGGTAACAGAGGTAGGTGTCTAAATAGGGGGAAAAGCTATAAGTTTTCCTATTTGCGCTCCTGTGAGGATGTTATTCAACAAATAGACAATTGCAAGTTGCTCTGGCTGCTCAAGAGGCATCTTGGAAAGACTCACCCTCAGCTTAATTTTCTAACAAAATGTCATGGCTTGTTCTTGAGCTGTTTTCCACTCTCCCAGCACATCCTTGCCCTCCCACACATGGGAGGATGTCCTGCACGAAGCCATGTATCTGCATCATGGCTCCGGTTAAAACCCTGTGTCATTCAGAGGGCTACTGAAGAGAACACTACTTATTTCCAGTGGCATGAGCTGAGCAGAAGCAGCCCCTCATGAAGCCAGTGCAGATGGGGAAAGGGGCTCCGAGTGCCATGCAGAAATGCACTGAGCTCCATGTGGATGACTACTGCATGGATGGATGGAGTGACTCACTAGCTGGACATTAAATTGTGATAATGCAATGTTTACAGCCACAAATTTTCAGGTCAAGAAGCCAGATTATTTCTACATCACTTTTTGGCTAATACTGTACCGGCATAGATACATCTAATTGAATCCAATGATTTCTTACTTACAGGATAAGAAAGTCAATAACATTAAAGATCCTTTATACCATTCTGGAAAGGTGAAAGGTCTCACTAAAAATGTGCAGATTTTGTTTACACTCACTGTGTAGTTTCCCAGGGCTGTTGGAGTGGGATGAAGAGACTTTTATGTAAATGAATAGGGTATGAGCATTAATCTTGTGCCTTTCATTCTACCACACACATTTAAAAAAATAATAATTCACAAATGTTTTCTGCTTCGGATTTTCACTGAGCCAGAACTTGCCAGAAGTACTCAATACTTTGACTGTTAGCTCTGCATTAGCTGCTATACTGATTTTAGAAGGCTCAGGGGAAAAACAAAAGCATCTATAAAGGCATTCTAATTTTTAACATAAGCTTGGGCTTTGATTGTAAAGTGTATCTCATTTGGTCATCTCGGTTTTAAAACTTCATACCATTCTCTAAATTCATCACTTGCTGCAGCTGCTCAGCACTTAGCACCTGTACATTTACCCCTGAGAGACTCCAGACTGAACCAGAAGATTTTATTGGTGTTGAGGCTAATGGCTAAACTTTCAAGATTTGTTTTTCAAATAAATGTGCTTTTTTCCACATTATACTTTCATCAAGCTGAAATAGTTAAGAGGTTGCTTATGAGAAACCCACCATAAGGCCCTTTAACGCTGGGATCTAAAGAGAACCAGATTGAATTCCCTTTACAGAGTGAGAGTTTTTAAAGAACAAACATTTAATGAGTATCTCATTTCTGCATTAAATACTGAGGGTCTTTTAAGCACAGGTTTTGACTGATCTTAATGAAGGGGAGGGTTCCTCTGTATTTTATGCTGTACTGTGAAAAAGTGGAAATTGAATTTGTCTCTGTGGTTCTTTTTTGTTTCTGAGGGCATTTGGATTTTGTGTTTTTCTTGTCTGTACGCATTAGTTTATAAACTCTCTTATCCTTGGAGTCTAAGACTCTTTAGATCCCACTCTCTCACATGCACAGGTATTCTGCTTATGCTTGAGTGTATGGTTGTTGTTATTAATAAAGCAAAAGGCAGTAGGAACAGCGTGGCCATCTGAAACACTGCCTGATCCAAATGTAAGCAGCAGTTTGAGCATAGATCTGGAGCAAAAGGTCTATGAAGAGCTGGATCCCAAATGCCTGTATAGGATGAACCATGGGTGGATGCCTGACCTCCACAGCTGCTTTCATCCTCCTTTATTCTCTGTTTTAGCAGTTTGCTGAAGACAGTGGGAGGGAAGAAATGTGGTAGAGATTTCCCTGGCTCTCTAAACACGAGCAAGAGGAGGTGAAATCTCACAGCCAAATGGCAATATGTGACCTGCCGCTATTTGAGTCTTTCTAGTGTTCATCACCTGCCAACATCAAGGTAATTTGATATTTGTTTAGGGTGGAACTCTAAACTAGAACTATGGATCCCAAACATTTTACGGATGGACTTCTACAAGGACAACAGTGCAGAGTAAATATTTTCCAGCTAACCAAAATCCTGCTCACAGGAAAAAATCACACGTCAGGAATAAACAAAATCAGAGCTAATAACTATTCAGGTTCTTGGATAATATGCAGGTATGACTTTAATATCCATTTAATTTTAAACAGCTGTACTTTATCCATAATGTAAGCAATGGTAATAATTTTTAATCAATTATGTGACATTTGTATTTGTTTTGCCCAGATCCAATCAAACCTGTCATTACCTGTTCAAATAGTAACAGCATTCAGTGGCTTTCCTGGCCTTGTTTGACTAAAATCTTATATAAGATAAAGACTATATGCCTAAAGCTTTATATATTAACTTTCAAATGTTACTACATGCAGCTGCAATAAAAGGTAATTTCTCCACAATACAAATATTTTATTTATGATATTTTATTATTTACAGCTTTTTGCCCCTCTGGTTTCAATATTTTTCACCTATATATATCTTTTGCTGCAGAGAACACTACTTATAAAATATTGAGGTATTTATTGTTTGTGCTGTTAGGTCCTTCTTGCATTTGAGCCAGAACAATAAACAGTACTGACATCTTTAATCATTATTCAGAAATTGTTGGATGACTTCATCATGTAGTATGAATTCACCATGAATCACTGCAACTGAAGGGAGCATGAGGGAAGAGGAAATTATTATCAGGCAATACATTATCAAATGAACTGTAACGATTTCCAAGATCTCTTCAGAGAATATTCTGTCTGAATAGTACTTTCCTCTCAAGGAATTATGATAAGCTTTTCGGGTTTTTTTGTGATCACGCTGTAAACCATTGTCAGAATTTTTTATGGAAAGTACTGTTAGTCTTTATTCCTGGTATAGCTGAAAATCTGCTCTCTCACATTTTCTTCAAGAAGAAAAGCATCTCTCCCTGTCTTGATGTGACTGTGAGATCACCTATTCCAAATTCACCCTGTTTCTCCCTTCTAGACATGTTTGTTCAATATATCTGAGTTTCCTTCTCATCTTTCAGAATGTCTACCATCCTCTGACAGAAATAACTGTCTTTCTCACAGAAAACCATACATGTTTTGGCTTCCTCAATACATAGAAAGTGCCTAGCATACTTTTTGAAAATAAGTGCAGGTTAGCGACTTGTGTGTAAGATTAGATAACAAGATTCACGGTCTCCCCAGGGGAGTTAATTGAAGAATGTTCCATAACAAGTGCATTAGTCATCATTAGCCCCACCTCAATCTCAGCAGAAATTATTGCTTCTTTTCTTGGGCCTTTGTGTTTACCTAATTGACATGTATATTGAAATACACTTTCAGTAACATTGGATTTTATGTGGGTTGGTTAATTTACCAATATTTAGTATGTATTCAGAATCCTGTAATAGATTTTTCTCAACTGTTATCCACATGAGAGCTCATCTGGAAATATTTTTAGCCCTTCCTCAGTGATGAACTACTCACTCATGGCTGCTATAAGGAGATTTCCGTGAAACAAAGTAAAGCACTTTTTCCGGTGTAGTGCAAGGGAAAAACCCCATGTATTGTGTAGCAGCTAAAAGAGAGGCAGTTTTTATGGGATATAAAGGCTTAGTAGGATGGTGCCTTGAATCCTTACTCAAGTGAATGCCTCTTCTTGCATACCGAAAATCAAAAATCCACAGTCATTACACCAGATCAGGGAAGATACAAAGGATTTTGCAAGGCTGTTTTCTGATGTGTTGTTTCAGTTTTGTTTGGGGGCTTTTTTGTTGTGGTTTTGGTTTTGGTTTTTGAGATCAGAACAGGTGAGGTTACATGCCAGTGAAGTCACCTGGATGTACCTCAGTGCAGAACTGGTGTAAATGGGAGTTCAATAGAAATGTTTTACTCCTGAGGCATCCTTGTTCCCCACGGAATTAGCCAATACTTTTAGAAAGAAATTTGCTCTCACTGTGTGTGGAGAAAGAAGGCATAAGACAGCTGCCAAAAGCTGTGAAACCCTATCCCACACTTCCCAGTACCCTGCTTCTAAAAAATCTCTTAGAGACTTTGTTTTAGAAGAAACAGCAAACATTCACTTTTTCTCCCCCTTTCTTTCTGTCTGTAACAACAAACTTTTCCAGGGCAAGACCTGAGTCCTCTTTGACCTCTCCCATCTCCAGGTTCCACCTTTCAGTGGTGTTTTGAATTTTGGATCTGAATGTTTTTATTTTCTCTCTCTGGAATCCACTTTTTAATGATGACCTAGCTAGGTTTTATTTTCTTTTTTTTTTCATCTTCAATCAGTAGAAATGAGAGTTTAAATCTTTATTTTGGGCATCTGGCTATTTTCTTTCCTCTCCCCTCTCTATTTTTTTGGAGATCCTCCATTGTGTCTGCAAGTTACTGTGTTGCATGTACTTTTCCGTGTCTGTGGGTTTTGACTTCTAAAATCATACTCTAAGTATTCAAAGACCTTATGGCAGGTAGTAATTCAAGTTAAGGCTCCTCTGACTCAGGACATTAACTTAAGCAAAGGATTCATGTGCAGCACATGAAGAATAGACTGAATGGGGGCAAGAGATATTTCTCTTATGGGAAGATTTTGTGAGTCACGATGACGTGGGAATTAATGTCATATTGCAAACTCTCAGTCTTCACCTGCAGTGCTGGCAGGTTGATAGGATCCTGTGTTACAGCCTGGTACTAAATTATGTCTATGCATTGCCAGGCTACCACCTGAATTCATTCACTCATCTGCCTTGATGCTGGAACTGTCGCCCTGCCAATGCTCTTCTGCTGTTACCTTCTGGGAATCAGCAGTAAATCTCCTTACATCCAGTTTGCTCAGTTACCTGTCTTTTCTTTTTCAAAGTATTGTCTCACTGCTCCTTGACTTTCTGGACGTCCTTTGGCAAAGGTTTTTTCCTTGATCATTTTTCCTTGCCTCTCTTGCTGCCTTGGACTGGGAAGCCTGCAAAGCTCTACTTGCTTCTTCCCAAAACAAAACCAGGGACAGTTTGGACCAACCCAGGCATTAAAACAGCCACTCTAGGTTCTGGATCACCATTTTGACCACAGGCAGTTGTCTGAAGGAAAGGTTTATCATGCAGAACCCTTGGTATAATATTCTTCTTAGTCAGTAAATTAGATTTGAACCTTGAAAATGTTGAACCGCTCCACAAATAGAAAAAAAATTTAAGCTGTGCTTTGCAGGGGTTTTTGTTTAATCAAAGTTAGTGATGGAATGAATGTTACTTGTCTTGCTGTGTGTGGTTTTGGGGTGGGTTTTTTTTGGTGGTTTTACTGTTGGTAGAACAGGTTGTATCATCTCTTGGTGTCAGACTTTGCTAGGATGAAGTATTATCCTTCTGCATTTGACTTTTATGTCAAATTCATTACTGGGCCGTTCACGGTAAGAAAAGCTAAGAAAAGGGTCTGTCATAATCCCTGTGAAATGAGTGCTGCCTCTATTTTGCAGTTTTTGGCAATCTAGCAACATGAGGTTGACTATTTGGGGGGGGGATATTTGGTTTTTTGTCTCTTTGTTTGGTTTTTGTCTTTCTTATTCCAGTTACGAGCCCAAAGCTGAGGTAACTCAGATGTTGCTATGATACCCAAACTCGGACATACATACCTCTTGCATGCAGCAGGACTTTGTAGGCACAATGTTTTCACTGCTGTTTTCTGGAATAGATAGATTAATATACTTTCAGGCTGCAATAAATGCTTGTGATTACCTAGTCTGACTTATTTTATTAGAAAAGCTGTAGTTTTCATGCAGTGATTCTGGCATTTAGCCCAACAAATTGTTTTCAACTGGAAATTTTAGATTGGAAATGGATTTGCTCTTTAGTTAGAGACTCCAGCAAGTGGAGAATTTGCTACAGCCCATAGCAATCTGTTCCAAGTGACTTTTCATATCATTAAGAGCTTACAGTTTATCTCCCACTGAAACATTTACCAACTCCCAAATTCCAACCAGTGGATCTTCCACTTTCAGCTACTGAAGGAGAGACTCTTGTATTAAGTCTCTTTTCTTCGCAGAGGTCTCGGAGGCAAGGCAAGCAGCAAGATATCGCTGAGCTTCTTCTTTCCTGTGCCCCATATAGTGACTTCTTTGTTCTCGTGTTAAAGATGAGTTTAAACTACTGTATGGGTATGGCCATGTCAGACTTTCAGCCTGGTGGTCTAGACAGAGCATAGCCCATGATACACTGCAAAGCTGGGAGATACGTGGCCTGGGCTGAGCTCCATGGCTTCATGGCTGCACTAGTGGCCCAAGTCAGGTCCACTAGGTTTTCAAGAAGCGCCTTCATTGAAAGAGGAGATGCAGCCTCATTCTAGTGACTCTTCCCAGTTTCTCTGTATTGTCAAGAGGCTTTGTAAAGTATGAGCACCTTCTCTCTCTGCTGCAGTCATGCAGGACAATCTGAAGTGCAGCAATCTTCATCCTTCCCAGTTTACACAAGTACTTCTGTGCCTGCAGCAAATCAGAGGGAGCAGCACCGTTGGGGAGGTGACCTCCTCTGCTAAATGAAGGAGATGAGAGGGATGGTATCCCTGCAGCATCTTTGCCATGCTTTGCTGGGGTGAAAGCAAGGGAGGAATGCAGTGGTGGTCTCTTGGATATCCATACCCTGGCCTAAGCTTCTCCATGGGGAGCAGGGAAAAGTATGACCTTCCTGCCTAGGAGTTGACTAGTGGGCTGGCTGCTCTTTGAAGCAGAGGAGTGATGAGGCACAGCATGGGTCAGGAGAGAATCAGATTGGTGTGATGAGAAGGGAAGGAGGAAATCAAGTGGCTTGTGTATTTCAGAAAGTGAGTGCAGAGTGTGGAGCCAGAGGATAGGTTGGGAGACTGAGAAGACTCATAGGTCTTGGGAAAAGGGAGTGCTAATGGCGAAGAAGAAAAAGCAGAGGAAAAGAAGGGGAGGGAAAGCCTGCACGATTGCTGAGACCACCATGAGTTTCAGCAGATGGTGTTGCTCTCTGCCCCGTGTCTTAGCAGAATGGGGGTTTTGTCCTCCCTGCTGTGTTTTCTTCTAATTGAAAGACTACCTACCACCACGTCCGCATAAACAATGGCACATTACCAGGAAAATATCCTTTCATATCAGTTTTTCCCCTGCCAGCTAAGCTGCCATGTGCGTTTGATGCCCAAGTTAGCAGGTCTCTCCCCAGAAGTAGCTGCATTTTGCAGATGGGCAAAGCGATTTTGGTATAGGGCCTTAGTTGTCCCTTTACAGTGCTTTGGCAACCCTTGAGATATGTGTGTATGACTAAAATGAGTATGAAAGCTTGCTTTCTGCATGTGCTGTTGTCTAGCTCCAGTGTGTGCAGAGGCACGCTCATGATTTCTCTTGCTGTCTCACTTACTTTGACGTTAAGTACAGCTAGACTCTGCTTCAAGGACTCAAAGAGAGCTGTTAGGTGATACGGCCTTTTCAATTCTTCCTGAGTGCCAAGAACCCTGTCCCGAGCTGCTTAAGATAACCAGATGTTTAAGTGACCTAAACACTTTTATAAGTGGTACTGTAGTTTCTTCAGAGCTGCGTGACGTTCTGGGTGTCCTTTATTCAGCTTTGGCTCATTTCCCCGAAGATTTCCCCCAAACTTCAAAAAAAGGTCTGGCTCATTGCTGTTTAAAAATTTAAGCTTTATTCCTTAGCCTAATAAGTGGAAGGCTGATTGACTGATTTGATTGATGGTAATTTATTTTCCAGTCAGCACAGCCCAGATCTTTTGTATGTGACTTGATGGCATGCTCTTCTTGATAAAATGTTTTGGGCAAAGATAAATAAGAAGAGGGAAAGAGGGAGGGAGGGAATGTGCTTGCAAAATGCTAGAAGATTTGGAGGAATTCCTCTGTGGGGAAAAACAACAAAGGAAGGTACCAGGAAACCAAGTATTAATTTCCCGCACCACCATTAGCCTGACACCTGTTAGCCCTGACCATTACCCAGAGCTGAAGGGGAAAAGGCTAATCTCTACCACATTTATATCAACAAACTCAAACAAAAAAGCTGCCTAATTATCCCATTGAACCTGTGTCAGCTTTAAGGCCGGCTCGGTTTCCCAGGCTGGCCGCCTGCCAGGACCAGCAAGCTGGGGTTCATAAGCTGCATGCTAATGACAATGTCCTTTCATTCCGGCAGCAGCATAATTGCCAAAAGCAGTTTACAGACTCATTATTTTTATGGTCATATTTCAGATGATGAAGTCAAAGGCCAGCCCTGGGTTTACTTGGCAATGCATTGGAAATAGTTTGTTTAGCAGGGATTGTATCTCAATGATAACGGTGGGACACCTAAAATAGCTGCCAGTTTTTTCCGAGCTGTAAGGGGAGGATGATTGAGGAAGGAAGCAAAAATTGCAAAGATGGACAGAATATGGCTAAATGTTTAGTGGCTCTGCTATACCTATTTCACTTCTGCTGCTGGTGGTATTACACTTCTCAATTGTGAGCCTGACTTGGCGCTATGACGTCCAAAGCCACAGGATTCATTTGCTTATGGTGGAGAAGATTTGATGACCAGGTATCGCAGTTGATATGCAGGATGCAAAGTTAAATTCATAGATTTTGGTCCAAAGATCAATTTCCCCCAATCATTTCAGCTGAAAGGAGTGAGGGGAATGGTTGTTGCAGTGTTTTATCTTTCTTTATTGCAGGAGCTTGATATTTGGATTTGAATTTGCCTGTACCCAAAACTTCTCTGAGTTTTGGGCTCTTTACTCCCATTTGGTCAAAGATTACACCTGGTTTCAGTGGTAGAAATTGGATTTCGACCAGAGCTTTCCCACAATGGCACTGGCTGCTCAGGTCAATAGTCTTTGTTCAAACCAAAGTTAACTCAGTCTTCTCTGGACATGCCTTGCACTAGCAATAAATCACACTTACCAAGTACAATTTTGTTAAAACATAAACTCCCACTTGTCTTTGTTATTTAAAAAAAAAAAAAAAAAAAAAGCAAAGTATTTAAAATCTTTATTTTTCTGGCCAGTGACAAAAATTGGCAGTGACAGCTTTAGGGAGAAGTGGTGAGAAAAACAGGCAAGTCAACCCTCAGCTTACCTCCAAATGCCTTTGGAGCAGTGTATGAGGTCTGAATTAAGCATGTTTGGATTTCTGGCTGTTTGTGCCATGATTTCCACACCAAACTGTGTTTTGTGTGAGCAAAAAACCCAAGTAGACCATCTCCCATGCTACAGAGGGCATACTCTGGGGCAGCTGGGATGAGGGACATGTTGTGTCCATGGCGCTTCTGGAACACAGGCAGTCGCTGTGAATTGCTGCTGGAGAATAGGGACAACCAACACATGATACTAAAGCCTACAATTTTAGCACTAAAAGTGTGTGTGCGTACAGTAAAAGTGAACCCTTTAAATGTTCATGTAAATGCATCAGCCTGAATGAGTGTCATGGGCCTGGGTTTTGCCATAATATTCCTTGGCTGCAGAGTCTGACTACTGAGATGTATATTCACATATAAAGCAGTAAGAATACAATTAACAATGACACATGGAGAAAATCACTGTCAGTTGGCATTAGTTTGATGATTAATGTGAATTTTTTTTTATTAACATGCTTTCTCCCCATCCATGCCGGAGATGTGTCATCCTAGCCTCTGGGAGAAGGAAAGTAAGATCTACATATTTTTCTACTTCTGTGGTTTCTTTGACTGTCATTCTGGCACCAGTACATAATTCTCAGAGAATATCACACTGCTGCTTTCTGGGTGGGTATATAAAAGTGAGCGCAGAGGGAAAGAGCTAAGCTGAGTGTACAAATATAACACTGTAAGAAAAAATAGGCAACACTTACACAACACTTACAGCCCATCCTTCTTTCTCTTAGTATGGCTATTTCCAGATGGACCAAATGATCACTAGCCAGCAATATACATCTCTCATGTAGAAACTTCAGAATGAGAACTGTGCAAAATACCTTGTATTTCAGATGCAGAAACCTTCATATCTGTCTGAAAGTGGAATTCAAATGTCACTTTTCTCTTTCTCAAATATCAAACCCTTGTGCTGCAAAAATCACTACGGATGACTTCCTGTTTCAAGAAAAACACAAACAAAATGAAAATGGTTGAAAATACAAATCACACATTCAAACACAAGTTAAAGTTAAGTGAAAATTAAAGGAAGGGCACAGAAGAAGTGTTACCCAAGTAGTTCTCCCAGCTTCAGTGTGTGTATTAAAAAAAGAAAATGAAAACAGCATCTCTCTTTAAAGTATGGTTGAATTGTATTTACTATAGTAAAACTACAGCAACTTGATGCATTATATAATAAAAAATGCCAGTTTATTAAGTCAAACAGTAAAACTATACTCAGTCTTCATTCTAAAAAAGTAATGTGGTAAATCATGCTGACTGCGGCTTTATAGTTTCTTTAGCATCTGCAGTTAGTTACAGCAGTTTTACTATCTACATTTCAATATACTCTTCTGATTAAAACTCCTCATAGTTTTTTTATTAGATTTTCAGTCTACATATGTTTGATTTACCACGACACTGTGAAATAGAGAATGTTGCTTTGAAAGTTCCCTTGATGTTTTGAATTGTGGGTAAAATACAGAAATAGGAATAGGACAATGTGAGGGAGTGAAAATCCTCTTGAACCTCTCCTGTAACATATCAAATTGTGGGGGCAACTTATTCACGGTAGGTACCAAGACTATGGCAGAAACCAGTTTTCCACAGAGGCAGCTGGGTCTGGTCACTGTGAGACAAAGAAGCCAGATGAGCCTTGGCGGGGGCCAGCTGGCTAATTCTTGTTTTTTGGTGTTGCAACTTGCATAGTCCTGTGAGTGTTGTAAGAAGATATGGAGCAATTCAGTTGGGATTAATGACTAGAAACTTCTACTGACTTCTCTGTCAAGAGAGTTGACTTATGTTTGAGCTGAACATGGAATTCTGGCTCAAAAACTGGAGGCATGGGTTAGCCCAGGAGATAAGGGAACAAAAATATCTAGACATTTTAGATCCCCTGGCTACAGAATAAGAGACTCCAGCTGAGGATCACTCATCTCTTCCAAAGTCAATACAGGGACCTCAGTGCTGCACTGTCTGTACTTCAGGTAAGGTCTTGAGAAGGGGAGCCAGGGGACATTAGGAACCTATTACTGTGCTTCTTATTAAATTATTATTTGCCTACCTTTCGTCAAATTTTACCTCCTCTTGGTTGCTGACTAGCTGTCCTTGTCCATTAATATATTAATGTTTTTGTTAAAGTGTTCCCCAGGAAAAAAAAAAACAACCTTGGCTTCAAAAAAGTAAGTGGAAAATATCCTGTTGATGTCAATGGGTGGGGAAAGAAATGGGCCAGACACCAGCTTGTGAAGATGTTGCCCAAGAAGTGGCCCTGGTAGTTAATGAAGCTGCTTGAGGTTCATGGAGGTTGCTGCCGTGATTGGAGGATGCAGAAGGGATTGTACAACAGCAGTGTCACAGAGTTATATCTTGGGAGCGGGGGTCATCATGCAGGGGTACCATCCCAGCTTCCATGTTATTTCACTTCCCGTGAGACAGCACAAAAACCAGAAGCAGAAGCCAGTCATCCTTCTCCTTCACTTCCAGAGGCCCTTCATGACTGTGTAGCATGTCAGGTTTACAGCCTTCTGCTTGATCCATATGAAGTGCACCCCTTCCTCACTGCCTAGCAGGGAACAGGAATTGTGGGGCCCTCCTCTGTTTTTCATTTCCATCTTTGTCACCAGTGCACCTCCAGGATGGCTGAAAGGTGGTGAGACACCTTCAAGGTCTGTCAGCCCTCTACCGATAGACACCACAAGGGATGCAGGAAGCTCTTTGGAGAAGCAGGATATGGACAATACACTCCAACAGACACAAGAACCTGAAAGCCATCCACCTGGAGGAGGGGATAACAGCCAAACTGAAAACTTTCAGGATGCTCTGTCTCCAAGAGGCTATCAATCCAAAATAAGTGGAAACACTTATTGTTGTACAGTTTAGATACTTGCTTCAAATCAGAGAGCCATTCCGGGGACCTCTGTGCCTTTCTTTTTTACCTTTTCTCTGGGGACCTTCTGGTTTTGGCAAAAATAATAAACAAGGTTTTTATGGGTCATGTTGTAGCTTTAGAAGAGTCAAGCTGTGTTTGCTAGCACCAATATCATGTGAAAACTGGGAGGGATCAGAAAATATTTCTCTTGTTCTGTGTCAGAACTTAGATGAAGAAGAAAATCTCATTTGTATCCTTTCCTTCTGCCTCCCTGCAAAGTTTCTGACTCTCAGTCAGTCCTCTCATCTGCATTGCTGCATAAGGCTTGAAAAAAACCAGCATGTGGTGCTTTTGGTCTACTTCTAGCAAAACAAAGACACAGAATGCCAGTGGAGGTCCTGTCACAAGTTTTCTGTAGATAAACAGAAAGCAACATTAGGACAACATAAGATCCTTTCCTTTTCCTGTAGTACAAGCTCTGATAAAATATTTTGTAAATGATCCCTTCTATATTTTAACTAAAACGTTAATTTTTTTTAAATTAACTTTTTGTTGATTTGTTGGTTTTTTTGAGGTTTTTCTAAGCATCTGTTTTTTTCATTCTCATGTGAAAGAACATTAATCATGCAGCTGTACTCTGGTCAAACATTTTCCAGCTTTGGACCCATTTTGTGTTTTTACAGTATAGCTTTTAGCTGTGCTATATGTCAGGCTTTACTGCAAATAATGAAAACACAAGGAATTATAAGTCAAAGATACTGTTCCCATCCTAGACCTGCTTAGAATGGAAGCTAAGCCCTCTCGCAGACATAGACACAAAAATCAGTCTGGCTGCTCTTAGACAACACATGAATTTTCGGGTGTGTTTTGGGGTTTGCTTTTTGGTTTGGTGTGTGTTTTTGTTTGGGGTTCAGTTTTTTCTTTTCCTAGGACTGAATTGTCTGATTTTTTTCTGATCCCTGACTCATTTCACTGACAGGCAAACTGACAGTGGAAACTGTCTGTGGATCTTCTGTTAAAATTTTATCAAACCAGGCTCTTGCAAAATTTCTTATAGGCTGGCAATATCCCAAGAGCTTCTCTTCAGCTTACGGTGCTGTTTTTTGAAAACTGCAGTGAAGAATTTAAACAAAAGTTTCCAGGGACAGAGAATCTGATTTACTATGTAGGGGGTTTAAACAGTCTAAGATTGGACTGAAGCTCATTTTGGTGATTCAGACAGTGATGATAATATAAGGAAACCTTGCTGCCAGGTTTTATTTGAAATGAATGTGCCACGGGTCCCTCTTCCTCTCCATCTTTGAGGAATGTTTACAAGTGTCTCATGTAAAAGTCAAGTCCCAAAGCTTGTCTGCAACTGAATCTTTTGTTTGCATCTGCTTTAAAATGGAGGGGGAGTCCTGTGCATTGACACCAGTAAAACCATTAGATAAACAAACATTTATTTCCTACATTTCCTTAAGACCTCAGATCCTGCCTTGTTTTTCTCTTCCTCCTATTGCTCCACTCATTAACAGGTTCATTTGATTCTTTCCTAGGGAATTCACCAGAGTTTGCCCTCAATCTCAGGGCAAATAGTTTATAAGTGACCTGCCGGATGGTGTTCGTTAACTGCTTCAGTCCCAATGGGACACTGATATACCCTTAATTAGGATACAGAGGGAAAAATCTCCAAGTGCTCCAAGATGATTTGAGAAAGTTAACTGAGAAAGCCTAGCTGTTCATCTTCCAAGGTTCAAGGCATAAGTATAAAGGGAACAGGAAAAACCCCACATCAGAAGTGAAAAGGAAAAGTAGAAATATTAGGATGACAGCTATGCATTCTGTCACATTTCTTCTATTGGCTTTTTTTTTTTTTTTTTGTGCACTATGATATAAATGAAGAGTTGAACTCTCCCAAGAATTATATTGGGGTGCAGCATGAAAGCACTTTCACATCTTTTCTGTTCCCCTTCAGGCGCAGAAACCTGATATAGGTGTGTAACAGAGCAGCAATGCTTCTTGCCTCAGGGAAAGCACTTGTTCATTCAGACTGGTCCTCTTGAAAGAAGAAAGCCATGAGGTGCTTGCTGTACATGGTCAATAGGGTACCAGCCTGCTGAACCAGCTGCAGTTTGGTGATGCACAGAAGTTCAAGCCCTAATACCCCTTTCCTGTGAAACGCTGGAGAACTGGGGTGGGAGAACTTGACTTAGGATCCATAGCTGAGGTGAGTCCATGCAGTGCAGCCACTGGGAATGTTCTTACCTTTAAGCACTTTAAACAGGTCCTGCACCCTCACAGAAGCACTTTCCTGAACTGTGTTGTTCCAGCCACCAGAGATATTATGTGTCTCTCGCGCGCTTTATACATTTGGTTGAGATTTAACACACTACTGTATATTAATAATCCTGTAATGTAATAACATCAAGGTTATTCCCTGTAACACAGAACAGATGGTGGCACCCTGGAAAATGGTGCTTTATCAAGCACTTCTGTGAGGGATTGATTTTATTTCTTATCCCTTCTCACTGAGAAATTTTCCGCACCTTCCAGTACTTTCTGAAGAGTGTGATGTGATTGATTAATGTCCTGTTTATGCGTTCCCCAATTTTTAGCCCTCCCTGGATGGAGGGTTGTGTGGGCATCCTCTCTCTCCCACTCTGTATTACCAGGCTGCAGAGCCATGGTCCCTCCTGACCCAGTCAGGGAATTTGCAAAACACCCCATTAGAGACTCCAGCCAGCAGCGGTACAGTGCAAGGCTCTGCGCTGCTCAGCCTGGCGAGATGGGGGCATTTGGGGCTTGTATGGGAGCTGAGCTGAACTGATAAATATATGTGTCCGGGACTATGGATTGCCAAAGATGCCTGTGAAATGGCGTGGATTATGGTTTCAAGGGCTTCTCTGCAAGGTTTCTTAAGCTCCTCAGTGATTATGGCGGAGGGGCCCCCAGCAGGCACTGTATGAACAGCTCAGGAAGCAAGGCAGACTTGTGGGCATAGGGTTCTGTGGGGTCTGTTGCTTACTGGCTTTGCTTTTATTCTGCATACAACATTGCTTTATTCTTGACACTTGAAGTATCTCTGGGCCTCTAGCACGCACAGAATGGTGAGCCCACCTTTAAGCAACTGCATTCTGCCCAAGCCCCACTAAAATGGCCCTGAAGACCTCCTGCAGATCTGATCCAGGCAGAACTCAACCACGAGGGTCCGCCAAGCAGGGAGAATGGGTGCGCTTTAGCTTCACCTGCTCAATTCTCATCAGCACTAAGTTTTGCAGATGTAATCCTAAAATATTAACACTGGGCTGTTTGGAATAATCTATTATTCAAGGCTCTTCATGGGTTTCTTAAATGATAATTTAACCTCCTGGCTCCCCTTGTACCCAACGTGTTTCTAAAGGCTTGTCCCAATTGCTTGTGTGCTTTACAGGCATGCTGCAGACCTGACTGGATGCTGTGTGTCAGTTTTGAGGATAACTTAACATACATTAGATCTGCTTGCTCTCTATTTTCACTATCACAAGTTTCCCAGACAGGGAGAAGTAGGCCACCCTATAACCTCTGCACCTTCAACCTCTCCAGCTATTACTAATGGTTCTCCTTCTCCTTCCTCTACTTGAGCCTGGTCTTCCCGGATGGGAATGACCTCCCCTCCACCTCCACCTCTTTTATTATTTCCAAGACACACTATGCATGAAACTGCAAACACCTGGCAGACATTCCAGGGAGCGACCTGTAGTGCGTCTCCTGCACTGCACAAGCATCTGAGCTGAACCTCGTTTTAGGGATCCCAGAGGTCCTCTCAATCAATAATCCATGTATTTTTATGAGAGCTAGATTATGGGGATTTGCGAAGGGGTTGATTAAGTAGTGCTTCAAAGAGCAGTTACTCCTAACACCTGCAGCATTAATAGGGATCTATTAATAGAAAATGAACGATTTAGTAATAATCCCTTATTCATACAAATCCCACTTGATTTATGCCCATCAAAATAGACAATACTTTCCATAAAACCAACTGGATTTAGGTAGATGTGACTTCAACATCTGGCTAAGTGATGACATTTCAACTATGCAGACGTCATGCAGGGGGCCCAGAACAGTTAGCTAGAAAAGGGATAATAATCATGCTCCTTACATTGCTCACCACCTGCACATTCACGCTGTGTGGAAATGGTTTCCTGTGCTGATCTATCTCAGGTGGTTATCTGCAGGTGCCCCAGTGAGACAGTCTGAGCATTGTCAATCACTGCAAAGGCATCAGGGAAAACAGTATTACCTCTTTTGCTAATGGGATGAGGATAGACACAGACGCAGTGTATGGGATGCAGCCTATTGTACCAAAGTCCTGGAAATGTAAGTCTAGTGTGTTTTCCCCCCAAAAAAAGACTTTGAACTTAAGATGGGATGTATATAGAGATCTCTTTTTAGGACAAGATAAGAGCATCATACAACTGAGTGCAAGCTCTCTGAAAGGCAGATCTCTCAAGCTAAAAATAAAATCTTGCACTTAGCCAGTACCTCTGCCTAAATCTGTGCTGTCATCTAAAGCATTCAGGGCCATTAATGGGTGGAACTCATCCATTGCACTTGGGTTATTCTAGGTTTTGTCTCTGTCTCTTGTCTTCCTCATACTAGTGAATTGGAGATTGTGTGAAGCTCTTTCTCAGAATAATTTTGCATTTTGTTGAGGTGACTCTGCTCTGCTGGATTGTTCTGTGTTGCACAAAGAAAATGGGACCAGAAAACAGATTCATATATAGATGGTTTAGAATTTTTCCCAACACAAATTATACTGCAAACAAATAAATGGCACAGATTCAGTCCAGCTGAGCCAAAAATGTCTATCACCCTCCATGAGCAAGGTTTTCTGGGTTCCAATGGATTTTGATATTGTGACTCTTCTCCTAGCTCAGGCAATAATCTCTCCCACTCCAGTTAGGACTTTCACTTTTCACTTCTGTAGGCTTGCTCTGGATTTATGCCATCATCCCTGAGAGCAGACTGGATACTCGGCAGCCCTTGGACAGCTTAATTAAGGGCTGGAACTCAGCATAAATCCATGCAAAACTCTTTATTGTTTGCTTTTGTTTTGCTTTCAAGGCAGAGATCATGACGACAGGTCACTCCTGGATACTCTATAAATTATCTGGGGGAAAAAGTAATTTTTCAATGACATATAGCTGTTACTCCAAAACAAACTTCAATATACTTTTGGGTAAAGTCTCTTGGGAATGTCCAGGCATTTCAAAATCGTGTCGTTTTTCTTGTCTGTTTGAGTGGGAAGCAGTTTTGTTTTGTTTTGTGACGTTCACTGTTCCAACACACTGCACAGGTCCTGCCTCCATAAGGCACCAAGCCAGTGCTGCCTTTCTCCACCTTCAGTGCTCTCAGAAAAGCTGAATGTTGCCTAGCTGTGTCTAAATGCTGTCAGTGTCAGGGCTGGGTGAAGGTTCACACTGGTTCATGCTGGATCCAGAATAGTCCTTCTGTCACTAACTAAAAACTCTGCTTTTTCTCTGTGCATGTGAACAACCACCTTGAGTGGTCCTGCTCACCAGAGACCTTGTCCACATGCAAAAGCATAGCTTTGATGGGGGCCTATGGACCCAATGCCCAGATCTCAACCATCAAAACAGAGAAATAATGTTAGTGTAAAAATGAAGGCATAATTTAGGGGCTGAAATGAAAATAAGCTAGGCTGGATATAGCTGTCCTGCTCTCCAGATGGAGGTATTTAATAAAAAAGTGACTTTGTAAGGTGATGCTGTCAAGTTTAAACATAGGCAAAACGGGTTTACTTGTTTCTTATCACCTACTTTGGCAACAAAATTAAGAAGCTTTCAGTGGGAGGCCACTGTTCCCTTTATTTCAACATGATTAGTTGTGTTGAATGGTAGAGACAACAAAAATGTACTATATGTTAGTAAGAACTTTCTGACAAATATCCTAGTACATAAAACAGTGGTGTGAGGGACTCTTAGAAAAGATCTAGTCTTTCTCCTGAGCATAGAAAGCTCAAGCATGCCTAGACTACTTCAGTCCTTTAATGCATCATATCCCAAGCGGTGTATATCTCAGAACCAAGAGAGGGGCTGTAATATGTAAGGAGACGGAATAGATCAAATTAGTGTGAAATCTATGTAATCATGAGATCAATATCCTGTAACATGCAATAAATATGGAACAAAGTAACACAGAAGAAAGATAGTCCTCTTCTTCAATACATATCCTGCTTTATTTTCCAAAAAGGAAGGAAAAATTAAAGAGCAAGGATAAGCTATCCTTGCCCTCTGGAATGCATAATGTAGGCTAATAATTTATATCCTCATCAAGCAGAATTTGCTGGTGGCTGCTGAGGTGGCTTTTTTGCTGAGGTTTCTTAAATATGGGTTGTCTTTCTGCTCCTGTTGGATTGTGTTCTTAGCAAGTGACGTGTTGGTACTTCAAGAATTTCTGTTATGGGGTTGCAGAGCCACAGAAATTCTACTTTTACAAATCAGGTAAATCATAAGGATATTTTTTGGTTTGTGGGTTTTTGAAATCCTTTAATGGTTCTACCTTTTTCTTTTTTTTTTTTTTTTTTTTTTTTTTTATGACTTACGTCAGAGTTTGCCTTCCCTGCAGGTCATGAGACGTGCAGCATGTTTAGCAGTGCTGCCTGCTGGAAGAGTTTCCGTCTGCTGCTTGTCATTATAAGTGATGTGCTGCTAAGCAAAAAGCTACAATTATTCTGCTTGGTGTTTGTCACTGCCTTCAAGAGGAAACCTCTTATCTAGAAGATGGGGGAGAGCTTTCCAAATTCACCATCTTACACAAGCTGGCTAGGCCTTATCACTGCCCATGTGTCTTGCTCTGTCTGTGGAACCTATCCATTCAGGCTCTGAGCTTTTCTTTCATGGAAACAATTTTAAAAAAAAATCTCTTTTCTACAAAAAAGATCCCAACACCACTACCAAAAAAAACAACCATGGGGTTTTTGTTGTTTTGTTTTGTTGTGGTTTTTTTTTTTTTTTTAATGTGGCAAAGAGGGACCTATCTTTCGCACTCTGCTTTTTAGTAGACCTTTCAGGTTCCAAAAGACTGAAAAATTACTCTTAGGAAAACCTTAAGACCAATAAGATGGTAACTTCCTCTGCAATGTCCTATCCTGGCATCATGCAGATGGAAGGGAGATCTGCAACCAGGCAAACAGCCTGCAGACAGCCGTGACCTGAAGGTGGTAGATGGGAGAACAGCAAAGGCAGCAGTCCTGGCCCCTGCATGAGGAAAAGCTGTTCTGTCCTGCACTTGAGTAATCGATTCTCCTTACCTGAGCCCAAACCCCCCCAACCCCCACCCCCGCAAAAAACACACATAAATGGAGAGGAAACAGGATCCAGCCCTCCCAAGGGGCAGCAAGTATCCTTGTAAAAGAGGGCCTTTACAGAATGAAGGAAAAGAAAGTTGTAGGGGTTCCATCTGTGCAATAAAATATTTAAACATGCTCTGGGACCAAATCAATAACTCTTCATTGAAGCCAGTCTTGCTGGTGTTTTAATTTTTATTAATATTGCTCAGTACTATGAAGACCAAAATTTAGCAATACAGCCACCTTGTCTGGCTTTCTACCCAAGTCAGCCATTGACCATCAAAGCAATTCTATACCTCCTACTCCCACCAGTTTGCCTGTCTACAGCCAAGACAGAAACCTAGTCTGACTGAGCAGCAGTGACCATGCAAAAGAGCCTTGGATAGTTGGATACTGTGCCTTGGAAGGACACTGGAAAAGGACTTTTGAGTCAACAGAGGTATGGTGATAAAGGCAAGCTGAATATTTTCTCTTTTGGATCGTTATATCAATTACATTACATCCATTTAGACTGGATTTTCACCTTATCTTTCCTGTCAGTGATAGGCCAGAGCTGTCCCTGCTGTAAAGAAGTACAGCTTTGTTGGCTTATTCTATCAACTGAAGATGCTGCCAGAGTAAAGAAGAGCAAGGTTCAAGCCTCTTGTGTTGTAGGATGAAGGTAAAAGGTGTATTAAAAGTTATAGAATTGCTCCAAGGGAAAATGTTAGAAGCCACCATTGCTAGCGAGGGACAGGTTTTCTGGAAAATATCTCATGATATCAGTTTATGTCTTGAAGACTCCTGAATGTACCTAATTTTCTTCAATTTCTTAAAGTGCAAGTGCAGCCTTTCCACTTATAACAGCCTTTTTTTTTTTGTCTTATACCTGCTTTATTTTAAAACCTGGCTTTTCTGGGAGACAAGATGGAAGGTCAAAAAACACAGTAATTCCTATGATTCAAAGTTTGAAACATTCTGTGGTCGTTGTTGCAGAAGAACTAGTCCTCATGGCTCAAGTCATGTTCATTTAAGAGAGACCCCACCAAAGAAGTGTTGTGCTCACTGCTCAGCTCCTTTTTGGATGAATATGACCTCTTGAAAATTCATCCTAAATTTATTTTTATTCTCTGACTAAAGTTGCAGGGACAGCACACAGAAGGAGGTTCCTTTTTACAATCCTTGCACAGTGAGACACTGCTGTAGAGCTCAGGGTCCAAACTGCAACATTTGACTTTGAATTTCAAATATCCTGATTCAGTTCCTGGGTTTTATTCCTCTCCCCCTCTCTTCAGAGCTACTAATGTATTTTTGGGTCTCTTTTCTCTTGCCGTAGGCTTTTACTGAAACCTCAAGGCCTCCAGAGATTGATGTTACTTTGTACACAGTGTTTCCAAAACATCATAACATGAGGAGGTCTTTCTGTTAGGGAGCACAGGTTGCCTCATCTAAAGATACTCTGCCAGCTGTTACTGATATGTAGTCTGCACAAAAGGGGATTCTCAACAGTGAGCTGAGATACACACTGCTGCTAGTATCTCCCCTTCCTCCTCACCCTATTCCTTTGATTAAGCCAAGGCTTCCAAGCCCTGTGTTTTTTTATGTGTACATACATATCCCTCTATTTACAATTCTGTCTGGAATACGTTTGTCTTAGAGTTGTTATGCCAGATATGGGTGAGCTGATTGCAGTCATTGGAAAGTTATCCCAGATTTCTGCCAGCTCTCATGGTGCAGGTGAGCACATGAATGTCTGAGTTGGACCCTGAAGCGAAGTATGAAAAAGTTTACTGGTTAATTCTCTCTTTTTATCTTAGAAGCATTTTCTAAATTAAAATGTTTATATTACTAAGCTCTTTAGAGTATAAAATAGACTTAGACAGCAGAACCTAATAATGCCGCATGTTTATAAATTTACTCAACCATATACTGAGCCTTGCTCCTTCTAAATTAAAAAAAAAAAAAGTTAGGTAATTCCTTACTAACCCCTAATGCATTTTAATATTAAGCAACCCAACCTATTTCTTTGGCTGCTGCAGTATAAAATGAGATCACTTTTGGCTGTGAATGCATACCAGAGTAAGACTGTTGAAGAGTGTCTGCTGATAATAAGCATATCTATTCACAGCTGATAATACTAGTTAGCGCTTCTGTAGCACTTTTGTGCACATTCTCAAATCACTTCAGGTTTCAGTAATACTCTACAATTGCCTCACCATACCAGGGAGAGCTAAAAGAAATCTTGTGTGAGTCACACATATAATAGGCCACATAGTGAAGAAGGCAAGGAGAAAATTCCCTGACGTTGACTGGATCACAGTATTAATTTTAGGCTTTTATTAGGGTGCTTCAAAACCATCTCCAACATTTTCATGGTATCTTACTTTATAACATCTTGCACAGATCTGCCTACTAGAATCAAAAACAGTTTAAGAGATTCATTCCAATGGAAAGTTATGTTCCACGTCCAGTGCATTAATCAGCGTGTTTATTTAAGCCTAAATGCTTGAGATGTGCTTGCCTTATCAAAAGTGTGCTGACTACATTAACAAATACCTTCTTCTGGAAATACAGCTCTGTAAGGCCCGTATGACCTGCCAGCACTGTCCATTCTTTATACTAATTATGGGCTCCTCCCTAGGGGTTGAAAGTTCCTTTTGGTCTGCTTCAGGATCCAGCATTTCAGATGCTAAATCAAACCACCTGTGCCTGCAAAATGGATAGAGATCTCAGGCAAACTGGTCATCTTTTATGATCTTTCCATTCCTTCTGCTTTGGCCAGAAATACAAAGCCATTAGTCTCTCTTGTGTTATCATGGTGTCTCTAGCCCTGAAAGGACAAAGGCATTAAAGCCTTGAAGGATGTGCTGAGAGGAAATGCAATTGAAAACCTGTTTTCTTTTTAACTAGCTTCATAAGTTGTTTGAGCTCGGACAAAATTGTATAGAGTTATTTTATTTTGTTTAACCTTCTCCCCTGAGCCTGTGTCATATGGGTAAGGACTGCTACCTTTGCAGCTGATAGAAGAAACACAATGCTGTGCTAATTACAGCATTTCTGTGGTTATGCTGTCAGAAAGGTAGAGCTAATACTTTTCTGGGATTTTTTGGTTCGGGGTTTTTTTTTTTTTTTTTGGAAAATGATGAATTACCTAAAGAAGAATTTTGCAGGAATACACTGACTTTGGCAGAGGTGTAATTGGAGAGGTGTCTTAGGAACATTATGGAATTTTTATCCAGAGCACACACAGAGAAACAAACATCCTAATATTTCTTATTTACTCAAAAGGTGCTCTGACGTGTCAGCCTCTTACATCCCTGTGCAAGTACCTTACTCACTGATTTACTAAACCTTGTCTTCTTCTTCTTATGCAATTATTTCAGGCATTGGAATGGGCTGCCCAGGAAAGTGGTGGATTCTCTGTCCCTGGAGGTTTTTAAGGTAAGACTGGATGTGGCACTTAGTGCCATGGTCTGGTAACCACAGTGGTAGTGGATCAAGGGTTGGACTTGATGATCTTGGAAGTCCCTTCCAACCCAACTGATTCTATGATTCTGTAATTCTATGATTCTATGAATGCTCTTGTTTCCTGTTCTACAGTAGGATTAAATGTCCTAGGTAGGGGAAAGCACTTGTTGCCTAATCCTACTTCAGTGGGCTGTACAAGACCTTCTAGCCAGCTAGAGACCTAAAATTCCAGCTTTTTTAGGGCATACTTAGTAAGTCCATGGGAGACAGTAAGCTTGGCTTACAACCTCACTGTATTTGTTTCAACACCACAGCGTCGGTGTCTTTGCACTCTAGAGCCAGTTCTTCAGGCTCCCAGTGTGCTGTTGCAGCGAAGAATGGGAATTCTGGCCCACAACCAATGTTTTTCTCATGAAAAGTGCTAAGGGATCACTAAGGTCCACCCAGACCAGACAAAACTCTCATTTTTAAAACTTCATCTGAAACACCCACCCACTGTGAAGTGAATGGGACTGAATTTATCTTGAGGAAGATAAAGGCTGAGTCAGCCCAGCTGGGACCTGGACCTGTGGTTAGAGAAAAGTTAGGCACACCACATTTGAAGGTTAAACCACTGAGACATCCCCATGAGCTAAGGTAAACATACCATCATTTACCCTTCCTATCTTTTACTGGCCAAGCTATGTATTACGTGCATAGCAAAATATGCGTATAATTCAACTGCTAGAACAAACATGGGAGACTTGGAAAAAAATGAAGTACACTCTAGCTGGCGACAGGAACAGAAGAAGTGCACCAATATTCTCATAAAAGGCAAAGTAATGCTTTCCTAGAAGGATCTTCCACCTCCACCACAGATTGAGTCTGAGCCTCTGCCCCAAACCCATTTTTTGGGTAGAGCAGATTCCTTTCAGCTCCACAGTGCCACAGCATAATGCAAGCTTCTTTGTCTGAACCTTCTGATGAGGAAGACAAATAAGGGGTGGGAAGATTGTTCTGAAGGGAATACAAGTCAGCTGCATTTAGGTCTGCAGAAGAGAAGCTGTTCAGGCTTAGTGCCTAACATAACAGGAGGAGAAGCCGGGTCAGGAGCCATTGCCCTCCAGAAGCTCAATCCTCCTACTGAAGTCAAGAGGGAAATTATCATTGACTGCAGTGGGACAGGAATTAAGCCTTGGAGAGTGAAAAGGAGAAGTACCTTTAACAGGGCTGGCTTATAAAAGCCTTCACCTCCTGCTTTCTCCATGTTGTCTCTCAAAGCAGCACTTCCCGCCAGCAGCTGTGTTTGCTCTGTCAAGACTCACCCATCCAGAGCAATTCACCTTGATCCCGTCACTGAGGAACTGATGGGAAAAAGAGGTCAGGCGGTGAGAACCATGAAAAGAAACAGTATCCACAGATGGAACTGCATTCCCATTTTTTCCATCTGCCTTTTGATACCCGAGTGTTTCAGCTTTCATTCAGGAGCCAGCATCAGCGACGTCTGGCACAGCACACTTTGCGTGCTCGCCTTTACCCCCTGTCTCCTCGCCCCCTCCATCCACTGCACCATGTTGCCTTACATAATTTATTGTCTGTGCATCAGATTCAAAGCACTTCAGCTGAAGAGTATCTAACATGTGCTGGATAATTTAATTCTCTTTTAACACTAAAAACAAAATGTCCTTTATTTTTAGGCAAATTATGCAGTTCCAGGCTTTGTTTTGTTTTTGCAAGACATTAATATCCATTAAAGCTCAGTATGTTTTCCAGGTGCAGTTTCCTCTCTGAAAATGATTTCTTCTTTGAGTGTGTGTTTAAGAAAAGTCTGTAGCTCCAGCTCTGCTCACGGGATCCTTTCTCTTTAAATGTACATGAATATGTTTGCCTTGGCTGTAGAGATCAGGCAGTATACAAAACGTATTCTATACCCTGTGCTTTGCCAGGTGAACTTCAGCAAGTTCATCCCTTACCCTGGGCTTCATTTTTCTGAATGTGAAATGGGGATAATGTGGAAAAAAACTATCCAAGCTCATAACAGAGCCATCTGAAAGCACTGGGTTAGGGTGCTAAAGTGAACATTACCCCAGTCCTCTACTCTGTCTCTTGCTGCAATGTTTCACAGAAGAGCTTACCTGTTTTTCAAGTTTGCTTCATGAATCATGTAGTCTCTCCCTACAAGTTCTACATTTTGTCTATCTTCACACTCTGGCATGAAGTAGGAGATCACAGAGAGGACAAAATTCATTCTCAGTTGTAGAAAAAGCCTGTCTCAAAAGCTAGGCCATAACCCCATCTTCCCTTCCCTGACCATGCAGCCCACGTTGTACAGGGATACCAGCTCCTTGCAACACATGGGAAAGGGTGATCCCTTGGGACAAAGTAGGCACTCTACTCATGGATGCAAACATGAACAGGTTGCCCAATTCCTTATCATTCTTTCTTATCCTGCAGGCTTATTTTGAGGGAGGATGTGGGTACAGCAGCACAGATGTTGCTTCAGTGCAGCCCTGGTCCACCATTTCGCTTGCAGTGATGTCTCTGTGTTTGAGTCCTGCCATTTGCCACCCTCTGGGTATGAAAGCCAACAGCTCCACTAGCCTGCTCGGTGCCAAGTTGTTGATGTGCAGCAGAGAGCTTTTAGCAGAGGAAAGGCCATCCTGGGCAGCCTCTGTGGAGCAAATGTGCTACCCGGCTGGCAGTTGCTGGGAGATCAGATTTCAAAATCACCTGTTCTGGCTGAAAATACAGGAACTTGCCTGTCAGTCACTGCCTGGTAATTACTCCAGACTCATCTGCACCTTCCTTGGCTGCATCCTAATTAACGTTGAACAGGTTTTGTCCTGGGTGTTTGAAAAACAGTCTTCTCTCAGTTAAGAATCAAACCAATTAACCTGGGTTGATTAATAATATCAGATGTTTTATACTCAGTTGGAAAGTCACACGTGTGGTATAGACCTCTGCAGGAGCCTGACATTGTCTTGCTCAACTGGTAGAAGGCTGCAAAGGGCAGCTCCAACCCAGATCACTAAACGTGGCCATGAGATTGAGTGGAGTTCCTTGTGCAGTTCTCAAGTGCAACCCCCAACACCTCCAGCGCACAGCAAACCCAAACTGAGCAAATGCAGCATTGAGAGCTGTCTCTGACAGATTATAGGTCAAGTTCTAACCCTTCTGTAACTGCATTTCTCTTCAAAAAAACATGATCTAATACACTTTTGCAGTCAGGAGAAAATGGGAGAGGGGTATTCTCCTCATTGCTTGCTCCTAATAAGAAAAATATTTCCTAAGTATGAAAAGCATTAGTCTCAGCATAATGTTTCTTTTATGCAAGCATCTGTGATTGCAAGGGAACTATGGAGTAATGCTAACACAGAAGCAATGACCAGAACAAACCTTCAGAATAATGGCTCCAAAGACTTTTCATGGCTTGCTGTAAAGTATTCATTAATTTGGTTAAGAGATGGCCTTACGCCATATCCTGAATCTGACTATGTCTAAGAATTTCTCTGGATACTCCCTGGAAAGATTTACCATTCCCATTAAATGACAATGAGACAATCCAAAAAGCAGATCAAAAGATGGGTGTCTGCAATGGAGAAAATGCTATCTGAGACTGCTGTCTTCCTTACTTAGTCATGGTCACATACAGCAGACTTAACTCTGGCCTTCCTGTTGCAGTTGGAACTTTTGTTTTTTCTGGAGTCATTTGCAATCTGAAAAGCCATCCAATTTACTAAGCAGAGGCTGTTTGTAACTGTGGGAAGCAAAACTCATTTCTCCACTGAGGCCAATTCTTCTGTGCCTTCACTCTAACCACTTCTTGGTTTGCTGCTATTTTTAATTGCAGTGTAGCTAAAATAAATAAAATGCTTGCCTACAACAGAAAAAGGAACAGCTTCCACTTCCAAAACAGAGGTGGGTACTGTCATCGTAATTTGCCTATCTGTGGGAAGCTGAGATAATCGTTCCAAATCGCCCTGGCTTTTTTGACCAGAGGATCCTTCCCTGTATGCCCACCTATGCCTGCTCATAACTGGACATCTCGAATGCAAGCACAACAGAAAGATCTGCCTTAAATGCAGTAGTTCTGTGAACAAATTTACAGCATTGGGTCACTTGGATAACTAGGACCAGGCCCATCAGTCTATGAATTATCATCCTCCCTAAAGAAACCTCATCGAAAACATTAAGAATTCAGCAATACAACAGGAAAGTAAAAACTTTTTCAGAGTAGTAATATCAATCACTGTTTGACCATATGTTCCACCGTCTGATACTTTCCTAAGGAGCCTGTTGGAATAGCATGGTATTTACAGCACTGGGAGATATAACTAGGTTTGTACCGTGGTTGTTAAATGATAAATGGTTAATTGTAACCTCGCAGAGCTGAGCACCATTGCAATACTACACATTGACTTCTATGATGACAGTTTTTCCAGACAATTACCAAAAGCTCAGTGAAATCCTGTAATACTAGGTACCAGCAGAGCCTGAATGTCAGTGTTTCTGCAAATAAACACATATCCCTCTCCGAAATCTAGATTTCTACACGATGCTTTTCCCTAAATCGGAGATGTGATTACAAAGGCTTGTGGTACTGGTTGTTTTCCATACTCCCACTATTTACTGAATATTTATTTTTTATATTTTTTGTTTCTGATTTGTTGCAGTAATAGCTAACCTCTAATACTTGTCTTGGGAAGGAGGGAGCATCTCTCATTTAGGCTTTTCTGAGTTGACCCCAGCATGCATCTGAAGTTAGCCAGCCAAGATCTTGGCTACTTTTTTATTAGTGTTGTTTTTGTCATTACTGATAGCACCGCTGAAAAACAAGGTAGAATTAAATGACCACTGAGGAATGTTTTCTTTTTCTTAATAACACCATTCTACAGGGACTTGGAAAATGGATTTAGATGAGTTGTGTACAGTAACACTGACCACCTTCCAAATAAAGTACTTTGGTGAAAGTTGTTCATTACTTGTTTAATAAAGATCATGTGCCCTGTTATAAGCATCAGAACTGCAGTCCATTAATCTTGGGAGAAATTTTCCCTCCGATTCAGATCTTGACTTGAGGTGGAGGGAAAGGGGGCAGGGAATAGCCATTGAGGGTTTTTTCCACTTTCAGGAGAATGGCATGTTCCTCAGGGAGACAGTAAATTGAAATTAAGGCTGTTTCAGTTGGCCTACAGGATGTGCCTGCAAATGTAGACATATCGAAATGGTGAAAAAGTCTGTCTGTGCCCATTCATATAAAGTGAATGGGTTGTAATGTTCTCCAGCCCCTGGGAACGGTGGCTAGATTGAGGAAAGAAGGCAGGAAGAATGAGATGGATTTGACATAAGTATATTTAAGTGCACTGAAGGCTTTCTCTCCTCCCTGTGGTTTAATGGTATATTCCACTGGGGTCTACAAGGAAGAAAGAGAGTGAATCCCTACAGCTTTCCTTTTTAAGGATAACAAATCTTAAAACAGGTGTGAGCACAGAAAGATCCTCTTACTTGTTGTTTTTAAATCCTCCTCAGCCAGCCGGCACTCTGTGTGTATTATTATCATTCCACAGAGTGAGCACTGGGGAGAGAGAACCGGGAGGGGAAGAGGAGCTGGAAAAAATAAATGACTGCAAATGAATAATATGAACTAAGTATGCTGGTCATGCTCTATGAAATTTATTATACTGTGGTTACCAAGAAGACATATTAGCCAGACTAAAAAGAACAGAAAATAAAAGGTTGCAGCGTAGGGAAATACCTTCTTGCCTCTTGGCAACGCGTGAAACGTGGGAATAAGCGTGACGGGAGCTCGGGCTGCTGAACAGCTTCCCTAGCTGAAGGGACAGGCTCAGGCCGTCTGAGAACGAAAAGGTGTACTCTGAATTTGCTTTCAATAAAATATCAAGTGTGTGTATGGGCGGGGGGGACTCCCTTAGATGTTTTGTCTGTGGCCAGTGAAAGTGGCAGCTTTCCCCATCAGCACTGATCCTGGCACTGCAACCTCCAGGTGGAGCACAGGAGAGGAGAGGCACTAGCTCAGCTTGCTTTTTCAGAAGCCACTAGAGAAGTCCTCAGGGACTCCCTCCAGGAGGACCCAAAATGCCATTCATTGACCAGAACCCTCTTTGCAGCACTCATGCTTGCTAGGCACACTTCTGGTGCCTGAATGTGGATTCCTGCTCAACAAGAGGGGCTAAGCCCCCACTGATCTCTGCCTCTTTTTTCGAGCTCTCTGCCCATCTCCTCTGGGGAAGACTTGGGCAGACAGACCCAGCTCCCTTTGTCACTTTGAGGGTCCTAACAAGGCCTATGAGTCTTTCTCACCTGTGGGAGTGTGTTGTCTGAAGTTAGGCCAAAAACTTTAAGGAGTAGTAAAAGCATAGTAGGTCTCCCTGAGTCTCTAGGTGTTCGGAAACAACTGCTGGGTGATTTTGCCACAGTTCTCATAATCCTGGTGAGGATGAAACAGTCAGTGACCTTAAGGAGAGTGATCAGCTAAACTTCAGGAGTTCACAATATGGTAACTCTTAGTAAACAGGAAATAAAATTAACTTTTTTATTCCCATTCCAAAGTGTTTACTAAAAGGAGGAGAATAAATCTCAAACTCCAGAGCAGGCTGCCCCAAGTGGTTGGACCTTTGAAACTTGGAAGGGAACTTTACAACCTTTGCCCATATGTTTCTGCCTCCCTTCAAAAGTCTGGCAACTTTTTAGAGGTTTCCCCTTATAGTTGTGAATTTCACATGGAAATGTAATGGTTTCATCAGGAGTTTTGTGTTTCAGCTGTAATAAAAGAAGAGATAGGAATCAAAGACAGTTGTTCCAAGGGAGTGGAGTCTGTAGTGTATAATTACAAGTCCCTCAGCCAAGGGCAGATGCTTGAACTATTTCAATTCTTTTATTACTCTCCTGAACACAGCCAGTGAAAAGTTGCTAACATACAAGGCTGCAATTGCCTCTCTTGTTTTCCCTTCCCCTTTTTTTCTTTTGTTCGTCCTTTGGACAGGCAGGGAGAAAGCAATGCTCTTGCCTTGGATATAGCCCAGCAACACTATTCTTCAGCACAAGGAATTTTAACTTCTAGAAAGTTAACACCATTTTAATTCCAGGTAGGATTCTCATGGGTTTGCCATGGGCTACCTGAGAAGATTTTGGCTATGAACAAGGGGGACCACCGTGATTACCTTCAGTCAGGCTTGAGTGCAAACCTAGGAAGTATGTTACAGAAGTTAAAAAAATCAGGGTTTTGGATGCAACTCTATTTTATTATGCATAATCTCTGCTTAATTAGTTGGTCTCTGTGCTACCATTGACACAAATATAAAACAGTCCCCCCGTTTAAATTTCATGGTTGTTGACACAAGCGGGAAGGGTATTCTGGGTCCATGTTTCTAATGAGGATTTGTCTTAGACCAGCTAAAGTGGACCTGGATTTCCTTTCTCTGGTTTGTGTCAACAGTTGTCTCCATTACATGCTATAATTCCTGCATGTAGCTTTTTCAGCCTGGCATAAGGACAATAGGTAATTCAAATATCTATATTGTCCCTGCACCCTATAATGGTATTACAATGACAATTTTATTACTCTCATAAAATTTTTGCAACTTCCCCACAGCACATTGTAATTTCACCAATGGTTGTAAAAGGTCTTAAATTATATTTGTAGAAAATTGAGATGAATGGGTTTTAGTATTAATGTATTTCTCATTGTGTAATAAGAATTTTTGTCCCTTTCCTTTTGCCAAGTGTGGAGAAAAAGCAACTCAGTTCAAGTATTTGTCAACTCCCATTAGAAACATTTAATACTAATAAAATTTATGGATTTAGTTTCCAAAGCATACTGCCAGCGAAGTTCATGATTACTAAATCAGTACTTAAATACAACCATTGTTCACCTTATAAATTTATATATGTTGTTTGACATATATAAAGTGCAGCTTTGGAGGCTGAGTCAGGAGTGGAGGAGCTGTTTGTTTCATTCAAGCTTGTAAATGAAAGGAAAGCTTATTCCTAATAAAGCAGCAGCAATATGTAAGATGTTCCATAAATGTTTCCTAGGTATGGTGGGTAAAATACATCCTGAACCAAAGAGCAGGTGGGGCTCCCTCCAAGCCAGGTGTTGCTAATTAAGCCACGGGTAATGAGAGCAAGTGGGGCTTCATAAAGTTTCCTGCGCTGCCTCTTCCCAATTTTAGAGAAATCAGCCTATGTAAGGATAAGGTAGTGAGGTATGAAGTGTTGGCATCCTTGTGTGCACAGTTACCAGTTTGAAGTTTCAGTCTACCTGGTCAGTTATCTACATTAAAAACTCTTGTTAAATTGAACATGCAGCAAAATCCTAAGCAGTGAAGTGCGAAGATACAGTTTGAGTTGGCTGGAGTCCATGCAGCTGTGATGAAACAGAAGGGGAAAAAAAAGATGGCATCAAGGGAAGGGTAAATTCTGCTCTTGACATCTTCAGCACTGAAAAAATATTGCAGAGGGGGAAAGGAAGAAAGATGAACATCTTGATTTTTATTACAAGTAAACGCAGCATCATTTCTGAAGCAAGAGTATAAAAGCAAGTTTCTGTTCATGCTCTATTTTTGCTTGTCATTTTAGTCCTTTCTGGAGTTTTTAAATTCAGGCAAATCCACCTGCAAGGCACTAATGAATTTATCATTCAAAATAGAGTCAAAGAAAAGTGACTCAAGTAGACAGACTTAAACAGAAAAAGAATTGGCTCAGGCAGGATAGGAGATTACTAAAAATACAGAGAGAGCAGAGCCCACTTTATTTGCAAGAGAATCTTCTGTAGACTTTATGTTTTCAATTTTGACTACATTTGTTCAGCTGGCTGCAGCTTTTGATTTCTGGATGTTTTGATATTCTTTTATTATTATTTTGGATAATAATTCCAACTTCTCTGGCTAGGACACTACTTTTTTTTTTTTCCCTTCTTTTTGTTCCACATATGAGGAGAAAAATAATTGATGCTGTAGCTCCCTGAGGCTCGCTGAGTGCCTGGGAGAAAAATGGCAACTGCATTTCATCTGAAAAAATATTGCTTGAATGAAAAACAAAAAGCCGAAGCCACATGTTTGGAGCAAATGTGCTTTAACTAATGGATCCCAGCGTATTATTAACTCACAGTAACTCATAAATATGACAAGTGTTTTTTTCATTTTACACCAGCGTCCAATTAGAGCCAAATGACGAACCGTCATTTGTGGCTGAGCTGATGTCCCTGAACAGTACTTATCTCCTGAAGGATTGTCTGCAGGCATAAACCCCGTGTGGGGAGGTGAGCAGGGAAGAGGGTGGCAGGAACAAGCTGTGAACATGAGGAGACATTACAGCAAAGCTCTTGTGCACGAGGTGAAGAGCAGAACGTCGTCCATCACCGTTCCTGGAGCTGGGATCTGCAGCCATAAAGCTGACGGCAAGGAGGAGAAAATAAGGCTTGCAGGGCTGCAGTGGGAGCAGGGAAGGGTGGGAGAGGAAGGGCTGAAGAGGGAATTATAGAAGGAAAATTTCCTGACAAATTAGTTTGTATTTTCTGGTTTCATTTTAGACACACGGAAGGAAATGCTCTGTGTTTTCTTAAGGAAGTGCAAATTTCTCCACTTCATCCATTTTAAATCCTCGCCCTTAGGCCTTTTGTACTGAAGCATAAAGTTTGGAGGCCTTAAATGGTCATAACATTTCCCTGTAGAATTTGGCCTCAGAAACCTACTAACAGTTCTGGAGAGCTAAAAAGGAAAACCATTTTACAGCAATTTGGCAACATCCATTTATAGGGGGGTTCATATGGAGCATCAATTTATTCTTCTGGTTTCTTTACCATATTTGATGAAATATAAGATGCAATTGGAACAAGCGGCTAAAGAAAAAAGGCCATAAACTTTGAAATGGTGTTGTAAAACACACAGTGTGTTAACGTGAAATAAGTTACAGACTTAAAAGAATTTACAATGGCTTGCTCATATAATAGTAATACAATAGACTTGCAAGTTGCAGATGTTTTCTGGTAGATCTGGTATTTTAATACACGTTCTACTTCAGTGAAACTGTGAGTTTGGATCTGGATAATAATAATTCAGTGACACTGGAAAACAGAGCTGAAGGAAAACTAGTAAAAGGGGGAGGGGTAGAACTGAATGAAAATAGAAATCTCAGCAACTGTCCACTTAGGTGATACTCTATTTTTGCATGGTAAAAGCGTTAAGTTTGCAAGACAGTCGAACAATCAAGATTTTTGTGCTTTCCCAGCCTACTCAGTGGCCCTCATCCTGCAAGTGGGATGTGTGTTTCCCAGGACTCTCCATCCCTAGGATGGAGTAGAGGTTCAGTGTGAATGCAGCAGGAAAGAGAGAGCAGCTGGGAGAGGAGACAAACCCTCAACTTCTGTGCTAGCATATACACCTCTTCTGCACAGATACCATTTGCAACACAGGTCCACTGCAACCAAAGCCTGTTGCAAACTGCCAGGGGCTACTTTCATATCAAGAGTCAATTTCCAAACCCACAGAACTCTTTTTTCTGAAATCATTGTAATTTTTATTTATATTTGGTGTTCTCAATGAAAGCATGGACATAGCTTTATGGTATGTCACTGTATAACAACCAAGATTTAAGATTAAATCTGCAGAGCAGTGACATGGAGAAAAAATAGCAGTATCTCATTGTCAGCTGTCCTTTGTCAGCCTCGCAGACCAGTACGTGGTCTTAATGTTCCCACTGCTCTGTGGAGCAGCTGAGACTTTCGTAACTTCATGCCTGGAGGAACCAACCCCAGTGCTAAGTGCTGGAGATCATTTGCCCCTGCCAGTGTACACAACATTATATGATTGGCAAGAACTGCATGATGGTTTACATGCCCTGTGACCAACATCATCTTCTCCCAGCAATGCTGGTTTAGAGAAGAAAGGTAATATTTATCTGTCCTTAGAACACTGGGCTCAGCCCAGAGTTTGTGTACAGCAATGTGGCAGAGAGAAGGATGTGGAGAAAAGCTGTGGTCCATCTGTGACCACCAAATTCTCTCTGAGGGCTGTATTCTCCATCATTCACTAGGCACATAGTGGAAATTTTGTCCCTGCATGTAGATATCTTCTACAGGGGAGCAGCGTGTGTTCCCCCACCGTGCCAGTACGCAACTAGCCAAAAGTCTCCTTCCTACCAGCCATGAGTGCAACATGGCATCTACTGTAAAAGCAGGCAGAAGCAGCCACATGTAGATTTCAACCCAAATACAATCAACTCTCTGACACCTTCTTTACTTAGGATCCAGGCTCATGTGAACAATTCCTATTTCAGTGCTCTCCCTGCAACCTTTATCAGTGTAGGCCCTGCGCAACGGAGCTCGAGCTCCCTGAAATAGGGAGTGTTCCCCTTCTGGGCGTATTTACACTTTCCACGAACAAAATGGGAATGTACTGTTTACAAAAAAATAAAAAAATTAAACAAAAACCAAACAACAAACCAAATCAAACCAAAACCAAGAAAAGAATCGTGCTTACTTCTTTGCTGGCATTTCAAAATTTGTCATCAGTTCTTCCCTCGCACTCAGTCTGGGTCCAGTACAGACGTAACACACATTATGCAATGTAGATGAATCAAGGGGAAAGACAACAAGAGAGAGGAAGGTCATTGCACACATTTTTTAGAGGGTAAGCAGCCAGTCTGCTTCCACCCTAGTTCTAGTGGTTGTAGAGTTTCTTGCCCAAATTTCCTCTACCATCAGTGGAGGCACTTAGAGAATGTGGTTCTACTCACTCCATCTTTGGCAACAGGCTGAGATTTCCAGTGTGACCAGGACAGGTCTTATCCAGCAACAGGAGTTCTGCCTCAGTGACTAGTTCCTGTCACATAAAGACCAAGAGAACCATCTGGAAGCAAAATCAGAGCAGCTCCTTATGTTCTTCCTTGCGGACAAAGCAATCTTTTAATGGAGAGAAGAAAATGAATGCAGTTGTCTCAGCTCCACCTGAAGGCCATCCGGCTTCTGCTAATTGCTGTAGTCTGGGCTTTGAGGCTGCTATGTATGGCATCTTATCTCTAGGACATACTGGGTAACTAATTCTTGCAAAGAAGGCAGTCTAAGGAGGTGCACTGTTTTGCTTAATAACTCTACTGAGTAAGTTTTCTTATATATGTAAACCCTTATGTAGTGGAGCAAAACTACTTTTTCAAGTAGAAAGAAAACACCAGCAGCTCCTGATATTAAATTGTGGAGAAAAACATCCCCCATTATTTCCTTTGACCACATTGTTTTGCTTTTTAAAAGACATTTGGAAATGTTCTGTTTCTAGAGTGAACATTCATATGAATCTGCTACCGGAAGCGAATGTCACAGAAAATCTACCTCAGGATTAGAGAAGTCAGGAAAAGGGAAATCAGTCAAGTCAATATTGATAGGCACAAATCTCTGTTTAGTTTAGTGTTATGCCCCATAAAGAAGGCGAAGGGATGAGGGAGTGCCAGGGAGACACAGAGAGAGGGAGCTTTTCTGCATGTAGTGCTTGCCTTTATTGGTAAGCGTTTCCAGGATTTAAGTTCCCATCCTGGTTCCTGAAACAGGGAGAAGTTAAAAAAAAAAAAGTGATCCATAAACATCTTGTCACAAACACTCTGAAAGACAACCACACACCGGAGTCATGTGTTGTGAACATTTAGATGGATTAAGTAATCTCAGCCACCTAACGGGCTTGCAAATGCCCTTTTACTACAGGTAGTTGGTTTAGGGAGATGAATACCAGAAGGAACCTCATACACCAGAGCAGAGTGAGCCTTAAGGCCACATGACTGCTCCTGATTTGCATCAGTGGGATGAGATGAGAACTGGGTATTACATTTAATTCTACAACATCAGTATTATATGTATCGTGTGTGTGTGCTCTGCTTTTCACACTCTCTCTATAATCTGATTCGAGCACATATGCGCTCTATTCAACAGAGACCAATTTTTTTTTCCCTTATATAGTTCAGGCCTGAGGTCACCTACAATGAGACAATGCCAGTACGATATTTCTTTGTATCAGACTTGCCAAAACACCACAACTCTCCACTGTGTTTAAAAAAGAAAAAAAAATAAAGAAACCACAAGGAATTTTTATTTTCTACAACCCCAATCAGGAGGCAGAAGAAGCTGCCAAATTATATGATAGAAACTCCTACGCACAGAACCCAGTAGAGTTGTAAACTGAACTTCTGTAGCTTTTCAATTGTAAATCCAGATGCTTTTATCCGCAATTCTTTTCAATGACCTTTCACTTGAAAGTCAATTTGTCAGTCTACTTACAGTGTCTGAAGAAATCATCAAAGCCACAACACCCAGTCATTCTGAAGATGTTGTTCCCTGCACAACTGCAAAGTTGCTACACTTGTTTCCTGAGCTGGGGTGCTCACATCTTGCTCACGCATGTAGGACTTGAACATGCTCCTCATTTCAGTCAACAGCAGCATCACAAAGCCTTGCCATTTGTAATCTAAAGAGAGGAAGAAGGGAAGTAAAATTATCAGGAACCACAAAATCAAAGCCATTTCTGGTTGTTACCTCACAACTCCATTGAGGGAATCTGCTTAGTTAAATCTAGTCCTTTGTGCAGTTGAACAACTTAGGTTACTCTGAAGGCAAACACACCTTGGACGCAATGGAAATAATTAAATAACTTTTATGTTGCTATGACACAGATTAACTTGGCCTCTGGCTACAGGGATGGGTGCACAGAATAGTGCTGGGCTTGGTTCCCCCAGCTGAGCACTGACACTGAATTCCCCACCCAGGTGGAGAGAGCAGCACAAGAGATACACGTCAGCACCCAGACCCTGTCATTGCAGCACTTGCTGGCAGACAAACCACAGAAATATCCATGTGGAAAAAGAATCCAAGAGCTCAGATATGTTTTCTCCATCCCTTGGGCTTGAAAAACAGATTTGAGAATTTCCAAAGTTCAGGAGCAGTTGTGTTTCTGGGTCTTTCTAAGTTTGAATGAGCCAGAAATATGTGAAAGCAATATTTGGTGAGGGTTGGACCTTCTTATTTTTTTTTTGTGGCCAATATAGGATCTGCCAAACTGTGAGGATATAAAAAAGAACAAGGAAAGTTGCATGCTGTGGGAGGGTATTTTAATGCGTGGTTTCTAACATGGAGGAAGTTTACATGTAAGTTTTGAGAAAAAGCTTCTGGCTGGTTCTAATTATCACCTACCAGTTTATTCCATCAATTCTAAGGGTGGTTACACTTCCAGGTGTTGATTAATTTTACTGTTATTAATTCCTCTTTATTTTAAGTGATGACAATGTAATCAGTCTGATGAAGAAAACAGAACTAAAACTCCTGCACTGCTGAGGTCACAGGCTACAGGATAGGAATCAGCAAACAGATGATCTGAGTGGGTTTGAAGAAAGTGCTGATATTCTCAGAAGATCTTTCCCTCTTCCCCTTTTTAGCTAGCAATGGTGGGGGAAAGCACATATAACTAGTGGGAGCTTCTGTTCATGAGTCATGAGGAAAGAGGACTCAGGGGCCCAGAGAAAGGAGTAGAAGACATAAAGAGTGAGCAAAGCTGGCTGGCAGTCTCCAAATGAGGAAGATTAGGAGAAAGAGATTAAAAAAAAAAATAGTATGTCAGCTGGTGCAGAGCTGCCCAGGGTAAGGGCCACCAGAGCCATGCATTTCTGGTAGGGAGGAGAGCAACAGTTGATATTTGGAACCCAAAATCTCTGTCTTTGGACTAATTCTGCAGTCATTATTGAAAATATTTAACACTGGATGGGAAAAAGGCCAGCAAAGATGACAGTTTTCCCCAGAGATGAGAAAATCAGTCAGGAGAGAGCTGGACCTGCCCTCAGCTAACATCCAAACCTTATATGGAATAGAATGAAAAACTTTTCAGGTTTAGAAAAGGAAAAAAATTAGGCGAGTTTGGAAGCAGAAATACACGAGTATCATGAGGAAATCTGTTCTTCTATTATACTGGTTCAGTCAAAAACAAGCAATATTGGAAAGTTCATGAGAGAGTCTGTGTTTGTGTGATTCCAGTCTGATTTCTACAAGAAAAAGGGGTCAAAAGTTTATCCGAAGTTTAACCAGTGTCTGAACTTTCCAATGCTCAGCTGAACTGAACCTCTAACCCAAATCACTCCTCCAAATGTGATGCTATTTACATCCACTTTTTTAGTTAACCCACTTCATGCTCAGTTATTAGACTGCCTTCACCATGTCTGCTTTTGCTTACTAAAATGCATCTTTGGAGTTAATACTCCTACTGCGGGGATGCAGAAATTGAGGCCAAAGTCATTGTGAAAGGCATTAAACTACTCTCTCCTCCCACTTGCTTTCCTTGTACTCTTTCCACTCGGTGCCTTTACATGAAACTATTTTGCATGTCCCTACCAGCAGGGTAGATGATGGCTGGACGGCTGCACTCACCCAGGCTGCTGAGGCTGCTGCTTTCCCCGCCAGACCTTTGATCTCACTGCTACATGGTGCTTTCCTGGTTCGCTGGTGGGTGCCTTTGCCTTTTAACTGCCCAGCCTTGAGTGCGAGCATAGGGTGGTCTGTGTGTGTCTGTCTACTTCAAGAAAAGTCCAGCATGAGAAAGCTGTGGCCCACAGCACACAGGCAAGGTGCCTGGTAAATATGTCAAGGTCTAAATAGGCGAAGAAGTGTGGGGTCCAAGGGACAGACTGGGAAGGGAGATTACTGCGTTTACCTCAGAGTGACTCCTGGCACCAGATTCTGCCAAGGGATTTTCTGCATATACCTGTATATCACCAGTGTAAGAGCAGCAAATTCCATCTCTTGCATGTTGCAGTGCAAGACGCAGTTTGAAATAACAGAACTGTGTTTCAGGCCAGCCAGGCCAACCTAAGAAGTAAAATAAATTCTTCTTGTAAAGCAGTTCTCATATAGCTTAGCAGTTTTTTCTACTAAGGTACTGCTTCTTCACAGCTGTGAGTCATTTACTCTACAGCAAAAACCTGGTGGGTTTCCACATAGCCATAAGATTAAAAGCAAGTCCTCAAAATTATTTAAGCTGTGTGAAGAAGCAAAACCTGAAAAGTGAATTTCAAGGCTGTATAAATTTAGGATCCCATTCTCACCTCAGAATTTAATCCTTGGACTTAATATATAGATTGATGAATGTACTCTGAAGTTTATTCCAACAGATACTGGAAAAGTACCCCCTTATAAAAAATAAAACAACTGCTCGGATTCCCCCAGGCTATTGCATTTTTCTAGCTGACTTTTCTGTTTCAATAGCAAAAAGAGATGCAACTTATAGAGAGACACCACTTCTTTTCTGTCAAATACTGCACATTCCAGAGTGCTTGCTCATGCTACATCCTTCCCTATGGAGCTGCTGCCTAACTTTCCCAAAGCCGATATTAATATCACAGACCATTATAATACAGTTATTTTCATGGAAGCCTGGGAGGAAGTCACGTGGCATTAATTGGTCCCTGGTGCCCATAAGCTCTCCATTTAGTTTGTTGTTTTTACTCGCATAAGCAGCAATGAAGTGAAAAGCTGAGGAAGTAGCAGTGATTGTCCTAAATGAGTAATTTTTTAGTAGCTGTTTTGTTAATGAATCATTTTTCCTCTTAATTGGATGAACATATTTATTAGGCAGTTTGAGGACACACACATACACATTCTCCACCAGCCAAACTGAGTTTTCACACCTTCTCTGCACCTGCAAGGACTGGACTGCCTTGGTGACAGTGTACTCCGTCTAGTGCCCTTGGGTCAGGCATCATCCCAGCTCCTAGGAAGGAGCATGGTATGGTGGCCGTACAGTCATCTTCCTCTGTCTGTGTGCTTTGTTAAGAAACTGAAAACAGTATTAACACACACACACACACACAAGAGACCACCAGAAAGGTCTTTCTTGCCAAATACTTTTGCTCCTGTCACCTGCCAGTTCAAAGCAAGTACCACTCTTCCACTGATGCTGCCTCCTATTAACCATATGTACCCAATTTTGAGACAGTCAGAGCCAAGAGTGTCAAACTGGTCTGGCTATAAACTTGGCAGTGCATGTGTGTACACTGGAAAACAGGGTGCTCTGTGTCTGACTGTGCAAAATCAGTGCAGCAGAGAGGTGGGGAAGAGCATGATGCTGCAGACAAAGGACACTGCTGAGAGCGCAAAGAGCTGGTCTTATTGGTGACATGTAGCTTCTACAAGAATTACCAAACTCCCATAATACTGATTTCCAGCTTTTTGCAGTGATCTAGGGATGAGTTTGTAGCTCTTTTGTTAGAACTGGTTAAAAAAAATCATTCCTGTCAAACATTTCTTCAGTAGAAGATGATGTGTGAGCCTTTTATTTTTTTGGTCACAATGTATACTTGCTGGTAAATATTTTAACTTTCATTTCATGAGCTAAAAATCCTCAAAAGCAAAAGGTTTTGGGTGAAAAAATCAACAATTCAATTCAGATATGTTACTGTGGTACCTCTCACGGGAACAGTAATTTGTCTGCCTCATTCTTCTCAAGGATTTAGAATCCCCAGCTAAACATTACCTCCAATATCTACCTCAGGAAGGACTGCCACAATGCACCATGACATCCTTTCTTCAAGAGAGGAAATGCATGCAGGTTAGGAGGAATGCACAACAACCACGTCAGTCAGCTGGGTATGTGCTCAAACAGCCATTCACAAAAACAGATACCTGAGGCAACTAATCCCCACAAGGTGTCATAGCAGCATTTCTTAATTGAAATTTTCCTCTTTTCAATTCCCCCCAACCTTGAAGTCTTCACATTTGGAGGTATTTTGGATGAAAACACCGGTTTTCAAACACCTATGAGAAATAAAATAATTTGCCACATTTTTTTAATGGAAAAATGATATTTGTATATTTTTGTGTCTACATTTCTCAGCCTAAAATCAACATGAAAGAAAATCTCTGGTGGAGAGAGTAAAAGACTGCATCCCTCTAATCCACTGAATTTTAAAACTATCCTGGTGTTTTGGAACACTAACACTGTGAATCATTCAAGGATGGACATTTTAGCAATAGTACACAACTTTTGCTGTGTTCACCTCAGCTTCTCTTCTGCTTACCAGAAAAGGGCTCCAGTCTCATCCTCAACAAAGCTTGCATACTGCTGTCATTCCCAATCAACACAAAGAAATCTTAGTAGTATTAAGAACCGCATATTAGTGCTGATGGGAATATTCTCAGCTGGTTGACACTTCATCAAGCAGTGCGATTGAATAGTATCAGGGCCTCTGAAAAGTTATAGATTACCCATGCCCCAGTCTTTAAGCCTTCTCCCAAGACTCTGCCCATTAGGATCATAGAATTGTTTAGATTGGAAAAGAACTTTAAGGTTGTTGAATCCAACCATTAAGCCAGCACTGCCAAGGCCACCATTAAACCATGTCCATAAGCACCACATCTACACGTCTTTTAAATATCTCCAAGGATGGTGAATCCACCACTTACATGGGCAGCCTGTTCCAATACTTCATAACCCTTTCAGTGAAGAATTTTTCCTAATATCCAATCTAAACTCCCCTTGGTACAACTTGAGGCCATTTCCCCTTGTCCTCCATTGGGTGACCAAGAAACCCATTAGAAGCAAAAATTCCTCACTAAAGAAAAGGCTGCTTTTTTTTTATCTGAAATCAACCATTTCAGTCCAATTCCATTCCATAAAGATCTGAAAAGCTTTTTTGTTTTTATTCCAAAGGCGAATGAAAACAATTTTTGAACTTCAACAGTTGTTGCAAAATGGAATTGTCATCTTGTGGACAGCACCACTAAGCATATGGTGTTACTGTCAAATCAATCTTGTTGAATATCAAAATGAATAACATTGCACTGATTGCATTCTGCAGTATATTTTTAACTCACTCAAGCCCTATCTTCTCTCATCTAAAAGACCTTTCAGAGTATCTAGGAGATTTGCTGCAGAATTGAGTTCATTTTGCTGTGCAACATGTTTTGCTATGCAAGCTATCCATTTTGTTATGGCATTTGCATCGCTTTGCAAGGACAACTACAACAGGAAACAGTCTGTTTTCTTCCTCTTCCTGGGAGCATTAGACATCTTGCAAGAAAGCTTGTTCATCAAACTTTGACAATTTATAGTTCAATTTTGCTGTTCCAAGTAATTTGGATTATCTGGAGAAATAATCTGTTTTTTTCTTTTCCTGAGGGACTCAGTCACATCAAAGAATTGTTACTGTGCATATAAATATTTGCTAATGAAAGATCCCTAGATATCCAACCATGGCTGTCTAACTGTGGAAAATTTTGCCTTCACTCCTGCAAATTTCTTATCAATACCAAATTCCTTGCAGGTTTCAAATCTAAGCTGAAAAAAATGTATTTTAACATATTTGAACTCATGACGTGACTGTGAGGTACAGCAGTGTAACTATGTGCATTACACCCAAGGGGAGTTGAGATTCAGGGGTGTGAAAACTCACATCCCTGGGTATTTTGGTGCCTTTAATATCAAACCACATTTGCAGAGCTGAAACAAATTAGGTTAAAGCTACTCAGAAAATCAGATGGAAAATAAAGAAGTGACCTGAGGTTTCTCAGCACCCAGCTCAGGTGAGGCAAACACCTGCATCAGGTGTACCTTCCTCATGAATGTCCTCAGTATGTCCAGCTGTCCAGGAAGGTCTGAGGTTAAAGCATTACATTTCATCCCTGATTTTCTTTATTTTTAAAAGAGATATAGAATACTTGTTCCGCAGTTTGTTTGCATTAAGTTTTATTTTCAAACTTTTTTGTTCTTTCTGAAATGGAAACTGTTCATATACAGATCAAGCTGAACAAGTCATTTCAGCTTCCTCTGTCTCAGTTTCTCTCTCTGTACATTGAGAATGATGAGTCTTCTATAAAAGCATTGAGTACTTATGGATAGAAAGAGTGGTTCGGTCAAATTTTACCTGGCACATCTTGGTATAGGTCTCATGTTTTTTAATTTGTACCCATGTTTGTATCAAAAGATACAGGAAAAATTGTACTCACAAACTTTGCATCATACTTTGAAGGTCTACGTCTTTATCTGGTATTAATAGGCATAGCTGCATCTACAAAGTTGAAACAACCAGAAGACCTATGACTGTAGAAAGGAGGAAGGGCAGGCACGGCACTTCCCAGGGTTTTATGCTGACTTTAGCTCCTGTTGTCCAACACTTAACAAGAGGCCCAAGCTAAATAGGAGACTAGAGGGCAGAGGGTAGAAGAATGACACTAATTCACGAACAACCTCATGAAACTATTCTTATTGGCCCTTTAAAAAGTTTTAACTGTCTGCCAAAATAACCACTCATGGATGAGGTCACCATGAGCAGTCAGCAAGACTTGCTAAGCGAGAAAAAGATCTGTTCACATTTTACTTAAATCCATAGAGGAGTAAGTTCAGTAGAGGGGATCACAGTCTGGCTAGCTGGCCACCGTGCACCTATTTCCTTATCAGGCAGTCATCAGAAGTGGACAAATTTGTGCTTCAGCGTTAGTGGTGTCCATAGGTTAAAAAAAATACATGTGATCTAGTGGTTGTTTCCATAAGATGCTGATTCCCAATTCAGTAAAACATTTCAGGATGTGAAAATATCGTTGTCTTAGTTTGTCATTCTTGTCTGCTGCTTCATACAGAAAGGACCTACCTTGCACACAGGGAAAGAGCCTTTTGCACTCCTGTGGGCCAGGGTGATCTCAGTGGTTTTTTTGCATATGGTATCTCGTGAAGTAAATAAAAACAATTGCTGAAGAACTCCACCTGCTTTTCTGTTTTCATTGGGGAAGAAAAAAATTACTTTTCTGCCCACAGCTTTTTGAATCTTATAAATACATTATTTGCATACCAGATTAGTATCCAGTTCTAGACTATATTTTATTCAAGTATATCTTATATTTTCATTTTTTTATTTTGTCATAAATTCCATGTTTTATCAAGCAAAGCCTAACTAACAGTTCATTTTTTGTTCATTCGGTGTGGGGTGTTTTTTTTTTTGCCAGTAATGATGATATGTTATTTATTTATTTGTTTTGGCAAATGGTAAGATTTTTTTCTCACATAATTTTCTTCGTCGTTCTCTTTCACTCCTGCTAAATGCATCACTCCATTAAGCAGTAAGCCTGCTACCTCTATATACCCCCCCCCAACAAGGATCACTTCGTTTATCACCACGATTCAACAGTGAAGCAGTTATCATTTTATCCTGTGGGTTTTTACAGTACTAATAAGGATAGTTTTACGAGGTTGTTTGTGAATTAGCATCTATAATTTTCCCTTTGCTCTCTGCTCTCACTGTCTGAGGCCCTTGGCAAGAGCAGAAGCAAACAAGTGGAGCTGAATAAAAAACCACGGGAAATGCTCTGCCTGAGTTTGTTTTGCTCAACGGCTTGAAGAAAGGGAGCAGCTTCAGTGGTGGTGCCAAGCTTATGAATGCCAGGTGAGGATTAAGGATTTCAACCAGATGAGATAATTAGCCTTCATATGCTCTGAAGCAAATAGAGAAAACCAAGCTAACCAAGCTCTTCGGAAACACTGGTCCAGTTAAACAGGGTTGATCTGAGCTTTGAATGCTCGAGTTTTGATGTGGGAAACCCACTTAGTTGAGCAAGTGGCTCGAAGAGGGCCAGAACTGATGGAGTCAAGACTAAGGAGTCCTTGACAATGTAAATTTTTGAATGTTACAAGGACTCAGCTCATTAGCCTTTTCCTCAATGAGAACACTAGCATGGTGTCTGCAGGAATTTTGTCTCTTTTAACCCCCCTGCCCTCTCCAGTCTGACTGAGTTGAACTACTATTTTCAGAAGTAAGTAATGGGAAGAACAAGCAAATAGTCACTTGTGCACTGAAACATGCCTGCACATGCACACATATACACACACAAACACACATAGAGGACACAATCATATTAACTCCATTTCCTTTGAAAGTAAGAAAGACTAAAGTTGAAGTGTCCACACAGAACAGCAAAGCAAAGCAGTGAGGCTTTGGAAAGTTTTCAGCCAGATCCTTGTCTTCTGTAAATCAATGTTGAGGGCAATGAAGCAGTACCAATTTGCACCAATTTGGGTCATCTGGCCCTTATTCTTGACTAGTCCATTGTATATCCAGTCTTTGCAAAATGAAAATGTCAGGTTTTTGAGACCAGGATCAAAGATGTGTTGGAAGAAAAGTTTGCTAGGGAATTGAAAACCCACAAGGGATAGGGCATGAAGGCTAAATAATATTATTTTAAAGTAATGGCTACAACATTTTCAGGAAGCTTGCTTTCCCTGGACACATCCCATTTTAAGACATCACTGTTCAGTCTCATAAAGAACACTATTGCTGACAAAATAACCTCCAGTTCTTTTTGCTGTTTCAATTACTGCATTGATCAATTTGAAATGTCTGCTTGACATGACTGTGAGTGTAAATGATCTGAAATGCAATACAGTGTTGCAAGATGATTTGAACCACTCTTTACATCTTTCTTCCTTTCTTCAGACTGGTGATGTTGAGCCAAAAAAGAAAATGAAGCCTAGTTTAATGAACCACCTACAACAGTTATGGCCTGCCTTGATTCAACGTCCTAAATAAAACTACTGTGTTGTGTTCTATTTAATAGCAAAACCATAAAAATGGAAAAAAAGGAACCACTAAGTTCCTCTGACCAGTTTATTAGGCTGCCTTTGTCCCCAACTGATCTATCTTCGAGGCCTTTGCAAGCTGCTGAATTTCTGTATATATAATTGTGTTTCTGTTTTGGGGCAGAACACTGTCAGGCAGGAGCCTGAGACAGTGGTCCATGTTACGTTCATTTCTGCACTTCGTTTGCTTTCAGGCAACTGGAACCTTCAGCTGGGGTCTTTGTAAAGAAACAAAGAATGAGGCCCAAAGTGAGATAAGATTCACGCCCTCTATGGCATAAAACCTACCTCTTTAGAAAAGAATATCATTTAAAATGACAAGTAAATGTGTTTGCAATGTGTTCATTCTATGCTACAGAAGAAAATGGTTAAAAAGCAAAAGACCTGATCTTTGATCAGTGACTCATAAAGACTGTTGAGATGGGTACCCAACTGTTTTTTTCTAAGTTGGCCACTGGCACTGACATTGCTACTCTATAATTTTATACAGAAAGTAATTTGATTAATTATCCAAAAGAAACCATGTATTGTTATGTGTGCACTTTTAGAGAGGACAGGCATCAGATTTAGCAAAAATCAGTAATCTGGATACTGTGCAGGTTGTCTGAGTAGGTATTAATTGTCTTCACTGTGCAGGTGACTGTGCACAGGAACAGATTTTCCAGAGAGATTGTGGAGTTTCCCTCACTGGAGATATTCAAGAATCCTCTGGACACAAATCTCACAATGTGGGATGACCCTGCCTGAACAGGGAGGTTGGACCAGGTGACCCACCATGGTCCTTTCCAATGTTACCCATTATGTGATTCTGTGTTCTGCACAGATCAAATACATCTCCCGTAATGCCAAACTAAAACATAATTCATGGGTCAAAGCATGACGTGTGAAAAATTATAACCCTCTTTTGCTCGAGTTTTTCATTAACCAACAGCTATAGGCTTTTCTCAGTTTGTTCCTTGTTTCTTCATGGTTGCAAGAACCACAGTAGAGAAGTGAAGACTGTACCTACCTGGAACAGATTTTTGTCCAAGAAATTGTACTTCCTTGTTTGTGAATCCATAACCGGTTGGTCGTTACTTATGACAAAGCCTGAACTTTTCTAATTCCTTGTCCCAAGCCCAGACCAAATTCAAAGTACTTCATGTCAAGTCCCCGTACTCTGTTGTTTCTTCTACTCACTGAATGTGTATTGGAATCTATCTGACCAAGAAGTGCTGGGAATGTCACTTTGGCAAGTGCTGAGAAGAATTTCATACTCTACCAAGTTGTTTTACTTCAGGAAAACCTACAAAATAAAGCTGACTGCAGCTCAAAATCCAGGATCAATGCACCCTTAGAGTTTTGAAGATGTTCAGGCATGCAGCCTAGGCTGGCCTCTCTCTTGATAACAGTAAATTCAAGAGCTATTATTTACTGTTACCAAGAGCTGCTTGATAACAGTAAATTCATGCTGAAAGTGCCTCTGAAGAACTTTATGATACATCTGACGGGCATCATTTGAACTGTCCGTCCTCCTGCAAATGATGCCACCACCCTGATATACGGTGAAACAGCCCTGTGCTATTCAACTCTCTCTTCACTGCTGTTTCCTTATGAATCCAAGTGTCCTATCAGCATATTCCACAAGGGCACCTTGCTATCCACAGCAATTAGAATGTATGTATGTGAGGTTGATACTGAGGAACTCCTTGTGCAGACTGTCTCCTACCTCTCAGAACATTTTCAAAGTATCTGTCCCAGTTGTTAAAGAAAATGAAGTTGAACAGCTAGGAAAATTGTCCGAAAAGATGCAATGTTTGGCTTCTTTCCTCAGATCCAGAATGTACTATGTGTTCCTTGGATAATGGACAACATACTGGGTAGTTCCAGATAAGGTATCCAATAACTCTATTTTTTGTCCCCACTTTTTTTGCCCTTGTTCCAGAGAAAATTGGACAACTGCCTGAGAAATAATTTTATTGTGAGGAGAGTTATTATGAAAATGTACTCTGCTATTTTTCATTGACCTCCAAAATGAACTCCCTAATTAAGTGCAAATGGGAAACTGACTTGGAGCAGGTTGTCTCTAATCTTGGACAAGACAGACACAGTAAAGTTTATGAACTTAATAGACCAAAGCTGCCAAAACTCAGTTTTGCTTTTCTTCCATTCATTGCACATAGAATATCTATAACATGTTGCAGAAAAATATGAAAAAGGGGATTCCTTAGACATCTGTTTGCACTGAAAGTATAAAAAAATAGGAAAAGCAGATGATATTCCAGATGATAAACATTTGTGCAGATTAATCTTTTATGCAGTAGCTTTTATCTTCTTCTTAAAGTATCTTTTCTTCTTATTGAGTTGCACCATAAACGTAAGAAATTGCACTCAAAAAAAATTCTTCCTGTGTGCTGTGGAACTTATTTCTTCTGAACTTACAACCGTTAATAGAGAAAAAGAAGACTAAAGACTAAAATAGACTGCAGTATGTAAATTTCAGTTCTTGCTGGAAGTGAACTTAAGTCTTATGGTGAGGTTATAGGAAAATATGAGTACATTATGAATAAATATGTGTTTGAATGCAGATAGAGCTACCAGAGATTTGCCATTTCAAAAATGATGAACAAAACTTTATGGCACTGTTTCACAGGCATACACCAGACCAAGAGAGAAGTGATAGAAGAATAAAGAACCCATTAGAGGGGTTCACTCCTTCTACACAATCTGTACAACGACAGCCCAGTATCAGAGAACCACTTGAAGTACAAGGTGGAAGCCAAACTTGAGAATAGCCTTAAAGGTAAGGTAGGTAGGCCTGGAGGGTGCCATGCCTCCAAGAGGTCCCACTGGGTGCCCTACACCCATGGAAGCCACCAATGCAGTGGCCAGGTACTGCAGCCCCTTCAGCTCATTCCCAGTCCCTGTTTTGTTTGCCCTGCCTTGCTTCTGCTGCTTTTCTGTTTTGTAAATTGACCATAATCTTGTGCCTTACACTCATTTTATGACCTTGATCTCAAGACGAGATCCACTTTTGTCGTCTCCACAAATGTTCTGTCTGCTTCACAAATGTCTGCTTCCCAAGTGAGAGGGCACTGCCAAGGCAGATCTGACATCAGGTCAGTGGACTACAGAGGGCTTCTCTTACTACTAAACTGTAGGGCATTAAGAGTAATGGAAAGCAAGAGGGATCCAAATACAACTGTGAAAGCTAAGATAACTGAAATACAGGCCAGAGAATGAATTTAACTTCTGTCTGAAAATTTTCAGGGTTTTTTTCCAGACCTCTGACTACAGCTATGTGACTGTGTTTCTGGCAAAAAACAGCAGTAGCTCTGCTGATATCAGTGTGAATCTGATAGAAGATCAGACTCAGAATCCAGAGATTTATTCATCTGTTTTATCCAAAAATTTGTAGTCATCATAATCTGAAATGTATTTTGTACCTATTCACATACATTAAAATGCTGTTAAGTAAGATAGATATGAAGTCCTTTCACTAACCCTTGTAGCACATCTGCTAGAAAGATCACCTTTCACCAGAAAGGAACGCTTTCTTTATGAGTGACAAAACTCCTCTGAAATCCTTTTTGTTTCCCAGGGATGTATTTTTCCCTAGGAAAAAAAAATTACTTTTGCCCCACGGGTCTTTCTTAATAAGACCTTCATTTGGCTCCTGGACTTTAGCCTTTATTAGTGACTAACATAGTACTGTCAGGCTTCCTGTTAGCAAAAAGTCATTTTCCTCTTTTGAGTTTGCAAGAAGAGAAAAACTAGAAAGCAGAGTTATGAATGCATGAGGAAACTGATGCTTCTCTCACTGCAACAGCCTTCTGTGGTAACTGACAACTTTACACCAATGAAAGTGGCATGGCAAGTAACATCTGCAGTGTTTTAAGATGAAGAAATAGGGCAAGAAATGTCAAGTGACATTAGAAAGGTCATTAAAGAAGATTCTGGGGTTAGAATTTGCTCACACTTCTGTCCTGCGGCACATATAAATATTTGTTGCATCTTTCTGTGCACTAAAGTGGAAAGAAGTATCCAAACATGAGTGCATACTGTATGCAACATATCTAAGGATTGCATAGGTGATTTCTGAGTTCTTTGAATACAAGGAGAGAGCTAGGACTTCTCTAACACAGATTTACTATCTGCCATTTGGCAAAAATGTAACTTTCCACTTTTAGCACTCTCTCTTACAAAATACTGAATAGCCTCAATTCTCCTGATGTCTAGAAATTTGTACCACACGGCCCTAACTATGGTAACATGATGTGCAAACACTAAATGGTACCTCAGAAAAATACAGATGGTACTTTCAGTGAAAGTCAGTGGTGGCCACACATAGGCAGGTATGAGAAGATACTGTAGTAAAAGCTGCATGTAGAAATCACATCTAAATTTTACTGTGCTACAAAACTGCTCTTTAAAACTACTTTCAATAACAAATGTCATCATTTGGTCTAGCAGATTAAAACACGACATGCAAGTCCATCTGTGCCATTCAAAGCTCTCGTGCTGCCAAATGTCTTAAATCTATTCTAATTTGGTTTATGTATAGTTATTAGTACCCAATTCTGAGTTACATCATTTAAATCTTTCTTAGTACATTGGCATTTCCCCAGTAAGTCTTTTTGGGCTTTATTTGTCCTGACTTTGTCTTGATTTTGGCTCTAACATGATCTTTCCCTCAAAATTTAATATTAAGGAGTTCCTCACATTTGTGCAACAAACACCTGCTGAAGTCCCTTGGGCATTTTGAGTCCAAGAACAATAAAAAGGGCTTATCTTGAATGTAAGACTTCTTGTACTAGGCAGGAGTGTATCATGATTCTGAATTGGGGTTTTGCCTAAAGTGAGCCCTGAATGTGAGGTGTCATGAGAGCGTGAGAACAACTACCTAATAAACAGAGATCCCTGTGACAGTGTCTCCACTGATTTTTTCACTTCATAAATATGTCACTTTACCTCCACACGATTTTTGAGAATTTTTCCACCAACTCTGATGAAAGTATTTAAAGACAGAGCTAGTCTTCCATTTATGCTTTTGTTGGAGAGTAGAAATATTAATTAAAAAAATCAAGTGCCATTTTAGGCTCAGATAAATTCAACTATCATGTCCTGTCTTCATCTTGTTCTGAAGAGATTGGCACTATGGTCAAGTGTAAGAAAGAGTTCAATCAGAGTTTGTCTCTGGACTTTCAGAGCTGCAAATGCTTTGGAGAAGGAGTAACAGTGGAATAAAAAACACTGGAAATCTATTTCAGACTCTATTACAGATTTTGTGTGATGCTCTATATGCAATTTTTTAGGTCCAGGTTTTCAAAAGCCATCAATTAAGTATTTGGCAAATTGATTCTGAAAGAGCAATTGTTTATCTGACATCCAGCTGCTAATGTTGCACACCCTCAGGCCATGGCTCCTACAGAATTCTACAGCATGCCCTATAAATGCTGACTTTGAATACCAAATGAATATACTTTTAGTATTTTTAGTAAATATTATCTTCACATCATAACATATATAAACTTGATGCTGAATATGCCTATGTTCTTCAAGGGAGGACAGTGATTATTGAAAGCCTACCAAACATGGAGAGCTGAAAAGTTTGAAACAGTTCAGTTTAGAGGAGAAAGGTTAATACAAGAAATACAAAGAAGAAATAATAATAAAAAAAAAATAGGAGGAATAAACAATGTTAGTGCATTACATTTCTTTATACTTCAAAAAGGCTAATTGATCATCTGGCAATTAGATCGGCTACTGGGCTAAATGAGCTTCTTGAATCCCACTGGGCAATTCCTAGAGCAGACACTGAAATGTGATTGTGTGATGCAGGCCAAACTGAGGTCCTACTAATGTGTTCTCGGTCATTACTCATCTTAAGGAAATGCAGTGCACTCTTAAAGATTTGTAAAGTGCTTGAGATTCTCTTATACAGGGTGTGAAAAATCGTGTGTGTGAGCACGTGTGTCTGCACATGTTTACTTGAGAGGGTTTTAATTTATGGACAGAGACTTTTGCACACAAATAAACACAGCTATGCATAGTTTCATGTCCTGTTGAATTAATCCATCTGGCCATACCTCAGTGGATTCATTCAGATAACAAAAGAGGAAAATAGAAGGCCTAGTGAAGCAAAATGGAATGTACAAGTTAACTTGGGGAAGCTGAAGGTGTATGGAGCTAGTCAATAGAAAATATATTTTAAGTGTCAGATTTTCTCCAAGTATCTACCTAGCACAACTCTTGACACAGTTCCAGTCATAGCAGTGTCTATGGGCTCTGTACCATATGATGTGGAAGCTTGCACACCCTAACAAGCAGTCCACTGGGCAACCATCTTCTAGTTTCTTTGCCTAGTTTTCAGTCCTATCACCACTGCAGCAGTTATGCTCATGACCATGTGTCATGCTGAGTAACAGCTTGATCTTGTCACATTTCTGTCATGCCTTGATATTGGCTTCAAATGCAGTGATCTTCTATGTTAAATCAAAGTTATAAAACTGGGTTCTTCCCATGTGAATCAGTATGATAAATAGAGGATATTGATTAAAAAAACCAGGGAAATGTAAAGTTCCTTAAATATTGCTGGTATGGGAGTATAGCCCTATGGTTAAGGAGCACTGTTTGTATTCTTAAAATGAGCTCCTATCCAATGAGGTAATATTTGATCAGGGTTTAATTATCATAATATACAGTATTATAGAGTTTAATAAAGCAGATAAATACAAATTGTTCAAATATTAACCAGCTGGTATGCAGGCAGGCTTTTCATGGCTGCTTAAATAGCAAAATTGTGACTCTTTTTACTCCCAGAAAATCAGAGTAGCTCACAGAAATGGCTATGGTCACTAAAGCCAGCTTACTCACTGCTTGCCAAGGGAACTCATCCCAACCTCTAGGAGTTTTCAGTGCCTATGCTGTTGTTTTCAGCAAGCTGTGGAAAAGGATTGAAGGAAAGATGTGTGCCTAGAAATTGAAAATAGGCTTAAAACTCCTCAAAAAGCAGCTGCTGAAGTCCAAACCTGCCATCAGATGTCTGCAGATGTGAAAGCTGGCTCACCCTGTTTTTCACCCAAAGTTTTTCTAGTATGTGAAATAAATGTGTAGATTCGAGCAACACGGAGTTGAAAAGTGAGGGAAGCTTAAAGAATTTCTTCTGTGTCCTTCCCCTTTCCTGTCCCCCAGATTTAATAAAGTCTCTACCTCCTGAGCACAGTGAAATTCAACTTTGCTGATCATAACTTCAGCCCCGCAATCTTCAGCCCACTCAGCGTGGCTCCTGTAGCTTCAGCAGGATGGTATCAGGGCTTCAGTGATGCCTCCTTTAAAGCCATTTTCGATATGTGCTAATCTGTTAACCTCTTCTTTCTCCTACTAGTGGCTATTACTGTAGGAGATGTTAAAAGTAAGGACAATATTTTTAAGAGAAACGTGGTATTCTTGGTTTCATTTGCTGGTACATAAAACCTTTGGAGTGTGGGAGTGTGACCTGCTTGATTCCCCGGTACACAAACCATCTGCCAAGACCTCGACAGACTTTATCAGGAAGATGGCTCAGTTCTCTGCCTGTGCCTGACTAGTCCAAAGGGCTTTTCTCTAGCCCAGACCAGGATCTGCAATCATTTATAGAACTGTTCAGGAAATTAAATTTCTTTTTCTCTGAAAAATACATACTTTTTTTATTTCAGCAAAATAATTTACAATCGAAGAACAGAAAATGCAGCCTACCAAGCCCTGCTGTTTCAATTACTGAAAACAAAACAAAAACCTCCAAAAAACCAAAACCATATTACATTCACTAGCAAACTCAAATGCTGTTCCTGAGACTGACTTTGTTTGTTTTAAAGTTCCTTTTTACTGAAAATTTTCAACTAGGTTTTAATGAACAGGGCCTTGGACCTGCAGTTGTTGAAGGCAACAGGATCAATCCTGAAATGAACAAAATGTGGATTTCACCAAATGATCTCTAAAATAGGAATATTCTACACAAAATTACAGGAAAAAATTAAATAGAGCATAATGGAGAAAACAACAAAAAAACACATTGAATAGCAGGCAGATTTTCCCAGCAATGGCATCTGTAAATTGACAGAGATCCAGTTTAAACAAAGCTTGTTAGAAAGATCCTCTCCTCCCACAAACTCTTTTTGGCTTCAAACAGTACAAATAAAGATGATATACCTGTTCCTTTCCACAGTACCCCGGACAAACAGTGCTGACCTTCCCCAGCATTTTCATGCATCAGTATTGACTTGCTCTGCTGAAACCACTAATCCTTGACTACTTCTAACTGAAATACAATATTAAAAGAGATTGCCTCCTGAGCCCAGTAAAGAGCTTGAAATTCTTCCAACTCTGCTAGCCTGTTAATCCTTAAATTATATATGTTTTTTTAATCTGGTCTAAGTGGGTGTCTCTGCTTTTAGTCACTGACAGACATGCCTTCATTTTGATGACTGTTATTCTGGAATTTCTTCAGCTGTACAGTGAATGATAAGCTACCTCTTTACACTCATCATATGGCCATGATAAAAAACGAGAGGACTTATTTTGAAAACTTATTTAGAAACAGTTTTGGGGCTGTGCAAAAAGACCTCCTGAAGATTTAGACTTCAAATGGCAGCAGTCCTTTGAGTATTTTAGAACACATAGGCTCTGGGGCTTTTTTTAGGCTCAAACTTGGATTTTGCTAACTTAGTGGTCTACCTGTGGCTTGCAGGGCCGATACTGAGGGCCGGCAGGCATTCAGTCCATTGGAAAACTGAGCCAGTTATCTGAATCCGGCCTGCAGAAATCTAATCTTACCCAGAAGTTTGCACCATTTGTCAGCACACAACTCTTCCTCCTCCCTTCAGAGGTTTTCCAGATTGCATGTATCACATTTCATTGGGGTCTCCTCTTATTTTTTGAGTAGCCTTACGCTGTTTTTTTTTTCATTGGTTGTTTTTGTTTTTGGCCAGCTCTGTCAAGAGATTTCATAAGGTAACTTCATTAAACTTAAGGAAGTTACCACACTGACAGTTTGCAGTGTGTTGTGAAAGGTGTAGTGACTTGGAAAGTCTGACTCGTTGTCAAAATGAAATGTGCTAGTGCTGTGTGTAAAAACCCACTGGCCCCTCAGGGAAAACAATGAAAATATTCAGCGAAGACACAAGCCTGCCTTTGTATTGTGTGTTTTCTGCTTCTCCTCTTCTATCTTTTTACTGTGGAGGCCCTCTGATAGAAAATTAAGGCTTTAGTTTTTTTATTTCCTTGGTAAAGCAGAGCACAGAACTTGTAGAAATAGCAATTCAGCCAAACATGGGAGAGTAACTGCTAAAAGTAGTTAAGCTTCTCTTATTTGCAGGGAATCTGAAGTGTCTGAAGCAGTTGTGTTCCACAGAAGCCTTCTTTGCAAAGTCCAAATGCTGGTCCGTGCACTGACTCACATCAGGGCCTTAATGTGCTCCTAAGGATTCCCAGGACTCTGGAACTGAAGAACATATGTGCTAGGGCAAGTTTCCCCAGGATCTAGGTCTACAAAAATGTTCACTATCAACCTATCTCTTTTAAGAGGTTTCTTCCATCAGATGCTTAACCTACAAGTGTTTGTATTGGTTCCTACATCTAAACATGTTGCATGGAAATGAAAATCATCTTTTATATGCCAGAGAAACTACCAAGGAAGAGGAGCAGTGGAATCAACTTGTCTATCTCATGCCCATCACCACCTCTGTGGAAGAGGAGTAGTTGGTGGTGTACTGTTAGCCCTTCCATGCTCTTGAAGCCAAGATAAAAATCATTTTTCCTTAAGAGCCTGCCTTTTTCTGTAGGTGATTCCCTGAATCTGCAAAATGCACAGGGCTTTGCATAAGACTGAACTCTACCTGAGTGTACCTAAAAGGTATAAACATCAGCAAGCTCCAGGAGTTCGTAAAGGAGGTGGTTATTCCCTCTTCCAGTTTCATTGTAGATTTGCCCATATGAAATCCATGTTGATCTTTGTAATAAGTGCTGTAGGAAGGGCCATACACAGTTCTTCAGAGGACAACATTTCACCCTGACTTATAACTTAAACACTTAAGAACAAGCTGAGAGATCCCTCAGTCAAAAAAAGGAGACAGTGCTGCATAAGCAGCAGCTTATTTCTCTCTTCCAGTCACTCTGTTAATTTGTAAGAAGAAGATTCATGCCTTCAAAGAGCAGGAAAATCCAGACCTCAGTGAAGCTAATGATAAAGCATCCTTTTCTTAGCAAAACCAGGGTTTCTCTTCTCTGTTTCTACCTAAGTGTATGAGGTACATTGAAATGTCATATTGCATTTTGAGGCAAGAAAAACCTTCCTCACTGCAGTAGCTGATCAGGTTGGATCCTGATGAACAAGGGGCTGCTCACTTGACTTTTCTTTCTGAAAATTTTCATTTTTTTCCCTGACCCATATTAAAAAATACCCCATTTGTTTTGTCCAGTCTCAGATGCTCTTGTGGTAGCTCTCTGGAGGTGGGCATGGCGCTGATTGCACCCTGGGTGAACTAGCGGTCCTTGCATTTTAGCTCACATGTGCCTCTGACGGATGATCCACCATTAAACAAGGAGTCCACGCTGAATCCTGAAAGCAAGATTAACAAGTAAAAGTTCAAGATGACTGTGTCTGGCAACGCTTTCCCTGCCGTGCCATTAACAGACAAATAGCAGCACAAAATCTTCAGCGATAAGGCAGTGTGTTTTATGAAGCAGGAAGCATAAATTACACAAACATAACAGTGGACCTTTAAAAGCCAGTATTGTGAAAGACATGGGCTGTCTTCAAAACACATTCTCCTTTTAATCTTTCCTCGTCTTTTTTAGTTTGTGCTCATTGTTTTTAATAAAAACAAAGAAGCCCTACCAATAAACCTCCATCAGATGGTGTTAAAACCAGCAGGAGGTCAAAGCCAAATAAGCCTGTTAGAAATGAATTTGTTCTCTTTTTTTTTTTTTCATTAAGAAGCCAGTTATCCTCTATTGATAAAGCAAGAGGATAATGCTACATCCATCTTGGAGCAGTCGGTAGTTTTCTTTCTGTTGCACCCCCACTGCAGCTCTGGCTTTAAACGCAGCAGGTGCACAGGTCTGAATGGTGTTTTCCCTTTATGCCAAGGGAACCATAAAGGAAATTTAGGTGGGGGTGGACAATACAGCTGTCTGTCAATTGCTGCTAATCCACTAGAGGCCATTGTGACACTGAGTAAAGGGTGCCTGGCAGAGCATTGCACTCCAGTGCTCTTTAGCCATCCTCTTCATTCAGCTCAAATTGATAAGCCAAAGAGTTTATTTAGTAGCTCTTCAAGGAGCAGTGGAGTGGAGGAGTGATTCCTCTGGATACTGAGTGTATATTATCGTGGTATTTTGGACAGGACCTGCAGTAGTAGACAACTATTTGGAATCTAGAAATCATCCCAACAAGTTCTTTTCCTTTTTACAGTGTTTTAGAAAGTGGTTGCCTAAGGATTGTTGAGGAAATACTGTGATGGCAATTAGAAGTTAACTAGTTTGCACTCTATTACTCGTCTGTGAAAATGGGTGAAGGAAATGGTGAATTTTGAAGGTGAAATGTGTTTCTGGCGTGGATGGTGATCTTAAGAAAACTTAAATTTGCTAGTGATGCAAAGAGAACCCTGGTAACTGCAGAAAGGGAAAAAAGGAGTCAAATCAGGGCAAATACAACTGTCAGGAGAATAAGACAATAGTGAGAAAGGAAGAAAAAGAGATATCTAAGGAGGCAAGGCTTCTGGCCATACGAGTCTGTACATCTGAAGGCAAGACAAGTGATCATTTCTAATAAATCCTAGGCCAGCTGTCAGAAGAAAGACCTGATATATTTTAGTTGTCATGTCCATTTATCCCTCTAGCTATCCAAAGATACAGCAACAGCATTTGATGAAATGTTTTAAGGCAGTCAACCAAGTCCAGTCTTTCATTGAAGAGAAAAACTTCCAGACTGACTAATTAACATTAGTGAGATGATTCTTCATCTCTTTTCTGCTATGCACTATAGCTATACAACACACACACACAAGACTTTTTAAAAAATAAATATGTATATGAAGATACTATTTCAGAAATCATATAGGAACATTTTACATCTGCATAAAAAAAAATACTAGGTCAGAGATAATGCAGTTTCACGACACACAGATTGTTTCTTGTGGTAGCAATACCATAATCTTTCTTGTGCTGGGATTTAGGGAACAGTAAACCTGATGAGCCTTTCTCTAGTCTTCCTGAGACTGACATAAATCAGAAAAAATTCCACTGAAGTCAACAGATCTGACAATCATGTAAATTGTTGTATGTGGGTGCAGGCTCAGGGTCCCTGTCTCAGGGAAAACATGAAGATTGTCTTTCTTTTATTTGAAGCACCTGGCAACACATTTGGGTGTGGGAAATAATTCTTGGGAAAACAGTATAGCCACTTGAATGTCTGAAGGGACTGACCCCACCTGTTTTTAAGGCAATGGTTGCTCATTGTGTGAGGGTGTTGGGAAACTTGGTCAGAGAGTGGCTGTCAGCATGAAGTTGAAAATTAAGGAAAGTGAGACACAGTGATTTATTGTTCAAAAATCAAATCTTTTATTTATAAAATGCAAAAGTTACAGGCACGTATTTTCAGACAAGAATATTCCAAGGAGTATGAGAAACAGAGAGCGAGAGGAAAAAGGAATGCCTGCTAGATAGGCAGGATATTTTAAAAATAGAAATACATTAATTTAATGAATAAAGCATTGAGTGTGCACTGTAGGCCCTGTGTTTTTAAAGATTTAGAAAGCTAATATAATATGAATCCAGCCATATAATCCTGTGTTCAAAAAAACGTGAAATAATAATAACAATGTAACCTCATCCTCCGTATTTCCTCATTTCCTTAGGGTCACAGTTTCAAAAGGACTTGAAAAACATAGCAACAACACATTCCAACACTTCCCCCTGATTATGGGAAAGCACCCTCCCCTCCAAGCCTGGGTAAGTGTTGACATGCTCAGTACCTCCAACCTGGTCCTCTACAAGCAGTTAGAGGAATGGGTCACATGTGTGTATGGTAGGGGTCAGGTCTTTATTTCAACTTTTGGGCCTGGCCCAGCAAGCATTTAAAATTAGTCTTGGGCTTTGTTATCTGAAGAAGTATCGCCTGTTTTCACTGAAATACGGTTTGGTACTTAGCACTGCTACCAATAAGTTTTGGGGGAATTGAGCTGCTCTGAAAACTTGGATATTAATCTGCATACAAAAGAGAATGCATTTCCTTTTAGGCTAAAAGGTACCCCCCTCAACTTGGTCTTCTAAATGACCTGTGAGGCTTTCATCCTGTGATAACACCACACTGCCTTCACCAGGCAGATTCCTCTATCTACAAAGCAGCCTTGGACTCTTTCTGGCGTTATGGACAACCTCAGGGATCTATCAGCATTGAGCTTACTGGAAGATGGATGGCTCAGAGAAAAGTGAGGGAAGAGTCAGACTTTGTTGGAAGTGTTTAGCAACTTCTCTTGGGAAAGCTAAAAAGCCTGAATAACTGACAGGAACAGGAGCAGGCATAGTCAGACCTCCAGTGCAAACTCTGACTAAATTTGAAGAGTCCTGTGGACCTCAGTAAACCACAAAGAAAATGCTGTCTTTAAGTAGTGATCATGAGCATTCTCTACTTGTGCTGAGTATTTCATTCAAGACTCTTGGACGAATTTATGGGTATTTATGTTTTTTGTGGGCTTGAGTAAACTGAGGTATTAGGAAGCATTTGGCAGCTGACTATGTGCAAATCTGCATCTATAATCTAGCAATCCTGATCACCAGATAGCTGCTTCACAGTGCATCCAGAGGAGAAAAAAAAATCCTTTTTTAAGCAATATAAGCTAAAACGTTTATTGTTTTGGTGTTTTACTTTATTTCAAGATATTTGGGTCTGTTTTCTCTTGTCTTTGAATCTTCTAGGGCAGAATCAACTCCATTCCAGTGTTATCATGCCCTTGAGTAGCTTCTGGAAACTAATTTAATTGCATCCATTCCTTGATTTTCAAAATCGGACAATGTAAAACTACTTTGAACTGTTGTTGCATCGACTAATTTTGGTTAAGGTAAACCCTCTGAGGGATTTGGTTGTGTTTTGATTTGGCAATAAATATTCAAAATACTACTGTCAAAACAGCCTCTCTCCAGCTAGGACAAAGCCACAGCATCACCACCACCACATTTTGGTGACTTCAGCAGCACATGTTATGACAGAAGTGCTTCAGTCTTGAGAGTAGCTACTTCCCTATTTTTTTAATTGTCTCTTCGTGCCAAGAATATTTGCTTTTCTTCTTCTTGTTTTATACACACGAAACAAAGTTCTCCATTACACTGTGCTTCAAATCTGCATTTTCTAGTGCCTGGAAAAGACTTCTTCTCAACCCACGCTGTGGCTCTCCGTAGCAAAGCTTTTGTACACAGTGAGGAGTGCATCATGCTTCAGCCATAACTGGAATGTGCACAGCTTTGTGAAGTTTCTCAGAATGACTCAAAGAGTGGAAGCAAATAAAAAACCACAGAGATATTTGTATCTTAAATGTGCTTCAAGTAACTGCATTATTACCACAGCACCTCTGAGGCTTCCCATTTTTGCAGACTGCACATTGTCACCACTTCCTAAATAGCTGTGTTTATTTATTGAAACTCAAGAGTTTTATATAACACCTCATGTAAAAAACACTTCTCCATATCCAAGTCATTTAGACCAACATCTCTAAATTTCGGTGCCTATAGCAACCCACTGTAATCCTTATTTAGACATGCACTGCAAGTAGTTTCATTTTTAAAGGGAACCAGCTGAAGCATTTGTGAAAATCATACTTCTAATTTCTTTGGTTGCCTGGCTTTGTATTAGGATGCAGCTCACCAGCCAGTTAAAACACCAGGTGATATGAGAGTCTCAAGTTATGGCAGGGACTGCAATCAGAACACTCGTGTAATTATGAGTGAAGCATAAGCTTGAGTGAGATGCTGGATTTGAGGTTTTGTTGCCTACAACCAGCACACATGGAATTGAGGTGAGATTGCTGTAGGAATGCAAGTTATGTGCTCATGTCTTACTGAAGGGGAAGTTAAGGGCATAATTCCCATCAACCTCTTCCAGGATCGCAGCATGGGCACTTAGATTTAGAAATGTTATTGTGGACACTGTCGAGTGCTCAGTCATTAAATCCAAGAGCCACTGAAGGGAAATATTTCAGGAGAAGCTAGGAGCTAGCTGGAAACTTGTCGTGAGAAATATCAGGGATCTCTTCCGTTACAAAAGGAGAAAGTGTGATTTTTTTTTTTTTTTTTTCTGTGAGAGACCACACACTTGCTCCCATCATCTTGAGTGCAGTGTAACCGGTGTTGGAGGTTGTAAGGCAAGCACGCTGTGGGCTGTGTCCAGTGGAGCCATGGCAGCAGCTGAACATCTGCCTCGGGTGGCTGACGGCTGCTGTGTCGGAGAACCACAGCACTTCTGGTATGAGCAATTAACAGCAATGAGTTGGGGAAGTGGCACATTTTAGGTTTTAATTTTGCAGGTTTAAGCCCCTACCAAGGCTATAGTGTCAGCCAAAACCACAGAATTTCAAAATGTATCTTAACAGCAAACCGAAAAATCAATATGCCTTCCTCATTTTCCTGGTGCATGAAAATCCATTTAGTCAATAGGTGTCTGTCTGTCCATCTTAGTGAGCATTGTGTAAAATCCTGATGGGTAAAAATAAACAGAGAGAAAATGAAGAATATCCTCACATGCAGAAGGCACCTCTCCAGTAGGAACTCCTCTGGGAAGGAAGCAAATGGGTTTCATGCCATGTAAATAGATAAAGCACCACAGTCTTGCACGTAAGACCTCAGCAGCAATGTATGTTAAGAACTACCTACTTAAGTTCATTTCTGCATGGTAGATTAAGTAAGTAAATAAATGCTGAACGGTAAATCTTTGTCAGTTTACAAAAGGGCACAATGGTCGATAAAAGCACAGCAAATTGTGAGATGGAGTGATAGCACCACAGAAATGTTGGTTGGTAGCTATACTTAGGTGGCCAAGACCCTAAGAGCCCTTATACAACAAAACTATGTTCAAGGAAACATTTGCAGATTGAAGGGAAATGATAAGAGAGTAAATAATTTACACAATTTTATTCAGCTACCTATAGTTTTGGTTTGTAATGAAACTAGAAGACTGGATTTGATCTCTATATGACCTCAGCTCCATGGAATTGGCTAGCAAGTCACAAATAATTTGCCTGAAGATAAATGACAAGGTTTAAATTTTTAATTGTTTGCATGGATTCGTGTTAATTAATATATACACAATTTCTTTCACTTTTCACACATCCAGCAGTGGAAGTTTTGAGGACAAAATCAAAATTACAGTGTCTTGAGCCAGACTTTTTCCACCACTGTGTTACTGAAATTTCTAATCATCATCTCATGACAATAGTTTCAAGGGATTTATGAAAAAGTAGCAAAGAATACACTTCTCTGTAATTTACTATTTCCTGTAATTCATCATACCATTTTTTCCCCAAATTGCTTTGACTTTTTTTCAGGAGTATCATATATCACAGTCCTACTAAAATGACCTTTTTTTCGGCTGATATTCTTCTGCTTTCTGCATTGTTTATTACTTTCATTGCAAAGACAACTATAAAACTAAAAGGTAAAGCAAGAGACAACTTGGTAGGGTAGGATAGTTAACTAGAAGGTTCCCTCTGTGGGGCTTTGTTTTGTTTACCAAAATATCCCAAGGATTTAGTAAAGAACTTTTGGTGTCATTGACCTAGTAAGTGAAATTCTATAATCTGGGCTGCACAGAAAGTCAGACTAGAGAGTCTGCTTGTCCATTGTGGTTTTGTGACACTTGAATCTACTTCAATTCTATTGAAATCACTGGCAAATGTTAAGCACAGCAACATCAAGTAAAAAAAAAAAAAAGCATAGGTAATGATGTTAAAGCAAAGACAAATAGAGATGGCAACATTAAGAAGGAAATGCAAGGTAACACATAATATGAAGGCTGGCTAAGGTAGGAGTCTGCATCAGCTGCTTCACCTTCACAGCTAACAAGGGTCACAAGCTCACACTTTTTGAGTGGTTTGTTGGCAAATCTAGAAGATACGAAATAAAATGATATTTGCAGAGGGAGGAGAGTGTTGCTACACATAAATAAAAAACAAATCACAATTTTACGAGAACAGGAACTACTGTCTACAGAGGACAATATGAACATACTAAAGGCAATGTGGTAGAGTTTCTGGATGCCCGTGCATGGGTTTTCATATGCAATGTTACTACCACTGTAACTAAGCCACTTGAACATATAGATGAGGAAATACAGATTAGGGTGCAATGCTTATGACATGTCTTTTTCAAATCTATATTTTCATGACCTATTTATGTACACTTGGAATCACCTTTCAACATTCCCATCAGTTATTTGAGAAATGATACACTCAGTAATCTTCCTACTGTGGTAGAAAAAGCTAGCTGGGAGCTGGAAATTTTGCATTTAGTTTCCAACACTGACACAATCTTCCTGTATGACCCTGGCTAAGTCACGCAATCTTTCTGTCACCCAGTTCCTCATCTGTGCTTTGAGTATGTGAAAAAAATGAAGCATTATTATTTATGTGTCTGAAAAAGCATCTTCAATGTCGTACCTGCCAAGTACATCCTGATCCACAGCACACCTATTAATGTCTTTCTGTGAATTGCACGTTAAAAGTCAGTCTAAGTAACCAGAACTCATCCACTCAAAGATTTTTAGCAACTTGTGTGTATGGACTGACATAGTTCTGAACTCCCACTCCACGAGCTCATGTTCCCCTGATAGGTGATAGCAACTTTATGAGTTTTACCGGTTTTATTCCAGGCTTTATAGAAAGAAATTTAATTGAAGCAGTTCTAGGAAATGGGAAGTGTTGTCAGGCATGTAGTACTTACACAGTTAGTGAGAGATAAGCACTTTTCTGGGTGAGAATGCACTGTTGTAGAAATTACAGCGGAAGTCCTCACCCAGCTTTACAGCCCCTGACAAGTGTATTTACAAAACGTACTGGAGTTATGCTACACAAGGTCTTCTCTTTGCCCCTGTTAAAATGTAGAGAATAAAATGAACTGCTGGACGAGCAATTCAAACTTTCCTTGGAGTCACACCTTTCTACCAATCCTTTTGAGGAACAGCTGGAATAGAAATAAAAATATAAGAGGCCTGAACTGAAGAACCTGCTTGGAGGTATTAGCGTGATTTCTGAGAAAGGGAGACTTTCCTACTTTGTTGTCACACTTTTCCTTTTACACATTGTCTTAATGCCTCAGCAATAGTAGATACGTGAACCATCACTTCAGATTTGATGAAATCCATGAAATAGAAATCAACAGCACACCACTGCATTTCAAGGACTGCTGAAACCCTTTTACTGTATTAAAAGGCAAGAACTGTTTTTTCTCTATTTCTCTTCATACATATCCAGGTTTCTCTTGTTTGAAACTGTCTTTTCTCCAGGACTATGTGACCAATGTGCAGTGAGCACTTTTCTTTTTTACTTAATTCATGGAATTGCTGAAGGGTGATCACAGTTTTCTCATAATTACTGTGTTTTATTTATTCTCTGAATTGACCGGAAATGTCCAAAATTTGTCCTGTGGTGTTGAACTGTGATGAGTCATGGATGTCACATGGAGGAAGTGAGAGGCTGATCCTGCAAGGCAAAGTCACTGGGACTTGAGGGTATGTTGAAGATTTTTTCTTTCACTGACATGACTTTCCACAGTTATAGGATGACTAGTTCTGTAACATTAATCTGGTTGCTTAGTCTTTATCTTCACCCCATGACCTAAGCCTGCTGATGTACATAGCCATCTCAGAAGACCAGTGATATCTACCTTAAATGTTTAAATGAGTTTAACATCTGAATCTATATTTATTTTCAACATACATTAAAAATGGCCTTAAAAATTAACCTATGATTATATAATTGTCTTTATCTCTTTGTTACATTATCTCTTTGTCAGAATTAATTATCAATAACTTCTTGTTATTGATAATGAGAGTCATATAAGTGACGGAATTTCTAAAGCACTCATTTCACATGCACCCTAGAACCACTCTTTTAGGATTGTCCTCCTTGTGCCCAGAGATGCCCACAGCAGTTGTTTTCCTCTTGCTTTTAAGTTTTCCTGTCCATAAAGGAGTGTTATCTACCTCTTGGTTCAATGGACTATGTTTGTAGCACATCTTTGAATCCAATTGTCTCCATTCTATGTCTAGCCAAAACCCTACGAGAGACTCGAACACAGACGAAGTACTGGGAACAATATATTGCTGTCAGAAGGGCATGTCATATCTAGGGAGACAAATCTAACTTATTTCACTGGAAGATTATTGTCTGCACCCCTAAATGGCCTGTGAAGAGCCATTGAAGAGGCATCTTGCTAACTTGTGAAGGGCGATTGATATTCTGTCAGCATGTGAGAGCTTCAGAATAAAAATGCCAGACATATGCTTTTTCCATGTCCTTGAACTTCAAGGGGTAAATACATTCATTTCCTTTCATTTTGCATCCATCTGATTGCTTTTAAGCATAGTTAGGATCAAATCTTTCCAACATAGATACCTATGGCAAACCTCCCTCTGACTTCCACGAGACGGGGATTTGGCTCATAAGAATTAGTGTCTGGGGAAGATGCGTTGAAATAAATGGTGATTGTCAAAGCACATTGGAATTTAGAGCACATTTGTTGCAAAGATAGAAGCTCGCTGGGGTATCTGATTGTCAGAGTCAATTTTTATTTTCCTTGCTGCACATATGCACATTTGAATCTTGTCACGCTGCAAAGAGAAATACCTCATTAGATTTCACTAGGGTTTCTTCAGAATTGTTTATAAACTGCAATCAATAAAGATATTTTAAAGATTTTTTTGTTTAATAAAAGAAATACTGGCATGGCCTGTTCTATCAGGAAATTGAAGGAAGTGCATTTATCCCTGGTAAAGATGAAGGTCTACTTTATAGGGTGCAGAAGGTCTGCGATGTGTATTCTTTTTCAAATAGTTGGAAGATTTATAGTGGTAAATGGTTTCTTTTTCAGTCTCTTGATCATATTAACTGCAACAAAGCAAATGTTACAAATAAATACAAGAGTAAACCAAGAGCATTTCTACATTCTGTATTTTCAATTATGATTTTAACAGAAATGAATCACTTGTCCTTTTTTCATTTGGAAACAGTTTTACTTCCCTTTTCCCCACTGGACATATAATTTTGATTTATAAACACAGCAATCTGGAGCAAAGGGAAGTTTTAAGCACTGTACATACTCCTGCTGAGGCATAGAATTATTTTGCTTAGCATTTTTATCTTCCTTTTTTTACATTTTCAGATAAATTTTAGCTTTCTACTTTAGAGATGAAAAACATGGTTGCAGATGACATTGTTTGCCCATTTGAAATTCACACAGGCCTAAGGTTTCATTTTGCACACAAGGCCTCATTTTATAAACACGGTGAAGGGTTCTTCCAGTTAAAATGTGCTTTTAACCGGGATAAACCTGTCTCCCCATGTTAAGAATTATAAATCTTCTCCACAGTGCTATTTACAATCCAGCTACTGCATGCTTACTTTATTGACTCTGAATGAATAAATCAGTTTTCCACATCACCCCATTCTCTTTGCTGATGTTTTGATTTGGTGTCTATCCAAAAGTCTCTGATCATAGACACATGATTATAAAACCATCTCTCGCACTGAAAACTATTTAAGGAACAAGCAATGGAATTAACTTCTTTTAGATATTATTTTACACTGCACATTTGAACTTGGGGAAATACATTTTTCACAGGGCTCCGTTCAGGTGGGCAGAACACTGATAAGAGTGCAGAAGCCAAAAAATTAAAAGAAGAGTTTTTTCATCATTCACTGCTTGGCTTGAGTTTCCACAACACACAATCTGTGTCTTTAACTCAACTGGGGCTCTTTGAGTGAATGCGGGTGTCTCTACCCTTTAAAGATTTTTAAAACCTTTAAAAGAGTTTCATGGGTTTGTTTTGATAAAATTGGGATTTTTTTTTCTGCTGCACCACTCAGGTGGAATTTTGCTGAACTATGAGAGAGAAAAGGATTTGCCATTAGAGATTTACAGTAAGGGGGTTTATTCCATTCCCTAAGCATCTAGGAAATCTAGAAAAAGTATTTTCATTCACAACTTATGCTTGGAATTTTAAAACATCTTGTATAAAAGCTATGGGAGATCCCTAGAAAAACATTTTGCATACTAAGATCAGAGACTGGGTTGTGTTTCAGCAACAGCATCTGTCATTATTTTCTCTTTATAACTTTAGGAAGAAAAAGATTAACACTAGCATTTCTAGATTTCTACTAGAATCTTCTCCTTTCCTTTGAATCCTGCATGGAATTAAAAACTAGAGGGAGCCTGCAGAGTGCAGGAAGCACCTAGTGATGGAAATAACAAAGACCAGCCTTGCAAGGCATTTAATCTCACAGGAAAAGAGCCCCTGAGAGCGAAACAAGAATTAATTCAAAACCCATGTAAAGCCTTTACTCATTTTCAAAGACAAAATCCAAATCTTAGCCTACAGATTGTTCAGAGGTGAAAGGCCACTACAGTGCGACATTTGACAATTCCCCTTGTAGAACAGGTATAATATGGTTTGTAAATTGAGCCTTACACAAGCATGTTGTAATCAAAAGAGGACAAGTGCCTCTTCTAGTTTGAAAGAATGGTAGATAGCTGAAGAGAATGTGGGATGCGCATAGATCTGCAGGTGAGCTGTCTTGGAAGATCTTGTTTTCATTATTCTTGATCTTGCAGGGATCTGTGGTATCAATATGGTCTATTCCAAATAACATGTCTTTTTGCTTATACTCAGCTAAGGCCTGTGCATCTAAAAGGGTTGCATTTCACTACTTGAAACCAAATTCCTATATTTTATTATCTGGAATAGAGAAGTACCTCTCTTACCCACATTATTCTTCAAGGAATATTCTTCCAAGGCAATCAGCCTTTGTCATGCATTAGCAAGTATACCTGCCAATTGTAGCTTAATTATATTAAGCCCTTCATAACATACTTGGAAAAGAAATCAGTGCCTGTATCACTCACTCACTGAAAGCCCAGACAATATTTCAGTGTACATGGCTTGTTCACATCTCAGTGGCAGCACTTAAGGTGTCAAGGAATTGCACTGAATTCACCATTTAGTTTCAAGTAAAGAGTCACTTAAAGGTAAAACAGAACTGACTCAAGCTGGTGACACTACTGATCTTATGCTTTCTGTCTATGTGTTTCCCTGCTTTTCCTTTACTAGAATATAACACAGAAGAGAGATTCTGCTGGGATATTATGCTGATCACCCCCTCAGTGCCACCCTCTTTAAGAGTTACGTCTTCCCTCTGTGGTTTGACTGATACCCATCTAACTCTAACCCTTTCCTGAATTGCCTCAGTTAGGAGCACAGTTGCACTACGGTCTCACTATGTAATTTGGTGGTGGTTTAGTTAAGAGAGAAGTGAGGGCAAATTCACTCACTTAAGATCTCAGCGGTCCTTCTCTCTCCACTGGCTTTATAAAAGAATGACAAGGCACTTTGAGAGGCAGCATAAATTAGATGAATCTGGGCCTCTGTTTAGTATTCAATATCTTCCTGCAACAGCCATTAACAAACAGCATCAAGGCACCAATAATACAGCTAAAAAAGCTAAAAACCAAGCCAGAGAAAGTCCAGCCATTGTCCACTGTAGAGAAAAATAAGAAAATTGAAATTTTGAGACACATTATCTCTCTGGGTCTATTTCAGATGGGGAAAATTAATCTGGAACAAGAGAATAGATCATTAAAACCCCAAAGAGCAGTAACAGACAAGAGATTCTCTTAAACACCTCCTAAAAATAAAGAATTTGACTTTGTCCTGAAAAACACTGGCACCAGCATGTGACCTATCACAGAGACAGGGAGATACAGGGCAGAAAGATAGTGAGGATACAAAAAGAATGATGATAGCACAAGTAAAACAACAGTTACAAGGAAAGCTGAAGACAAATGGTAAGAGAGCAACAGCAACAGATGTTTTCCCTTAAGGTCATAAATGAAAACAGAAATCCTGATGCACAGGAGCCTTTCCAGAGAAATATGTCTATATCAAAGCATGGAACACTAGTGAAAGAAAAACAGCACAAAACACAAAGAAAAAGCAAAACGGTCTCTTTTTTTTTTGCAAAGAGAATCAGATCAAATGCCCAGGTAGTTGATGATGAGCTGTTGTTTCAGGGGCAATGATCTAATTTCTTCCCACCAAAAAAAGATGGGAATGGACTCATAATGCTGCTGGGTTCTGGTGATGTCTAAATGAGTTACTGCCCAAGGGCAAGGTAACCAGCACAAGATTTGGCCCGAGGTGGTTGTTGTACCCTGCTGTGCTCAGCAATGGCAAGCAAAAGGAGGATCAGTGGTTGCATGGGCTGGGGTAGAGAGCAGGGGTGGCACAAGGGCAGAAAACTGGGCCCCCTCACCAGTACACTACCAGAGCTTGGGAAGTTATGAGTATCCTGGCTGAGCTTAACCAGCATTGCACCAGACCTTACTAGTGAACATTGACTGCTGGGGCATTGCTGGATGCCTCTGTGCTGCATTTTGGGCTGTGAGATGCCCTTTGCAAGTCATAACAAGTTGTACATGAGGTGCCAGAGCAAAGACTGTGCTGAAGTGAATGCTGATATGTTATCCTATGCTAGCAGGTGAGTGCGCTGCTGGCAGCTGTGGGGTGAGCACATCCACAACCCTGACTTTCCACATGGATCTCTGCTCTTTGTTTTTCCCCTAGAACATCCATATTTGATCTCTGCTCAGGAAAAATGCAGTGAAAAGTGCTTTCTCAGACCACTGCTCTTTTAAAACTGACATTATCAGTTTGGAATATTCACAGGGCTATTGGGTGTCCGGAAGAGGGAATGGCTGAGATCTGAGGGTACCATTCAAGGCTAAACCAAACACCTTCCCAGATTCAGCTCAAACTATCAGGAAAGGTGATTTAGCCCCTGGGGAAGATAGGGTTTGGAGCCTGCATTTGGCACACCAGCCAGCCATCTCTGAATGGACCTACCAGATGAGATATTGTGTCACAAAAGAAGTTCATGGAGGTGTTAAGTGCAAAAGCATTCCTGAATCAATGGAAAAAAAAAATAAAAAATCCAACTTTTGCCAGGAAAGAATTGTTTTCTGTGTGTTTTTCAAAATGTTGTTTGTATAAATAGCCAGGAAAGAAGGGTAACAGGGAAGAAAAAAGGTACCACTGTGATTTTCACAGTTCTGATAAACATGGGACATATGCAGAAGAGCTTTGAAAATCATATGGTTGTACAGTCAGTGTAGTTGTATGCTTTGCAGGCCCACTAACATACCTGCTGAGTACAGGAGCTACCAGAGCTTTATGCTATACAACCTGACAGACTATCAATGGAAACAAGAGTATTTGCATGTGTTTGCATGTGTGTGTGTGTTTGGACCATTGAAAGAGATGGGGGATGCAATTTTAATGAACCTAAGGAGCCTGTGCTCCATTTATATAAGTCAGTCCTTGGTGGAGATGCAACACAATGTCCTGGCAACACCATAAGAAGTTGTCATTCCTCAGCCAAAACACTATAGCTTGAGCTGAGATCTCATCCTGCTCGTGTTGTGTAACTGTAACCTCAGGGTAGTCCCCTTACAGTCGCCATGAACAGACAGCCTGTCAAGAGGAGGGTTGTAAATTGCTTTACTGCTATAATTCAGCTCTGTATGCCAGCACATAGGGTCCTGCTTTGGTTCTACATGCATTTTTTTGAGAGGATTCCTAAATTACTTGGATAACTTAAATGTTTTCTAGGTATTTGGGGAAGAATAAAAAAAGGGAATATAGAAAAGCTAAATGCTCACAGTTTGAATCAACAAGAAAGCTCGCCATGAGCAGATTTGTGAAACATTATAGTGCTGTTATTGTGGGTTTCCAATTGTAGAACCAGGAATAAAACTGACACAAGATATAATCAAAGAAGAAGTAGAGGGCTGGAAAAGAAATAATGTTAGCCAGCATTGTTCTATGAACATCAGTCTCCTTCTGATTTCATCCTCTGGTGAGATTATAAACTTACTTGATAAAAATAACCAAATAAATATAACAGACATTTTAAGGCTTTTGACTACTACTGCATGATATACAAATTTCAAAAATTACACAATATAATGGAACATGTGATGTAGTGAATGGTGTAAGGAGACAACTAAACATCAGGACCCTAAAAGTAGTCATCATCATGAGGGCATGAGCTGGGAGGCTAGGTGTACTAAACTCCTCTTTTAAATAGTAAGAAGAAATGGCTGAGTGCAGAAATCTTTGTGTTTCAGGAAAGAAAAAAAAATTAACCAAGTGTGTATACAGCCTATTAAATATCTGCAAACTGTATCAATCACCCAGCCTCACACTCATTTAGCTACAAGGGCAATACACTGTCCTCGGATATTCCTAAATTAACCATTTTGGGGAGACATTGAAGAGACATTGGGATTCAGTTTCTCAGATAAAAGACCTTTTAGTTTGAGGAATAAAAACATTAAAGAATGCAAATTGCTTTGCGACTGGCTCTTGAGGCTGTTCTTCCTTAAATCTGAACTTCCTGAATTCAAAGGCCAATACCATGTAAAAACCATTCTGCAAGAATATGTCTTCCTTGCCTTCATAATACTGTTGTACTGATGCTCCCTAGTTTTCCTTCAATGTTTCACAGTAAGCAGATTTCTCATTTTAATATACTTCTTTCATGAAACATGAAGTAAATTTCTGTTTAACAGTTTTGCATAACCTGTGAACCATGAACTTCTTTCATTATTTTTATTGTTGCTTACAATGCAAACAAAATGAAAAGGTTTTTTTGTGGGGGAGAGTAAGAGGTACCCTGTGTTTTTATTTTAAAATAGTAAAAAATCCCTCCAACAGAAAGTAAATCACATCACCAGTATGAAAATTCTGAGGATAATATGAGTATAAAATAAAGAGAAAGAGAGCTGAGTATTTCCAGCAGACATAGTGTAGCAAACCAGAGACAGTAATTTCAAAAAATAAAAAATTTTTCCTGAGAAAGTTGTTTATTTTTCTGAAACTATTTTTATTCGTCATTTCTGTAACAGAAACACTGATTTTGTAATCTGTTATGTTAATGCAGTATAGATGACATGTAATTCATAGGTTAATATTGTTCCTTGATGATGTGCATTTCAGTGCATCTTTAATCAGATTTTATTTCAAGTTAAAACCAGGAAATCTGTGGAAAGAAGGTGAAAATAATCACAGATAACTGAAAAAAGAGCTGTATAAAAATCTTGCTTTGTAGCCTAAATTTTTGACAGAGTGCACATTTTATGGAAATTTTTAGGGGGAGGACCAAACAAGTCCTGGTTGTTATATAATGTGGCACAGAGTTTGTTTAAATCCGGTGACCAGGGAGGTTTTAGTTGGTCATTAGAAGTGGCTGGCTGGCTGGCCCAGTACTGAGCAGCAGTCCAAGGTGCTAATGGGATCATTATCCACTTGACTGATACTAGGGCCTGGGGGTATAATAGGAAGGTAATTTTTAAATTCAAGTTTGCATTCCTAGGGAGAAAGGAGGGCACTGAAATGAGCACTGCTGTTACACATCCAAAAGTATCAGCTTCCCTAAAGTATCTGAATGACATACCACTGTTTGTCATCAACCTTGCTCTCTCTTACAGTGAGCATTAAACTGATTAAGATCCTGTCTTTCAATAAAACCTCTCTCCTTCTCTGTCCTGCTTTACAACATGGGCATCCTCAGGTGCTGCACTGAGCCCTATCAGGCAATACCTCAAAAGAGATTTGAGCAAACCCACTTGGTTAAGCAGTGTAACCTCACATTCTCTCCCTGATGTCTGCAGCGCAGACATAGCACCCTCACACGAGTTAGCACTCACTATTAGAACCAAATCTTCCTCTATGTAACTGCTGCTGGAGTTTTTAAATGTTTCTGCTTTCCCTCTCACATCCCTATGAGCTAACCACATACCCTTGCTACTGCTGTTCTGTAACTGCCTTGAAAAAGAAAACAAAATAGGAAAAAAAAAAGAGGATCAGAAATCCCCTAACTAATTTTATCAGCTAGGGAGCTGGCAAGCAGAAGTGCATGTGTTGTAGAACTGAAACAGGTGTGGTTTAAGCATTTTCCACATTTGGTCTTGGTAAAAACATGAACAGAGTGTATTAATTCCTCTACACTGATAATGGGGTCTTGGAATCTGTTATCTGAAATAAAAATTCTTGGCAGAACTCCTCACTTACTCTAATGGGCAAATAAAACTGAAAATTATGTTTTCATTTTTAGTTTGGTTTTTTTCATTAGGAACTTTTTTTAACTATATAAATTTGTGTGTGAATTTTACTGAAGGATATTTTTGTTCAGTGGGCTTTACATGTGAAAGCATCCTTGTCCCTCTCTTAAACAGACATCTGGATCCCATGGGTCCATCTCAAACAAGAGCCCCATTGATGGGTTTGCATCTCCGTGTGTACGCATGTGTGCCTCTGTGCTTGCACACCAGCCCATAACATGTGTGACTCAACCAGTTTTGGTGCACTTGCACAATAAAAATAATATATTGTTGCCAGCATCTCTCTGCAAATGTGAGAAGAGTTAGATGTAAGGTGCTCCTAATTTTGGGAGAGAACGCAGCTGGCAGAGCATGAGATCTAACACAGAAAGTGAATGGATGGCTCATTTGGTGTTATAGGTGGCAAATTCTACCTTTCTCTGATTCTCCATTCCCTCAGCTCTGCTCAAGCCTCCTAATCCTGGGGAGACACAAAATCTCTATCAAGAAAATTCTGCGGTGCCTGTCACCTGTGGATGGTGTAAATGATGTACTATATAGTGCGATGACGGTATCCCGCATATTTCTGCTCAGTGGAGAGTACAGTTTGCTCCTTGTCTCAAACTCCTTCAAAGAGCCTCTCAATACTCATTGCTTCCAAAATGCAGAGAGTGGTTTGGCCAGCTAATAACCGACTGACGATGCCCACAAGCCTGCCTGTAGGAGTGCAGTATAAGTGAAATTTGCACTGGGAAACACGCAGCCAGCTCTCAGTGTGGGGATGAGACATGCCCTTACATGCCCTTGCTATTTGGCCCCTAGATCAGCCTGACCTTTGTACTCCCACACTCGCAGTTACAACAAATCTCAGCATCTTTGTTGAAGTTGCTCTCAGGGTCTATAGGAGGCACAGGCTTGTGTCTCACCCAGGTGAGGAAGGCCCTCAGTTAGAGGTCCCCTACTTTGTTTGAGTGTTTCACGCACCAGACCACTGGCTGTGGGAACAGGACACTTGCTTTGAGTGTTTTTGTAGAAAAAATGGTACATTTCTCTTACAAAAGACAAGGTTTGTGGCTGAGTCTCAGACACTGAGTCTCAAACGGACAGACAGCCTCTGTGCCATGCCAAGTGGCAAGGTTTCTCCTGCATGGTCTGTAATCTGTGTGTGGCCTTTCATCAAAGCTTGGGCTTTAGAGCTTGCAGAAACCAGTCAAAGCAGCCGGATGTTCATAGATTTACAGATACTCAAGAAACATGGTTCTTCAGACCTAAACTATGTTTCAGTGGTTTCTTCCTGTTAGATTTTTCAGTAAGGAGAAATAATACAACAGTAGTAAATAATCTTTGGGGTTTGGGGTTTAGGTTATTTTCCTATTTCACCGGTCATTCTTTGGTAAATAGGACCATAGTTTAAATAGTCAAATTGAAGTTTATACTCGATATTATGTTTATCCCAACCTGAAGTCTGAATATTTGAGGCATGGATTTTTTACCACAATACGTGTCATGACTCTAAGTGTTCTATAAACATTACTTTTCCATCCTATTTGAGATCAAACTTCTCAGCTCTTTTCTGGAGTTCTTGAAATCCTCACATTACAACTCTCTTTTCAGCAGTGTCATTCATTGTTACCTCAGTTTCTTTCAGGTCCTCAGCATCTTATCATCTTTTTTATAGTTTCATTAATTTATTACACTTTAGTTTTGCCTTTGCTTTTGTGTTAATTCCAATGTGCCTGCTTTGGTTGCATGTTCTGGTGGCAGTATTCTCCCCACTGGTTGAATTCACCTCTGTCAACACAACAATTCCTGTCAATCACCTGCAACCAAACTCAGCTTCTTGGTAGCAAGTCCTGTAGGAGAAACCAATGGTAATTCTCAATGAAAAGTTAGACGACGTTCATTTCTGCACGTACAAGCTTCAGGAACCTTTTTCATTCACTGGTCAAACAGAACACACTAGAAAGCCCGTTATCCATAGATGGCCAAAGGATACGAGCTTATTCAAAGGCAGTGCTCAGGAAGGGTGGGGTAATGCCAAAGGCCTAACGTAGTGCTTTGCAGCGATGAAATCCCAGCAGGTTTTGCCAGCTGTAGCAGGACTCCGCTGTGTGGGCGCCAAGCCACTGGGCCACACACAGGCTCCATGGCTCAGCACCCACACAGCCAGCGTTTTCCTAAAAAAAGTGAAGAAAAAAAAAAAAGCTGAATCAGACTCTGGGAGCCTAACCGAAAAACATGCACATAAACTATAATTTTTATTATAGAAACTTTGGTTAGGAAGAGAGATATTGTAGAAAAGCTGGAGAAGAGGGGAAATATTCCTAATGTTAAAAGCAAGCTAGAGTTCATGGCATTTGACCACAACAGTTTTTTTGGCTGCTATGGTTCTGTGACTGATTTAAGAGGGTTTAAGGTTAACAAACCATAGTTGCATATTATTATCTGTACAGTTCTTGCACTCTTGCTAGCAATGCCATTTATTCATAGATTTATGATGATCATTATAGTAGTATAGAGATTATGTGTTTTTTAGGAACATTTGCTTGTGGAGGGAAAAAGTGAGATGGGAGAAGAGAGAGAGGGTTGATCTTCTAATCTGTAGTGCTGCTACATCCAGGCCATAAAAGTCATTGGTCCGTAACCTGGCCCCAAACCTAGAATTCAGGGGAAAAAAAAAAACCAACCAAACCACTAAATCTCCTCCTCACCTAACCTGCATAAACATAAATTCAAATGTATCAAAAAAGCATTACTGGTCTCAACACAACTGACTGATGGATGAGTCACAAAAAACACGGGTTAGAAGAAGAAAAAGTAAAATTAAAAAGTTGTCCCTTTTCCTTTAATAGATTCCACAAATTGATTTTTTTTTAGGAGGAAAAAATTAGGATGTGTTTTTTTCTTTCAGTCTTTCCTTGCTTTAAGACTTTAAAACCATACTGTAAAAGCTGAAGGATATTAATCTGTCATAAAAAGCTTAACGCGCAATGATATAAATGGCAGGAAAATGATCTACAACAGTGTTAAACCACAGAATAATTATTAATTATTAAAGCCTCAGCTCCAAAATATTCTAAGGGAGTTTTCCTGCTTTCTGTTTGTTCAGGAAGAGAAAAAGTAAGTAAGAAAGAAAAGCCTACAGTCCGTTTCCAGCCTCTCATGCTTTCTGAGCCGAACTCTGCATACAAATCTATATTTGTAAGACACCCTCATCTACCAGTTAATCAAAGCCCTGGAAATTCAAGGAAACCTGTGTTTATGGAAATCTGGCATTTCTGTAAAGTTTTGAATGAGAGCTAAATAGAGCAGTTCATCTCATTGAAACTAATGGCTTCTGCCAAGTGGTTTTGCAGCGCTGGGTCTTCTGGCACAGTCAGCATTTAGGAATTCATTTATGAGCTGGGTTAGCTGGAGACTCTGGAATTCAAATTTATGTCTAAGACTTAGTGGTTTATTCTTGATAGGTCTCTGTAAAGAAATTGTAATCAATTTAGCAAACTCGGACTTTGTAGTATGCAGAATAGAAAGCTGGCCTTTTTTTCATGATTTAGGGCTTGGGATTTTTTTTTTCCTTTCCCCTGAGGACAATTGCAAACTGTACACATGTATATTGTGTAACTGAAGGGGGCTTTTTAATCACCCATTCATACTTGCTTTTGAAAAAGCTTTGTCCCTGTGTCTTGACTTCCTACGGGCCTGATCCTACTCTGTTGAATTTTCCTGCAGGGGAACAGAATCTTACTTCAGATGAAGTCAGAGTTGCATATAAAAAGCAGAGAAAAGTGTGGCTTGTCACATGAGTTGATTTTATTTCAATCAGTATTTGCATGAACATGCAGTCAGGCTCTACTCAGTGATTTGCTTAAAAAATATATGTATCCAGGAGCTGGCCAGCATATTTGAATATTGGCTTTTTTTTCTGTGTCATAAAAACCTAGACATTTTTAGCAAGTAATGAACAAGAATTGCTCTACGCTTTCAATGCAACTATAAATTTGCTCCTTTTTTCCCCTTTTAGAACTCCTTTGAAGAACTCATTGAATAAATTAACAACTTGGAAAGCTGCCTGTGGTTTTTGTTGGCTTTGGGTTTCAGGGAGTTGCTTGGTAAACAAAAGTCAATGGATTCAAACAGTAACAAAGTAATTTAAATGATTAATCAAGTGTTAAAACTAGCTTAACCTCTCCTGTTTTACAAACTCTATATCACCCTCACTAAACTAATAGAGGAATAAGACACCCGTCTGGAAATCTCATCTGAAATATTAGATTGAGAATCAAAAATTCAGCCAAGCAGTGTGGTTTGTAGGGATATCCTGGCGGATAATAAATTGCATTAATCTTACTTAAATTTTCCATCTAAATCATGTCTTGAGACCATATTGCACTGAAGGGAATGTGCCTAGCTTTGAATGCATTGTGCTACTGAAAAGGTTATTAAAAGGGGAAAAAACAGATAATGACTTTTCTTGTTTTTCTTCTGACTACTTTTTCAATATTGAGGAACCTACATTAAATATTCTGGCACTAACGAAGAAAGTCTGCTTCCTCTTGCCAGTGCTAATGTTTTCTAAGAGAAGATAAGAAATTCATATATTTAGAATACTTGAGGCAATTTTTTTTCTGGATAGAAATTATATGTGCGGATAAAAATAACCCCAGAATTTTCCCAGCATCATCAGAGCTAAGTATTTTCCTTGTCCTGCTCATTCAGAAGAATTTCACTTTTCCAGCTACATAGAGTATGAAAACAATATTGGAAAAGCTCCCTCAGGTTTTTCATCAACTTGTCAATGTGAAAGAAGTCCAAAGGTTGTGAAGTTCTACCCGTCTTTTCTGCTTCTGTCCCCCATCCACCACACCAGTGTCATTTTCTGTGTCTTAAATGAAATTAAAGATGTTACAATGAAAGGAAGAGTTACTAAAAAGCACAGCCCCTTGGAAACTGGGAGTGGTGCTGTCAACCATGCTGGTGGATGGGAAGTAAAGCTCTGCAGGCAGAATCATTACTCCATGTGGTGGGTTTGTCCTCAAGGCTGATGAAGGGGACCACATCGACGACCTGAGTGTGTACAGACAAAATTGGGGCTGCAAAGGGCAGGAACAACTCCAGGGCTCCCACTCTATCAAGTGGTAAGGGTCGATGCCAACATGGTGTTCAGGAGATCAAGTGAGCTGCCAGTTGGCACCAGAAAAGCTGTAGATGTATTGTAGGTGTGGGACACAGTCAAGGTTGTGTTTCTATATCGGGAGTCACGAGGGGAAACAGAGATGACGGAAGCCATAAGTCCACAGAAATCAACAAGATGGGGCCTAACATGCTGACCAGAAGAGATGGCAATGTGGCTGTTGCCAGAGCCATCCACTGAAAGATGCAATTCTCACCTAGCACATCAGGAACCACATAATTCAAGGCCAAGAGGGGGTTTATTTCCAAAGTGTTACACTATATTATGCAATGTCATGCTGATGAACAGTTTTGTTCTTTTCCAAAGAAAATTTGACCTGGAAGTTCTGAAATTTTTCAGCAGTTTATCTCAGTATTTCAACCCAAATCCCAAGTCTTAGAGCACTGTCAGAAGAGATGTGTGCCAGGCTGGTCTGAAATGAGAGAGGGAAGTGGTCCCTCTGATTTCCTTAGGGCTCACCTGGATGTATGTTCAACATGTTATGGTCAAGCAGTGGCTGAGGTGGAAATAAACCTGTTTTGCCTCTCCCTACCCATACCCAAGCTTGACTGCTTCCAGATATGTGCCTGTAGCCCTGGGATAACCAGTTGTGCGAGAAAGAAGCAGGGTTAGTTCCTCCTGAAAAAGTGATTCCTGCTCTATGTCCCGTGATGGGATCAGAGGAGCTTGCCTGCTTTCAAAAATACTGTCAACTCTGCAAATGCTGTAGCCATCACAGCAAAGGACTGCTGGCTTCTTGTAGCCCCAGAAGAATCCCAAATACTTTTCTTCACTCTTTCTGTACCATCAAAAGCCCAAGCAAGACAAATCATTTTCCATGCAAATTTTTTTTGCACAACTAGGAAAATACTGAACCAGCAAATTCTTCTTGGGAAACAAATTTCCATTAAAATCAATGAGGCAAGCTTCCCACTTGTTTCTATGGTATTTTGTTATATATACAGCAACCTTATGAAAGGAAAATATTTCAGTTGTATTTAGAAGCATCAACACTTCTATATGCTGCTGCTGCTAAATCACAAATCAAGCATAAAAATGAGTCATCTGAGCTCCAAGTTTATACATTTCCTTACACAATTGTTGCAATCATCTCCAAAATGACTTTTTAAACTCCGGTAAATCAAAATTAAAGTTATGCTTTAGAGGTAGTAAATTCTTTCAAGGCACCTGAAGAGCCTTAATTCTTCCCTGAAGTGCAGGAACAGGGAAAGGGGAAAAGGTGGTTGGGGGCCGGAGGCAAGGGGGCATTTAAAAAAACCCAAGTCTCTTAAAAATCAATTCATTCTCATGTAAGGTCATAAACTCTGAAATAGCATCCTGACTTGATTTCAGGAGAGAATTAATGTTGCCTGGGTGGTTTTACCCTTCCTTTTTTCCCTTCATGCATTTGGATTTGTTGTGAGTGCAGCCTTGACCGGGGTTTACAGTGCTTCAGTTAGGCTATGACCACATTGGGTTTTTTATCCTTTGAATAAGGATAAATGTTCTTAATCTTGGCTTCATTTTGATGTAAGGATTTGTTCTTTTTCCTGTCTAGGAAGGTATTGTAGATATATCCTTGCAAGGTTGGACCACTTCTGAACTTTTCCAAAAATTCAGTAAATTCCAATTCAGAATTGGAATTTATCCCCTTATGAATAATGCCACAAATTGGACCCCACAGTCAAGCCATCTTCAAGCTTGCATCCTGCATTTGGAATTATCTTTTCTTTGACAAGTGCAGGAAGAGCAACAGAAATGCTTTCCACACCTGAATCCGCTGCACGTTGAGTTTAGGGCTCTTTTTGCAGAGCAGGTGAATTCCTCCTCCTTTCCATCTGTCAGTTCTGTGATTGGTGCTCCCAGCCCCATCCCTTGGGAGTAACGTATGGGTCAGGTCGAATAGGGATGTGTTTCAGGAGCTCAGATCTTACATCTCCCACTGCACAGGGCTGCTCTTGCATCTAGTGGCAAGGGTAACAAAGCTCCCACTGATCTCTGGGCCACAGGATCGGCTCCATTCAGGCCTAAATTGCTCATCTGTTTTTAATGCTGAAATCAATTTGTTTTCTTTATGGACAGTGTGGTTGCAAAATCACGTTGTTTAAGATTAAATTTATTTCGTCTGGACAATGACAGCAATAACAACAACAAAGAGAAAAAAACATTTTGAAAATAATGAAAAAATCAAGATACTTTTTTTTTTTTTTTAATAAAGGAAAGTAATTACATCCAGGCATCCAGACTGACTGCAAATGCCAAAAGTGTGCTTGACGTTGTTTTAACTGGTTGAAATATCATTTCTAAACAAACAGAATTTAAAATGGAAATTCTGACAGAGCTTTGACTATTTTGCTATTTCTATCATGTTAAATCATTACTATTGTCCTAGTGGTGTCAGTGCATAGCTACAATTGCTTGGAGAATAATGAACGCTCAAACCCCAAAAACTCAACTTCTCATATAAACTTCAGTGTATTCAACTAGAGAAGAATTACACCCCACCAAGGTTTTAGCATGAAGTCATACCAGATTTGTTTTAATAAACAAGTTAATAAATGTAGCTTCTCTCCTAAATCATTTACATGCTCTACAGCTATTCAAGGAAGTCTGGCTTATTTTTAGTACCCCCACCTTATCTAGGGTGTTCATCACAACAGCAATACTTGGTGAAGTGATTTAATAGACTGCTGTCCACACTGACTTAACTTTCTTGTTTTGCTGGAATTTTTTATTGGAACGCTTCAACAGGGAATTTTTTGGTTGTCAGTTTTTGCAAAAAAGCTTCAACAAATTAAAGTGGTGGTTTGATTGGGTTTAGATCATTTATTTGGGTATTAGCACATTTGTAAACCATGGAATTAGCTCAGTGAAAGTGTGATTATGGTAATAAAACTGCACCATGCAGAACTGGACTTTCCTAGCTGAAAGGATTTTTTCTTTCTCACATGGACTCACAGATTTTTGTTAGGAAAATTAAGTTCACACTCTTTTCATGTACTGTCACTGTGTAGCATCTATCACAAACGATGGTGTCATCCAGCTCCTGTGTACAGTAGCAACACAAACAATTGGTAGGAATGCCCTCTAGTTTCTGCTGAGAGACCATTTAACTGGACCTAGTAATTGAGAAGCACTCTGCACAAAAGGACAAAAAGCAAATTTCTACCCCAAAGGGCTCCTAGTGATGCCTGTTGTCAGCTCAGAGCTCCACTGACCTGGGCAAGGAAGTTTGGATCCACATTTGGCACGTAAACCTACCACTCCTACAGAGACGATGATGTTACACCACTTTCAGCATCATCTTCTGGTGCCTCAACTGTGAAATAAACTTTTTTTGCACATGCATGAAAAAAAATTAATTTTATGAGCCCAAAGATCTTCACAGGCTACGAATTTCAAATCTGTCTGTAGGTTTAGGCATTTCTTCCACACTGTGTACCCAACTCCTTCCTGGCACCTTTTAAAATCCATCAGGACCAGATGGTACCTGCTGGTGTGGTTGTCCTGGAAAAAGCCGAAAGAGAAAGAACCCACCAACGTCACAGTGCATACCTGCTGTAATACATCTTGCTCTGACTGCCTGACTATCTGCTGCAAGCATGTGCATGCTACCCACCCTGCTCTGTTCAGTGGAGAGCTGAGGTGCTTGTTGTGCAAACTCATCATTTTAAGTGGAATGCTGACAGGGGGTTATTTATGAAAACCTGTGCCTGAGGAATATGTGTGTATATATATAGTGCAGCACACAGGAGGACACATACACCACAGTCAGACTGTAAAGTCGTCCAACAGGCTTCTTGCAAAGCCAGTCTTTTTTCTTGGAGGAACAGGGTTTTGAAAGATACTTGGCAGTAGCTTGAAAGGTCACTTTCTCATCTACTCACTGGTGAAAATGACTGTGGTGTCCAGGTGTTACAGCTGGACGGTTTGTCTTGCTCTGTGCATTGCTACTTCCTTCCTGAGATAATAACAAAACCATATCAGCTCTCTGTGATCGCCACTAGGAGGAATTTTTCTTCCCCTTCTCTGTCAGTTGGTTATTATTTTTTGCCAGGTCTGTCCCATTATATTTACCATGTTACATCCTTCCTCTGGTGTAAAATAAATGGTCTGTGGGAGAGTGAGAGAAGGGGTCAGTGTCTGATTGCCCCCATTACATATGAATTAGAAGCCAAGATAGAGCATGGATGGACAGCACTCCTTCATGTCCTCATCTCTGGAGAGAGACTGGCAGACAGGTTTGGAAAAGAGAAGGAAGAAAAGCTAGAGAAACTAAAACTACCCCCGGCCCTTCATAATCCAGTGTTCTAGAACTTTGCACTTGGAAATCAGCACTCATGGCCCTGCAGTACCACTCACAGCTCTGCAGGCAGCATCCCCTGGGGAGTCCAAATTTGGCACATCCCTTGTCCCACACTTTGTGGAGGCTTCCCTGCAGCAGGCTGCATCTCAGGAAAGCACTAGACTATCTGGGCTGCCTACAGGATCACAACTGTGATAGCAGGCAGAGTGTGTCAGTCTGCACCTCTGTTTTTCCACAAAACTCCTAGCACAGTCACAGATTCAAGACATAAAGCTCCTTGGGTATGGACAAGGTCCTGCTTGGTGCAGGCTGGGCTCCTAGATCCCTGGCACACCATAACCTAGTTTTAGCAAGCTGTCAGTTTGTGGACGGCTTGTCTAAAATCCCTGACCTTTCTGTCTTGCTGAGCTGGACACCTTAAAAATGTGCTTGCTTCCAAAGTTGCTGGCACCTGAAATTTTCTCAGAAGCTATTCCTTTTTAGCTTTTTCCCCTAATTGAGTATTTTCTTGCTTCAGCAGTTCAGTTTTTCAGCATTCATTCTTCTAATTTTAGAGAAAGAGTTGGTGATTGGCACAAGGTAGATAGAAAGTAAAACAAAAAAAAAAAAGAAAGGAATAGCTCAATTTCAAATTCTTTCAGTGAAATAATCCACAAGTTGGGTTTCCCATTATGTCTGAAAAAAGGCCTGAGTTCTCATTAGCATGGTGCTATTCATGAGGTCTCTGATTCTTACTGAGTTTGTTGGAGCCTAAGTACAAAAGTGCAGAGAGGTGCCAAATTGAGTGAACGCATGGCAATTAGGGCTAGGTGTGATTCAGCCTGAACTTTGGCTGGAGGTTTGCAAAATGGTTGTCCCTTGTCCCACAGCAATGAAATCCTGAATTGAATTCTTCTTCTCCAGACTTCTCACCCTTTGGGTAGCCCAGACTCGGTTTTAATCCTGGCTGCGATATTAGTGGGCTGAACTAAATCCTGGAGTTAAAACTTCTGAATTCAAAGATAGTCTAAATGCAAATCTGAATGTAGCTTTACAGTTAGGGCATGTCTGTGGCCCCATTGTCAGAACACATGGTAATTGACAGTGGCCGGGAGAGGGGGTTTCCCTCCTAGGTCCAGCACCATTTTATAAAACTGGACATACTGTTCCTCCTATTCTGCAAATGACGTAACTGAGGCATAAGATTACTTATTTCAAGCCGCTTATAGTCTGTAGCTCAACAGTAATTTTGGTAGGTCACACTCAGCCCACATAGGAGTCCTGTGCAAGCAATAAAGCCGCAGCTCCTTATATGAATTGGTACTGCAATGGCAGCCTGATTTACAGACTCCTCTGCTGCTGGGGTCAAAAATTAAGTCACTTTTCAGCCATGGGGGCAGACCTGCCAACTGTAATTAAAAGCTTTCTTTGAAATATGTGTCAGACTTTACACATGGTGAAAAGTGCTTCTCACAATCTGAGCTTTCAGGCTGTTGCGTTGAACAACATACATGCGGCTAACCACTTCTCTGTTGGGTCCCAACAGCATGTGTTCCTTTGCCAACTTTTTACTGGCATTCCACTGAAATCAGCGCAGGGCCAGAAGCAGTTAAGAGGTTAATAGACTCAATCCGACTTCAAATGACTAAGACTATGATGCAAACGTCAGAGGTGAACTGAACAGATGGCTATCAAATGAGGAAAACAGATAGACTTTGTGATGATTTGACTAATTGCAGAAGAGGTTGTCTTATGCAGATGCTACTCTTCCCACCCTTTCTCCAAGACACATGCTGGATAGAAGGGGAGTCATCGATCACAGCTTGCGTGAGAGTTTTGAAACCTTAATTCAGGGAAGCAACCAAAGGTGGCTATGTCCCTGAGTCATCTAGGCCCTGTTGAAAACCCTAGCATCAGCTCTCTGTTCTGGAGAGAGCTACCTTCAAAATTTCAGCTCCTGCTGGGAAAGTGTAATACCATCCTGGCTGCCCCCCAGCAGCTTACTCTGCCTTCAGCAGGAACTTTTCCTGCAGCAAACACCTCACCCGCCACTTTTCAGGTGGATTAAGCTGTGCCTAGATTCTCACAGAAGGCTTTTTTGTGAAATTTCCAGAGCACCTCATCTCCAGCCAATTCAGAAATACTGCTAGCACAGCCACCTTGTGGCATTGGAGTATCTGCACTTTCAGCCCCAGGAGACAACAGGAAGTGTAGAGTCAAGCCAGAATGTAAAATAAATACATAAAAGTTAAGCAAATATTTTTGAACCTCTCAAACAGGTTTGGGTTTTGTTTGATTCAAAGTAATAATAATACTTAGCACTTACAGTGTACTTTATCATTTGAAAACACTATACAGACTTAACTATTTAGGTTTCAGGCACTGGTCTGGACCAGCTTATTTGATCTGAATCAGTTCTTCCATGCCTGGAGAGTATATTTGAGAAGTCAGAAGAGAGAAACAGGAATATAATCTGTGTCTTCTGGATTCTCCTTTCAATTTTTTGGTGCTGAGCCTATTTGTAGGAAATCATTCCACCTCTTTTTACCTCAGTTTATCCAACAGGTGTGTTTTCCAGCCTCATTTGCAGGCCTTTGTGAGATTTAATTCCAGTGATGCATCTAAGGTCCCCTCACAGTTACTATGCACATGCAGATGTTTCTTATTCTTCCTCACTTGCCTGGTGAAAATTAAAGCCGATATTGTGAGTGAAATATACACTGGCAGCTAAACAGTTCAAACCATCCATGTTACCTATATTGTTCTAATAGTAATCTCATCCGCTGCCTGAGGCACAAGGGTTTTGAAAAGGTTACAGTAAAATATGTAAATAGATGAACCATATGCATGAAAAAAATTCTCTTGGGTCCCAGTGTATGTCTATTGTGGCTTGAGTTCTCCTTCCAAGTCTTGTTTTTCCAAGAGTCAGCTTTAAAGCTCACATAGCTACTGAACCAGTTTATGATCTAAAGACATATTTACAAGTTCAAACCACTTCAGGAGCTAATTATATTCTGGACACGCTACAATATTTGGATGCCAAAATGTCCGTATTCTTTGAAATGAATGTTTAGTAGCTTTCTCAAGAAGACCTAGTTTCACAAACTCCAGTTACAACAAATGAGCACATGTTCCTCTTTTTGTTTCCTCTTTTTTTGCTGAATTTGAGCAAAGAAAAAAAAAAAGAGTAATCCTACTGCAATGGAAAACACTTAATTTTCTCATTAAAAAGTACATTTCAGCAGCTTTTCATCACACTGCCCTGCCACCTTCAGCTTTCTGTGAAAGGAGCTGCTGTGAAGGAGACAATCTTCTAGCAGCCAGTACAGCATGCAGAAGGACACAAATGGTCACAGGAAAGCAAGCAGAGCCTTTCTCCATTAACTCTAGTGGGTACAGAGGATCAGTTTAAGGGGTGTGACAGTCATTAATCAAGGCTTCTTGTTTCTCAGTCAGGTTATTTATTCCCTCATCTTGACACTTCCCACAGAGCCAGCAAGTGGACAGTCTGAGTAGAGGTGGACAGAGTTGATGTCCCTGGACCTGGTCCTTGCCCTATACGCTATGTAGGGCTGAGCCAGCCACTGCTGCCTTGATTCCCAGTACTGTGCCAGTAGCCAGGCAACTGGTGAGCTTGTGGATCTCTGTGGATGTGAAGATTGCTGGATGCTTTGCTGGACATGGTCAGGCCAGGGCAGAATTAGCCCAAAGCCATCAGAGAAAGGAATGAAAGGCCAGATGAAACTCCTTACTGACTTCAGCATACATTTGGTCAGGTTCGAAGTGTGAGACAGCAAGACAGGACAGCAGAAAAAGTGGGAGCTCTGGGAAGAGACCATACAGCTGGTCGTGCTCCCAGGACAGAAGGCTTAAACTAATGGTGAAAAGAAGCCCAGCCCTGACATGGTAGAGTGCGTCATGTCTCTACATGGTGCCAATCCAGCTCAAGGCAGCAGCCGGTGAAAATGCAGGAAGCTGCTGGTACAAGAAAGCTGGAGGCCGAGCTGTGTTCCCAGGACCTAGTGCAGTGTGCCTCGGTAATGAGAGGCAACAAGCAGTGGATGACATGCCAGCCCCATGTGCACATGTCAGAACCACATCTGAGTGCAACCTATTTGCCATATCTAGAATCAAGTTTTTCAAGTTTTCCTTCTCACAACTGATCATTTACCATTCCTATGATTTTTCTTGCTGCTTATTCTCCATAGACATTGCCACCTCTTTGATCTCTACATAAATACATGCAGCTCTTGAGCGCACTGTTTACATAGATTAAAAGGTATCCTAAACCTTACATGTACACACTGATAACCCCAAATCTGATTTGTGATTGAGTACCTGAAAATGGCTTTTACTCTCTGGAATTTTAAGGTTTACAACAACAAGCCAGATGTCTTAGACGGCAGGAGCTTTCTCCTTTGAAAATAGCAAGCACCAGCTTCCACAGTAAGGTCGAATTTCCAGCAGCGGTGCCTCTGAATACCAGAATGGCATTTGAGCCTGCGAATTTCACTGTGATCCACAGAGCTAGTTTTATCTTCTATGAAAAGGATCAGTTTATGCATCATCCTGACAGTGCAAGTCTCTTGAGAGAGGTATGTTGTTCTCTTAAACTCTTCTCTGAACCAGAGAAACCAGACTTTAAAATATAATGCTTTATGGTGCTTAAAGTAAATTGAATGCTATTAAGTTAGTGCTGAATTTGTACAATTTCTGTATATGTTCAAAACCTGATGGACTATATTGCTTACAGTTCTTTTCAGCAAGATAACATAATCTTTGCAAAAGGATGGCATGAGAAATGTTAGGGCTAATATCAAGATTATGAAATTAGAGAACACCATATATAGTTAACAAATATATTAAGGCCAGTAACTTTCACAGCTTCTTGAATTCCTTGATTCATTTTCTTTATAAATACTGTTGCTGATTCTCAGCACTTTAATTATAATTTTAAAATTGCATTCTGAACAATGTTCTTGCCAGTAGAACTGCATACCACTATAGACTGCAGTGAAACAAGGAACAGCTTGTGTGTCTATACCAACACCAGTACCAAAACCACTCCAACTTACTAGACAACCTCGCAAACATTCATAGATCCATTAATTATAAACTGCAGTTATTGGAGGCTAATTTTCTTATGTACGCTAACCACAGGACTTCCCTGAGTGAAACCTTGCAGGTTTAGGTAGATCATTCAGAAAAAAAAGCACCGTAAGAACCAAGTCACAAAGATTTTTCTGTAGTACCTGCACTGGGATTTGGGCCTTTAGAAAACAACTATCTGTTGGAGCCCATATTGACCCAGGGTTACAGGAGCCTTTGATGTACAGGACGTGAAGACTTTTAGGTGAAGAGGAATCTGTTACCTCATTGATGAAGTTAATCTTGTACTACCACATCTGAACTGAGCACTGCACTGCTTAGCTCAGCTCATCTAAGGCAACATCAGCTTCAGGGAGCCTATGGTTGTTTTTAAAAAGCCACAAAAGCTGTAAAGAAGCTTCCTTCTTTAGAAACATTTGTTTCTTCAAGCCTCTAAACAGATAGAGAAATCATGGCAGTGCAGGCATAGGAAAAATCTTATCTGCTACACAATTATTTTTGGGAATAACCTGCCACAATGCACTGATCTAAATAATGCAGAACACATACATTGATGGAGTGTGGTGTGTGGAATGAGTTCACACAGAACTGCATAAAATCCTGAAGCAGACATACACTGAATAAAGACAGGCTGTTTACAGCCTGAATCAGCCCATGAAGTTATGACACAGTAAGTCACAAGTGCCTGGAAATTTACCTCACTAAGAAGAGATACTGTGATAACATTTAACAGATTTTTTTTTTCCACCTGGCACTTGACACTTTAGCCCTTTTCAAGTGTCTGACCACCTCCATGTGCTTCGGAAACCTCTCTGCCAATCCCAACAAGGCTTGAGAAGATCACAGGAGTTTTCGCATACTTGGCTGCCCCAACTTATTAAGCAGTCTCCTTATAGGATGTTTTTATTTTTCAGCCTATATCCCAAAAATCTGATGTTCTTGGACAAGGAAATGTGATTGCGGGTGGGCCCAGGAGTTTCTATCCTGTCTACTTTCCTACCTGGTCTGAGGAAAGTTCTTTAGACTGGAAAGAGGCTTCTCCCACATTTATCTGGGAGGTGATTTCACAGCCCTAACTCACACTGATTGGCTCTTAACCACACATATGGCCAGTCCTGATAAAAATGGGTAGAGTGCCAGGGTTTTGCCTCTTCCTGCTGTGTAGGACAACTCATGTCATCAAGGGCTGCAAAATCGAGATATACGTTTTAGAGCTGTAATATATAGATCATTCACTAAAGTATCCAAGTGAGACCTGTAGATCTTTAAAAGCACACTTTGTATTGAAAACACCTACATGGATCCAATGCTGATTTTGAAATAAAGAATTCCCTCTCTCCCACAAAAACTCACACCTTTTTCACTCCACCTTATTTTCAAGGGAAGCCAAAACAAGGAGAGAGGGTTTGTAATGTGTTGAAGGTCAGAAAAGCCAGACATCCATTCCTGGTAATACCTTGGTTGAGTAGATGTGTAGAAAATCCACACAGCTGTGCTAGTCTTGAAGACTGGCTTAGAAAGTCAGAGTAAGGTACACTTGCTCTGAACCAGTCTTCTTGACCTGGTAATATTAACCTAAAAGGAAAAAGGAACTTCCAGAACATGACTTAAATCTTTCTGAGACAGATTATGAAGTTTGCCAAATGAAACATGCCTTCATACAGCCTGTATCTCTAAGAAGTGGTAAGAAAGATGCAGGAAACTACTCTGTAAGACATGTTAAAGCAGCACTGGATGTGTTGAGGTAAGTGAATCTCACTGAAAGAGACTTTCCTAAAAATACCCATGGCCTCTGCTTTAAAGTAATTATAATATTGCAAAAGTTCAGTTCAAGAGAGACATGGAGGTCCTGGAGTGGGTTTAGCATAGGGTGACAAAGATGATTATGGGACTGGAGCATCTCTTTTATGAGGAAAGGCTGAGGGAGCTGGGTCTGTTCAGCCTCTGGAAGAGACAACTGAGGGGGGACCTTGTCAATATCTCTAAGTATCTGAAGGGAGACTACTGAGGATGGATCCAGGCTCTCCTCAATGGTGTCAACCCGTAGGACAAGAGACAATGGGCAGAAAATGATGTACAGGAAGTTCCACCTGAATATGAGGAAGACCTTTACTGTGCAGGTGATTGAGCACTGAAACAGATTGAGCAGAGAGGTTGCCATGTGCTCTAGGATGACCCTACTGAACAGGGAGGTTGGACCAGGTAACCCCCTGTGGTCCCTTCCAACTTGATCCATGCTGTGATACAGTGAAAAGTTTAAAAAATATTTATTTTCTAGATTACCAAGACATGATGAATCCTAGAGCTTTCCGAAATGATGTTTCTAGCCTAGTGTCTTTAACTCACACAGTTCTGCTTTTCTGTAGTCAACTGAGGATGAAGGAAAGTGAGTCTGAGGACTGATGACTCTTGAATCCCTGCAAGCACGGGATGGTTTATGGAGTCCCAGCTTTGTTTCTACAGCTGTTTGCTTTTCAGGAAGCTGTCTGAGTTTCTTTATAGCCTACCTTAATCTTTTGTTCCTGCTTGTCTCCACTAGTCAGCATGTTTGAAGGACAGAGGCAATACTCCAAGTATCCCTACCCAACCTGTCAGTCTTGGTTCCCATCCATCTGTCTAGGAGGCTTAATAGTCTAGACCATGATGGCTTCTCTTCCAGCTATTCCACACTGTTACCTTCCAGCAGAAACAAAGTACAGAAGTGAGAGTGGTAGAGACATGAGGCTTGGTATGTCTTGCTACTGCTTTACATCCATGAGCACCAAGTTCTGAACTGTACAGCAGTTTGTACTATGAGTCTGAGTATCTCAGAAGAAGAAAAATGCACAGTTCAGTGCTTTAGGTTGGTAGTTAAAGAAATACGAGTGATGCTGCTGCATGGCCTTATATTGCTGGCCAATCCCCCATTACAACCTGTTCCGGCCAATACAGAGTCGTCATCCTTGTTCACTCCTGTTGAATCCCTTCCAGCAACATAACAAGCCTGAAGAGCCTTTCATCTCAGGACTCATGGGCAGATTTCTCCTTAGTAATTCCTATTATTTGTTCCAGACTGGAAGAGTCTGGTGGGCCTTTACAGAAGACCTCCAAGGCTGGTGAACACCCCTGTGTGACTGACCTTGTTTTGCTGTTGTTTGTTCACCAGAGAGGAGAGTTGTTATTGAGTGAATGATCTTGAAGGTACTGTGTGCATCAGAGAGACAGTGCTGCTGACTCCTCTAACTCATCTATATCAATCCTATTTTGTATCAGTGGGATATATTCATCCAGAGAATGCCTGACTGTCAGCAAAAAGGGCAACTCTTCTTTCCAGCATGTCCTCCTGCAAAGATTAAGGACCTGGTCTCTAACTCTTTCTGTCATGAAGAACTTGCCCCTTTAATGTGGGTCCAAAGTCACTGCAATTGAACATATGCTTCCCAGATGGACTTAATTAAGGCTGTGTGGCGGCTTTTGGGGGTGAATAAATAGAGAAAGAGGAAACTTGCTTAGTGGGAGGTCTACGGAAAGAGCTGCAGAGGACTGAGAGTTGGGAGACCACTACAGTGATCAGCTGGTGTCTTCTCACTGAGAGCCATGAAGAGTGGAGGGCTTGTGGACTGAGTCCTTCACATTATGGAGTTAAGCTTGATGACCTGAGAACATGCAGAGCAACAGAAGCAGAGCGAAAAATAAATCTCACGGTGTGTCTGGAAAGAAACAAGTCTGAGACATGGCAACTGAGACATTCCTGCAAGGAAGGACAAGGGAGCAGGTAAAGGGGCATAACATTTCTGTGTTATTCATGAGAGCAGATTATGAGCTATAAAAACTGCAGATTAATACATTATTGCAATATTTGCCATGCTTGTAATACCTCTGTATGTAATGGAGCTGATTAATTTTCAATCATTTGTATGGCTGATTAATGCTACTTCTGTTTTATCTCCTCAGAGAGTCATGTCTTCCTAAAGGGTAATATTGTAAAATTCTCGAAGGACTAAGTAACTAGATTTTTTTCTTTCCTGCTGTAAAACAGTTGCTCCATCTCTTTCCCCAGATAGGGTACCTGAAAAGCTTTCATTCCTTGCTGCACTCACACCAGAACTCACTTTTTGACAAGCAGGAGTTGAGGATCTATAATTTTGGAAACAAGTGTTGGAAAGCATTGGTAAGTATGAAGGAGAGTTAGGTTGACAATGAACAGAACCTCATTTGAAATTACCAATGTGAACATGAAGGACATGAACAGCTGCAGCATCATAGTTGTAAATTCTTTGGACCAGTGATTGCTTTTGGCCACGGATACGGCACCTGGAAAAATGGGACTGCATTAGGGTTCTTGGAACTCCTGTCATGCCTCTAACGAACAAGTGTGGACTTCTCCAGACAACTGTTGGCCATCATCTCCCAAAGGAGGCCTGCAACTCAGCTCCTGCACACACATTTAGTTCTGACTTACAGGCCTGCTGAATCCAGTGGGAAAAGTGACATCACAGCTGTGAAGCTAGGATTGGGTTTCATACAAAGACAGTGTTGCACAGGATTTTTTTTGTTGTCCTGAAAAAGCACAGGAGTTGTATGTTACCGATACTGTTTCATAGCCATTGCCACTTTATTGGAAAATTTTTGTTAGAAGTCCTGTGATCTGCCATAGCAGGATGCACTGACTGTCCAAGAGACAATGACCAATTCATTTCTTTACATCCAGCCTGGGTTAAGAGACAAAAACTGAAGACCTCAGGTTGACCAAAGAGAAAGTGATTTGTAGCCTTAATCTCATCTCATCCTTCAAAAGGTCACAGTCAACACAGCAGAAGGAGTGATGCAGTGGTGTTGACAACCTGGTAAGTATGCACGAAGAAATCTGAAGATTCTGGAAATGAAATAGTTCTCCTTGCCTGAGAAATAAGTCTTCCAGAGTGTGTTTAGGCAGTTTAGTGGGCCTCTGAGCAGAAAGATGGCATTCAGGAAGGGCTTTGTGTGTCTCTACCAGGTCAGAGAATAGTCTGAGAATAAAGTACTGAAAGAGAAAAACAAGTGCAAACACAGCTGTCGCAAAACAACCACAGCATTTCAGGCAAAACAAACATTAAATTTGAGGGGGGGGGAAGTTGGCAAATGTACCTAGTACTTCCAAATGGAAGAAAGGTTTGCTTCTTTTTTTTTTAAGTATTTTCTTCCCATCAAATCATTCCATTTAACCAAATACTTACAAGCATCTTGTGAGACAGCCCTGCAGATTACACATGTTTGTTTGTGTAAGAGCTCTAACACTGGGTGCTTCACGTTTCTCTTCCGCTACTCAGCACTCTCCTCCCCCAGTTCTGAGTGCTTTCCAGAGTCTGACTCCAGTCCCCAGATCCAAGGATAGTATTTTTTTCTCAGGGAAGACTCCCCTCGACCTCTAGGCTGCAGTTCCAGGAATGTGGCTATGGGAGACCAAAGCCCCAGAAGAAATATGAAGTTCATTTTTTAACTAAAATTATGATTTATGAGGAACAGCTGAATAGACTATGAGAGGTTTCATTTAAATAGATTTGAAGGCCACAATGATTCAGTAGAACTGTATATACCTACTCTTTTGTGAGACTTATACATTACATATGTAACTATCAGGCTCCTTTTCTCACTGTCTTTGTATTTAGGCTTACATGTGATAACCATGCTCTCTCAGCACTTCACATACACTAATTTTTTTTTTTCCCCGAAAAAAACCTCAAGAACTGAGGGATGGAGAAGTTTAGTGAACATACTAAGCACGCCCAGGAAAGCTTGGGACCAGGCAAGCTGAGATCAGGCCGCAGGGTTACCAAGTCTCAATGTCAATGCCTCAGTTGCTGCCTTTCCCCCTCGTTCTCTACTGCAGTAGCTGCGCTTCCTCAGCCAGAGGCTCATCATACATTTCTATGTTACAACCACAAGTGTCAGCTCATCTCCAGGAGTCCCTTGGCTGCACCACAGGATGGTGAGGAGCAGGTTGGGGTCTTACCTGGGCCATTGGAAAGCTCAGCAGTTGGCCCTGGGGCTGGTGGCCCCTGCCACCAGGAGTGCTCTGACATTACTGCTTTCATTGCAACTTAGACAAAGAAACCAGCTGAACTCCTGGCACAGAAATGAGTATTAACACACTGAGAAGAACTGATGTTCTTCAGAGAAACTGATGGAAATACTAGCTTAAAAAGTCACGAAAGAAACGATGAGTCCACTCACACAATTCTCCCCAAAAGGCAGGTGTACACACTTGGACCTGCCCCTATTTCATTGAGTCCACACGGAGCCTTCCCTCCTATGACAGGTCTGCCAGGGACAACTATTTAAAATTTTAATAATAAGTTTCGCCCCTACCTCTGGCTAAACTGTGCAGAAAGGGGGTAACTTGGAACCATTTTCATTATTGTGAGATTTTTATTTGGGCTGGTGCACTAGTTGTGAGGATTTTAAGGATATTTTCTCTGTCCAGGTCTCCCATTACCATGGTTGAAACAGTTAGTCAACTTTGACATATTTTCCTTGGCAAAATACCTTTAAAATAGGTAAGAGTCCTGTCTTCAGTTTTAAAGGTCAGGGAAATGTGAGGTCAGTTTATGAATGTATTTGACTACCTAAAGCTTTCAGGTGGGATTTTCAAGAACTTTAGTAGGTGTTGAACTAGGCTATTAGAAATCAACTGTAACTTGAAGTTCTCAAATCTCCTTTGAAATCTGGCTTAAAGCATGCTTAAACATCCTATGTACCACTTCAACAAGTGTGAATGAGCATGGAGCTGAATACTCTTTTCTTATATCTCAACAGAAGGCACTAAAAACCAAATAGGTTTTCTACCATATAATTATAGAGAAAATTTCTCTGTAAGTTGCATTTGGCAGACTGGCTTCAGTGAGTGTAGAAAAAAACATGTGACTACTTTTGCTATCCTCCTCATTTTCAAATTTAATTGTATGTTGCTTATAGTGTTTCATAATGCAGATACTCAAAAGATATGAGAAAGTCTTTTTTCTTACACTTAATAGATAAATTATCTGCTCTGCTGGAACATGGGCGAAGATAAACATCCAATTTTTTTAAATAAATCCATGTACTACGTAACTATAAATCATGACATAAAATTGTATAATATAGTATGTTTCTAATCTTTCTATATCCAAATAGCTAATGGCTAATATTCCTTATCGATAATGATTCTACTCCTCTTGGATTGGCAACATAAAGCAAGGTTAATGTCTCAGTGTCACCTGTGTGTATTATCAATATATTATCAATAGAAAGTAGGGTTCAAGGTTGTATGGAAGTGGTGTTTGCACCATGTCATGTAGTGGCCAGCTAAGACTAGTAGATCTTTAACGAGCCCTTTCACAGGAATAGGATCAGAGCCCATTTCTTCCCACTCCACCATCCATGCTTCTTCTCCTGAAAGAGATAAATCTAGATCTCTTCAGGGCATTGCTTGTGTTTTATTAGCATTAGGGTCAGACCACGGAGGTCAGCTGTATATCCTAAGCAAATTTCAAGTCCAGCAGCATTTGGATGTAGAGCTGGTCTCATGTCAAAGAAATATACCACCTTGAAAAGCTATGTTCATATACTAATCTCTTTGCCAGTACATACAAATACATTGGAGGTAAAACTCAAGACTTCATAGATGTGTAGGCCTGGAAATCACTGTTACTAATGAGTTCTGCATTTAACCTGTAGGTAGAAAGTGGCTCAACTCCTAAGGCCCAGAAAAAAGGCACAGTAAATCCCTGTGATTTGAAATTGTGATGCATTTAGAGACACACATGCACACTGCAGTGAGGAAATCCTACTTCACACATGGTAAAATAAAAGCTGGAGGGGAATCTTACTGCTAAGGTGAACTGCATATGTGTTTTTGCGGGTATGTTTATGTGGAGTTTTTAGATTGCAAAACTAGAGGCCTTGCTCAGGCAAAAATCCAAGTGGCTGAACTGAAAATGTTGCCTTATGCAGTCTGCAAAGTTGGACTGGGAGTCCGTGTTTGTACATTCTCTGTGCACATTAAATGTCAAGGAAAAGGTTGCCAACTTCTTATTTGTGTCTCCCTCCCCAATATATTGCCAAGATGCAGGTAAAATTCCCACAACATTTAAAGAGGCTGCAGAATTTGGCCCACTGGCTATCAAAACAGCTCTGAACAGTGGAGTACAGCTAAATTATTCCAACACCAGACAAATGGGTCTGCCTAACCTAAGCCATAACATTTGAATTATTAATGTTCTCTAATAAAGGGGATAAAGTGTTTGTAGAACAGAGTGTTTCAGAGCTCTGTTAAAGATCATGCCTATTTTAATTTAGAAGTTCAGCTTGAAGGGAGACAATGCTGGCATTGTGTTACAGAGATTTAAAACAAGTCTGTCTTGAGGATTTTCCTCTGTCCTTATCTGTAATAATAGAATTTAAAAAAGAGTCAGAGCAAGAGCAGCAGCACTGGAAAATATCTTTCTCAGAAACTATAGCAGACAGGTCACAACATTTTTAAACAATGATAGTAACATTTATTCTATCAAAGCCATTTTATGTTTTATTTGGAACTCTGGCGCCTTTATTTTTTTAAGCTCTCATAACATGACACTAATTACAGACATCACGATGCTCTATAGGAGATACCAGGCAAAATCCAGATGCTGCTTCTTTTCCTTTCTCTGCACTCCCACCCCAGCCCTTTTGTGTGCATTACATCACCGCATAGTTTATTTTAAAAGTGCCTCAAATATGCAATGATAGTAATCGTAGACAGAAGTAAATTTATGGTGAGCACCTCTGGTCTGCAAATTCCTTTACAGAGCACTCCCGCTGCTCATCAGAAGACCTTCTTGTTAGCAGAGAATGTACAGAGGCTGGAAAATACAGTTTGGGTGATGTATTAAAAGATTGTTGGGCTAAAGTAATTTTCATCTTAGGACTGTACATACACTCTTTCTTCCCTCTGCCTCTTCCACTAAAGGGAAATGACTGGATCAGTCAGAGGAATAGGTAGAAGGGTTTGTGGTGTTCCCTCTGGGAGGCTGATCTGCCACTGCAGTTTGTGGGGCCAGGTGGGAGCACTGCTTGGCTCTGGCTCCCTGGTGAAGCACCCACGTGTGCGGGTTTGCAGTCTTTAGAGAGACCCACATCTCAGGGGTGTCAGCCAGCCCAGAGAAGCAGAGAACAGTGTGCAGGCTACATTCCCTTTCTGTCACAGCTGGCTGCAAGAAGTCGTTACTATTTCATGGGGGTCTAGTGATCTCTGTAGCTCTATGGGCTGTGGTGGACCTCCACAAAACACCCACAGGTAAAATAACCAAGGGCCTTCAGCCACCTGTGGTAGCACTGAAACTGAAATACCCCATGGGATTTTAGAAACTGCCTGCAGCAGGTGGTAAAATTACCATCCAGCCCTCAAAATTGTTGAGTTTCACCCTGACTGGGCCATATGAGCGTCTGCAGGCTATGTGTGGCATTTTGGTTGTAGTGGCATCATCCAGAAGAGCATCTCAGCCATGATCTGACCCTCTGCATCACAGGGGTTCCCCACAGCTCACACCATGTTTCCCTGGGCCTGGCTGGCACCACCAAAATGGCCAGCTTTGGTCAGGATAACATGGAGTCAGTGCTGCTGCACGTCATTGATCACTTAGCGCATTCTCAGAGCTTTGCAGTGACACATATGCACAGCCCTGCCATGCTGCAGGGCTGAGACACAGCCTCCTCCCTCACATTTTCCCACAGGCAGAGCTCACAGGATGAAATCCCAGCCCTGTTCAAAGTGTGAATCAGGATTTCAGCCAAAATGTTGCAACAAACACATTCGTCCAGCAGAGTAAGCAAATAAAGTGGCAACCCTACACCAGTGGAGAGCAGGAAGCTTTTGATGACACTGGCTCTAATTTTTTAGCCTATTAAGATTTCCATTACCCTCAGGCTCATTATTCAGCAATAAGTAAACACCAATAAATCTGAAATAACAAGTGGAACACATGCACTTAAGCAAAAAAATAATCCTAGGAAATGTTCTTTCCTTTAGCACATTAGAAACAGTCAACACAGCAATATCGGGGTGACTGTGAAGCTCTAAAATACATTCCATCCTCCAACACAAGGGTCCCATGAGCTGGCTGAGATGCAAGACTTGAGTCTCAGGAGGATCTTAGGATCTCGGATGCCCCATCTCTACAAGTGTTAAAGGCCAAGGTAGATAGGGCAAACTGATCTAGTGGAAGGTGCTCCTGCCCACGGCAGGGAGATGGAACTAAATGATCCTTAAGGTCCCTTCCAACCCAAACCATTCGATGATTTTATGATCTAAAGATCTCGGGGAAGAAGAAGGGAGGATCCATGGTTGGAATTCTATCACTGATACCCATCATGCCCCTATCTGAGAAGTTCCTTTGCAGCAGTAATGGCAAGGACTAAGGGAATATGCTGATACTCCTTCCCCATTCCAGTGCTGTCAAGATGGTGCAATCTGTACACACCTCCGTGTCTACACTGTGCTGTCAAGTACTTGCACTCTACTTCATGTGTATGAAAATCATGTGTTTTAAAGTACTACAAAAGTAATTTTCCCAATAGAAAAAGGATTATCTTTGTTGCCACTGTCTGCGTTAAAATACCTTGTGGACCTCTGAGCAGATCCAAATTCTTCCTTTTTCATTAAACTGTGAAAGGTTTATTCTACATTTCCATAAGTAGCCATTTTAACTTTTCCATTTTCCTTTTTTAAACAGGAAACCTCTCCACTGCTTCTCCACTTTCTCTAAGCTCTTTGTTTATATTCTACTTCCATTACCAGAATTATTCTTACATTTTTCCATCCCCTATTCTGAACAAACATTTACACTGACTCTGAATGACTTGTATTATATAAAAAGGGAAACAACAAAGCAAGAGGGAACAAAAGCGACATCTCTATGAGAAGATGAAATGTGGTTACTGCCTCCTTGATGACAGCAGTCTTGGAAGGAAACAGCTTGCCAGGCCTCAGCATCCCTGGCCACAGGACCATGCCAAAATTGCAGAGATGCATGAAATGCAAAGCAGAGGCATCTGAATCATGCAGTCAAAAGGGTCATGGTTCACAAGAGTAAATTACTGTCTCACACGTGAGTTTTACAATGTGATACAATGATTAATATATGTCTGCCCACTTGGGCAGAGATAAAAATATCCAACCAATACAAGGGATGTGGTCCTAGTTTCTCATTCGGGATTGCAGCTCTGTCAGCCCCACATTGCCTGAAAAGGGAGCGATGGACAGGTGGGAGCAGGTGGACCAGGAGTGTTGTCCTGGCTGTCTGGGAAGAAGCAGCAGGGAAGCAACACTGCACTGCAGAGCAGGAGAAGCAGGTACATCTGGACAAATTTGATGACCAGGAAGGTGTCCATATCCACAGGGACAAATGGCACAGTGGTACAAGAGGTTAGATGTGCTCTCTAGGAGAGTCTGCAGCTAAAGTTCAGCAGTTTTTGGTTACCTTGATTCACACAAAGTATCAGGAATCTCATTTTTCCAAGATGTGTCAGAGCCTGAGCTAGGCTGCTGAGCACTGATCAGCCTTTGATTCTGCACTTGCAGCTCATGACACCTACCACCTGCCAAAGATGCAAGGACTTGTCTGTCCAAGCACCTCACAGAAAACTTTTCTCATTCCATGAGAGGACAAAGAAGGCTGTCTTCAAACAGCTTCTCTTCACAACATCCCTCCATTTGCAGCAGGTAGGAGTTGGGCACGGAGAATAAGTCTTCTAGTCTCCAAGCCCCCAACAACATGTCTTGATACATGGAAACCACAGCAATCAACAGAAAGGAAGAGACGAAAGTCTTTCCTTGAGGTGGAGGTCTCCCTTAAAACAAGCATCCAGTTGTACATTTACTAGGTAATATGTCTATTGCACTGAGCACGAGACCAGAAAACACCTCCCTTTTCATTCTTCTGCTGCTGTTTTGTGATTTGTTCTCTAAATATTCTCCTAGTATCTTATTAGTTGTAATATGATAATCTATAAAAAGAAGGGAAATTTCCAAGTTTGTTCATATTTCTCCACCTTTTTCCAAATAGTCAGTTTGAAAAGTCTGTATACACTGTAGGACCTTTTCCACAGATGGTCTTTAGAAACGTTATTACTATCCATGAGAAGCAAGAAAAGAATCTGCTTGGAGGTCCCAAGATGGATTTTCAGGCCTGGTGTTTGAAAAAAATGAGATGTTTTTGCTTGAAATCAGGATATATTTGTTCTGTAAATCATTGCCTGACAATAAACCCACGCTCTTTTCAGAGCTGCTTTTTGCTGTAAGCATTTTACAACCTAACTTCCAGAGAGATGTTTGAGTAAAAGATCATGTGATAAAATTTCTTAACATTTTATGTTTATGCTTTTATGTGTTATGTGTTATTTTCAGTTTTATCTCCAAATAAAGAGGGCTAATATTGTGACAATTCTGTATCTTATAGATCTGATTTTATTTCCATATTCCATACTTTTGTGTTTGTAAAATATGACTTACAAATATCTAGTTATTAATTATGCCGAAGTTGTGTTACAGCACAGTCTTTTAACTGAACAGCCAATATTAATCCCGCCCACACATTCTAGTAAAGGAGTACAATGGGTTTTTAAACTCTGGCTCAGCCTCTCATCTCTTCTGTGGTGATGAAAATTATTATTGCATCTATGGTGAGGCATGTCAAGTTCTCTGTGGAATTTATTATGCTCTCTGCACCAAATGTTCGACCAGCAGGTCTGCCCCTCGTGCTATTCAGAACATGTATAATTAGAAAAGAATTCAGCTAATGCTGGAAAGAATGACTGTCCATAATTCATCAGGTTAGAAAGCTGGAAGGCCTGGAGTAGAAAAGAAATGAGTGGAATATTCAGCTGAAGGGGAAAAACTAATTTTCTTACCCAGAATACCTATTTTCCATGTAAGATGAAGTTCAATATCTTCTCTTTGAGTAGACAACCTCATTCTTGATGACAGCAGACACAGGACAGTGTCAGTGTTCCCATGTGGACCACAACACAAATTTTGGATAGCTGGAGGGGCAGTTCTTGCTTAGCAATGCACTGCCCTGTCCTGGGCTTATTATCTTTATGTTTTAAGTCTATAAAGGAAGCTCTACCATGTATGGATCCCCAGGATCTCTGGAAACCAATGCTAAAATACAGCAATCTTGGTTTGTCCCCATCAACCATGCCCTATACTACTGACAGCAGAGAGCTTTAATGGTGGCTTACACACAATAACTTGAGGAGTATTTCCCTTTCTCATATTCTTACATGAGACCAAGATTGCTGGAGTCAATAGAGAGATCTCTGTGATCAGCTTGAGCTGTGAGGGAACCCATATTGTTCCTAAGTGTCAAAGACCAGGATCCTTATTCTGAGATAATTAACTGTAGTCCTTGCTCATGATTCCAGGATTTTTGCAACCTCACAATGTCTACTACGTTGTAACTTACTCTTCATATCTAACAGGGTTCTAACAATGAGTATCATATTCTTCTTATGTCTTTCCCAAGTATCCCAGCTGCATCAAATTCCTTCCGCATTATCAGAACCTCAGCACTGATCTCTTCTTATTCTTAGCCCTCCTGGATTGTGATTCTATCTGCAAAATGGAAGTCAACTCCTTTGGGAAGAGCTGGCTCTTCATAGGCGTAGCCTTCACACAAAACTCACTTTTCATTTTCAAATTGAAAACATCTGCATTAGCACGGTTGACATGTAAGATAAGGTTTAGGGTTCATTTTAAAAAATTATTTTGATGATTTTCCCAAAGAATCATTTTTCTTCCCTTCAAAGTAAAAGTCTTGATTGCTGGTTTAGATCTTGGAGATTTCCAGGGAAGAAGGAGTTAGTTTCTCTGTATTTTAAAAAGTTGTTAAAGGCATGAGATATCCTTTTGCACATTTGCAAAAGTATTAATAATTACATTTTGAGTGTGTGCATACTTCTGCCTGTCTCACCAGGACCAAATCCCTACTTGTTTGATTTTTCTTAATATTTTTCCCCATCTGTAATTTCACAGAAGGAGGTGTTCATCATACAAGTCTGTCTTCAAGGTTCAGTGGTACAGGTTCTTTGTGAAGGGGAAGGACTTTCTGTGGTAATATCACTGATAGAGACTGGTCAATATAGCAGACGGGGCACAGAGCTTTTAGTTCATCATGATGAGTCCAGTCTTCTGTGTATGTGACTAAGAAGTGTCCTACTGCTTACAGGGACCAGGAACAGATGTTTAAGAAAAGCACAGAACTAGGGCACATATCACAGGGTGACTCATCCCCATTATACTCGGCCAGTTTCCGAGAAGCAATAGTTTTGGATTTCCTGAGGTAGCGGTTACACACGGGCAATCACTTTGAAGAGTCACTGGTTGACCTATCCTTAATGAATTTGTGTTATCCCTTGCAGAATTCATTAGTACTTTTGGTCTCTATGAGGTCCAGCAGCCAGGAATCCCTCCATTGCTTTTGCAACTGCTGCCTCACACTGTTGCTGGTGCTTGCATAAGTACATTGCAGCTAGTCATTTCTTCATGTTCTCTGTCAGCTTCAGTATTTCACAGGGGTCTGTCAGATTCTAACTCTGCCATTTCTTTTTGGAGATGAAGAGAGCAAGGCCTTATAACCCCTCCCGCTAGAGAAGCCTCCTATATATTGCCCTTCTCTCTACAGTTACTACACTACTGGATAACAAAAACAGCACACTCCCTTTATTGTACTCTCTATGTCTTTCACTCCATCTCTCAGCTGATTGGTCTCTCTTGATGCTTTTTTGGCCTTTTTCTTTTTTTTTCTCATTTTAATTTTCCATGAAGACACATTCCCTCTATTTGCTTTTCCAATTGTTGTGTGATGGGAGTGGGAGAGATGAAAGACGTTGTCTACTCTTCATGTCTGCAGTTGAAACAATACCCTAGAATATAAATAAAGGTATAACATAATCAAAGCATAAGATTAAAAGGCTTAGTTAAGAGGTGATCATTAAAAATATCTGTATCTTAACAATGGGTACTTATGATGCCCCCCTCATTCCTTGCATGGTGAATAGGATCATTTCTGTGTACTTAATCAGAACACATTGTAAATCACACGGTATACTATACTTTGTGGCAATGTGTGATGGCCACATATAAAATACGATGAAGTTAAGAAGTTCCAGCTGAACTAACAATATAGTTCTCTGGAAGGAGACATTGAATAAATTGTGGATGTTTTTTGATAGCAAATTAAAGTTCTTCTAAGAGCTCTGCTACATTTCTCTGCATTCATCTGTCATAACCTTTTAAACAGTTATTTCCAATTGTAGATATTCACCTAAACTTCCATAGTATTAGTAACTTAATATATATCTTGCAATGACCGGTTAACATAATGAATACAAACTTGAGAACATTTCTCATCAGAAAGTAATAGTTTTGTACAATTTTTTTGGTGACAACAGTGATTTCTGTTTTGGGAGCAGTCACATACATATGTTCACATATATTTCTTCAAAGATTGAAAAAGTTGATTTAGAGTCAGTCACACATTTTCCCAATAGAAAGGACACAGATTTCTGTAATGGGAAAGAAAGAAATCTTTTCCCCTCAACTTTGTCAAAGGCAAAAATGTAAGCTAAAAACAAAACACTTTCCAGCTGCAATATTGCATAATAAGCACTAATGAACGAAGATAGAATGTATGATCTGGTAAACCATTCACAGAGAAGACTAAGAAGCAGTTCTGACTTTTACCTTGGAGTTTGTCATTGAGTCATTAAGAAATTGAGTTTATCACTGTGGACTAGATTTCAGAAAATACCAGATGATTTTACTGATCTCATTTTTTCATCTGTGTGCACCATCAGAAAGGCTCAAGATTTGACATTAAAAAATTTGGCTTCTAGAAAGCCCTCTTGAAGCTGTAGATTCTCTGAAAAATCTGCAAAGCCTTTCCTAAAACCTTGATCAACCAAACGACTTTAGCTTATGTGTAAATATGTCACTGCTTTTTTCCAGTGGCTGACTCAGAGGGGTCAACACTTCACAAGCCACAGCTGTATTTCCCAAAGGCCTAAGGTAGCCATGGATTGCCTTGGAAGTTGCTTTCCACCTCCTTTTTGCCTCCCCCTTCCTGCCTTGAGCATTCCTAAACAGTCAGAAAATGTCTTGCAGCTTTCACCCCACTGGAAAATTTTGGGATGCCATTTCAGAGTTGGCCAATTCTTGCCTGCAATCTTTAACTAGCCACTTCTTTAACATTAGCTCTGTAATTTTTGCACTTTATTTCCCCTAGAAAGGATTGTAAAACTGGCCAGCTTTATATCCTATGCAAAGGTCAGTTAGTGCTTGGACAGCTTTGTGATCCAGAGATGAAAAACATACAGCAGTGAGAAGGCTTATCAGATGGTTACAGCATTGGAATATAATTATTCGACTTGAAACTCATCTATAAAGAAGCATGCTGAGAGAGTGAAAGTAAACAATTGTATGAAACCTGAACTCATCCAACTGTTTCAGTTCAGATTATATTAACTGCTCTCCCTTTCCCGAGTCATCATCATGCATCAACCTCAAGCCAAATTTGTTGTTCACTTGTGCACAACAAGTGCAAAGGGCCTCTCTAATGCTGCCTTGCCAGCTAAGACTGATCTCATTAATTTTCTTATTCTTTACTTGTTTGTGAAACATATTTCTTCCTTCCCTCTGGGAGCACCCAGGAAGATAGCAGTTAAAACTTGATGCAGCACTGTATTTCTCTGGTTTATCCAATCAAAGCCCATCTCTAACTGAAGAATAATATTTGTAGTCTCTCATCACTGTGGAGATTATTGGCTGCAAGCATCACAAGGACTCACACAAAGTTTTAGCCATATCCATAGTTAATTCTGCTTTTCATCACCCCTGACTTCACCTACTCTCCTACAACTTGATTCACAGGCAATATTCTGCACAAGTGAGCACAATACTACCACAGTAATTGTCCTTCTTCAATGTCTGAGGAGGCATTTCAGAGCCTCTTTTGCAATAAAAGCAGAAGTATTAAACTTGGAGGCAAAGCACTCTTCCTAGCTGCCTGTAGTCCTGAAAGCCTCAGAGCTGACACCTGTTATCAGTGTATCTTTCCTTATGCATTTTTTTAAAAAACAAAATCAAAACAAAAGAAAAAACCAAACAGAAGAAAAATCTGATTACTGGGATTGTGATCCAGATCATAAATAAATTACCAACTACAGTTGGTGAATTTTTTCTATTCATGTGTAAATGCAAATGGAAAATAACAGTCTTTCAATATTGTGCATCAAGTTCACTCCTTCTCAGAGTGGCTGGCTTAAGGTCTCCCATCTCCACAATGTGCCCTGAGAGTCTGGTCAGACCAACACTGATTTTCAGCAGGTATCTGAGTACATCATGGCTGTGCTTGCCTATGGAGACAGTAAAAACCAACGGTGCAAGGATCCAGATTTGCCTCCTTCCTGCCCTGCTCGCAGAGAGAGCTGGGGGATAATTTCGTACCTGCACTTTTAGCACGGACCTGGATGTATCTCCAGATGTGCTGACTGATTTAAACAAAGTCCTTTCTAGCCCTTCAAGCCCTCCTCACTCTTCTTGACATCAGCAGCCATGCCGACATCCCCGAAATGCTTCCTGACTTTCTGCATTTGCTCTGCCTCTCTCCTTCTCTCTGGGTAAGTGTGAAGATTCCCTGAACTGATTGTTGTGGAACCATCTTCCTATCACAATCAACTAGTGTTAATGCTACAGTTCCTGTCCATCTCCCTGCACCTCCCTCTATCACTGTCAACCCCTCTGCATTGAAACCCAGGCTCCTTCCAAATGAAGCAAAAGAAGGAGAAATGGAAATATTCCCTGTGTGGCACCTTTGCACACAGCTGCAGGGCCCTGGAGAATAGTTTGGGAGAATCACCCTGGTTCAAGGCATGAAAGCTGCCCTGTCCACTGGCAGCTCCCACCTTCACCCCTACCATGTCACATCTTCCTGGGATGAACCTGAGACTCTGCCTGCCTCCACCATGGCATGGCATTGCCACAGCAGCCCTGTGGTAGGTCAGAAAACCCGCTGCCCTCCCACATGACCCAGCTGCAATACCCATTACCCACCTCAGATCACCTTCTCCTGAGCCTCCACGCTCTCCAGACACCACTTATGACATGAGCATTGCAAAAGCAAGAACCAGCTTTTTCCACACCAGAATTAAAAAGTGCATAATCTTGACTTAGAGGTTGTGAGATTGTCATAAATGGAAATATATTAGAGGTGTTTTCATTTTCTCTCTGGGTTTTCAGCATTCCTGGTTGTCCTTCCAAGCTTTCTGTTTCAAGATCAAGGATTAGAAACCATTTATATTCCTGTACAGCTGAGGTTGTCATATAAATGTGGTTCCAGGAGCTAGAGGCTTGGGAAAAAAATGGTAAGCATCCCCAGTAAAATTCTGAATGTCAGCAACACTCTTTGCAATTATGAAAACCTTAGCAAGGCCCAGGAATGAATAAAGATCATAGAAATATATAATAGATTCATAGCATGATTTTGGTTGGAAGGGATTTTAAAGATCATCTAGTTCTAAACCCCCAGACCTGAGCAGGGACACCTTCCACTAGACTACGTTGCTCAGGGCCCTATTCAATGTTATCCATTGATATCCATATATATGGATATCATTGTAGTCAAGATGGAGCTAAGACTACAATGAGACCTAAGAGATCGAGATTTGACTCTTTAATTTGCCACAGGATTTCTGTATAACCTCAGGGAAGTGTGTCCCACTTAGTTTCACTGAAGACATTGAGTCTGCTTAATTTGGGAAAGCCAGGAAGAGAGTGCTCACCATCTTATAGGATGGAGCCCTCAATACTTTAGTGTCCTATATATAAACCTTGGACAAAGTTACTCCTTCTATCCTTCTGGTCTCCAGTGAGTCGAGTGCTCTCTGCTGCAGGGATTTTCCCCCTGAACTTGTCGCATGTTCAAAAAACACTCAGGTAACTATTAACCATAATTAACCCTCTGCATTAATTTCTGCACTGTCATTACTCTGAAGGGATAAGGGTTTTTTGTGTGGGGAAAACCACATTCATTTAAAAAGCACCAAATATTGACATTACTGGATGAGTCTGTCACCAATATATATTTCAGGGACAACATGCAAAGTCTGTACCTGGAGGATCCCGCACACAGCAATGCAGATAGTGATATGGAACTGAAAGAAACATGATTTGTTAATTTACAACTAATAATTAAAAGGGCCTGTCTGGGACCCAAGCTTCCTCAGCATGTGTTTAACATTACTTCTGAGAAGGTCACTGCTGGCTTCTCCAGGAAGGGAGTTCCGGAGAGGGTACAGTAAGTGCAAAGAGTTTAAATGAGCAGCCCCAGCGCAGACATTTCACAGTCTTCAGGGATGCACAAACAATTCTGCCTCAGCAGCACAGAAACAATGCCCTGTATTCACAAAGACTACAGGAACTTCAATATTGTGTGGAGGAGAGGTGGGGGTGAGGGAAGTCTTGAAATGCGGATAAATTGGTATTCACCAAGTGCCATTCCTTAATTTACAACAGTCTTTAGCTTCAGAGGCAATTGCCAAGGTGCTCATAAAAAGAGAAATGATGAATATTCAGGATGTCTTCTGAATCCATTAGGCAACTGAGGATGAGGTCTCCATATGTACAACTTAAGCTGTTTTCACATGCTGGTAGAGAGAGTGCCAAGATGGCGTCAGGAAGAAAAATGACTCCTTAAGTTGCCAATGGGGAGAGAGGAAAGGAAGAAAAAAAGTGTATATCAAGTGGATGGAAATGAAAATTTGTTTAAGTATAGTAATTCAACCTAAATGTGCGCTGCATGGCACGTCATGAACCTGGCTCTTGGAGTTATCTGGCACGGCCAGCTCTGTGGACAGGTGTGCGTAGGATCAATGTCAAGCTAAAAACAGTCACTGAACCATTTTCATTTTCCACACCATCCTCTCTAAGGGTCTCAGTGGGCCTGAGGACAAGGAAAGGCTCAGGCTACACCAAGAAGAGGAAAAACTCAATCTACAGAAGCTGAGAGAAGCTCTAATTTTCTGGCCTGAGTGAAGAGCAAGTCAGTGATGGATCAGGCTTTCTCCTTCATCCTCTCGCTCAACTCCCTATTTCCTTCCTTGACAACCTTTACCAACATCCCAGATAAGGAAGATGAGGCATTTACAATCACAGTTGGCAACTGATGAGGAAAACATACTGTCCAACTCTTACATCCTAGAAAATTACATCTCCTGGCTGCCATGAATCATGGAGGATCACAGGCCATTAATCACAAAAGGGTGGAAGGGACGAGTTTAAAGTCATGTGTACCAAACACAGCAATTTCTCTGGGGAATCTCAGACCTGGTATGATTCATTTTGCTTTCTCAGGGAGGAATTGCAAAGGGTGGAAGAATAAATAATGCCACAGCCTCCTGAGTTCATCTGGTAGCAAGGCCAAGACTCCTGTTGAGGAGAGGGTTTGGTCCTAGGAGGAGCGTATTACCACAGTAGATATTAAAGTGCCCCAGAGTTGGTGTAAAGGTATTACTCAGTCCACCAGGTCTTCCTCAAAAGACTGTAGAGAGTCAGTGGGATTCATAGGAAAAGCGGAGGGTGACAGTCTGCATTACCCATGTCTCTTGGAGTTGTTGGTATCTGATTTGGTAATAACTCCGGTTCACAGCCTGTCCCTGGAACCATTCCAGGTACTTGTATGATGGAATATCCCAAATGCAGGTTTCTGGAAGGAGGAGGCTATCCCCCGTGAGGCTGTATTGCCTATGCACAAGGGACAGATGTTAGCTACCTGCCTTCCCAGCCGTGACCGTAAAATGTGCAGACACACAGAGAGATCTCATGGGGGAAGTACATGGTGAATTTTAGTAGTCTATGTTGCTGGTCTTTAAGCAAGTTAAAAGCCAGCAGCTGATGACCAGATAGTTCATGAAGCTCTATCGTAGATCCACACACATAGGTGAGCAAATTTCAAGTGTGTGATTTACCTCTCTCCTGCTCCTAAGTATGGATGTGGGGAGGAGGATGTACCTCACACCTGAAATCAAGAATGATTACAGTATAGTCATGGTTAGTTTAGTTGCTTATGTTGCTGTTGGTATTGTTTCTTGGGTTTTCCACATCACTTTCCCATCCACTTTAAATAAAAAATGCCAACATCCCTGGAGCAGAACAAGCAGCTGTCTTAATAAAGACAGTTATAAGATGCAATTCTTTAGACTCATAGATTATCTAGCTGCAGAGTTTGAGTTCAGTTCAGTTCAGAGTTTTCCACTCTTTGCAATTATTTACAGAACACTCTATGTTCACACAGCTCAGCTTTCTAGTGTGCTTTTTATTTTTTAAAACTGGGTTTTTTCCAACCAATCCCTCATTATTTTGCATGAGACTGTTCATCACTTCTGGTCGGGCTGTTCCTCATCTGTGATGAAAAGAGTAAAACCGGATAGATGAGAGAGGGTATTTCCATTGTTAATCCCCAGCATTTACATTCACACACGAGTACCTTGCCCACATGCAAGCATAGGCATTTGAAAGAAGAACAATGAGAACTTGGCAGTAGGCTGAGCAGCCCCCCATTTGAGTGTTTGCAGGAGGCTGTCAAAAAGGAGGAAAGTGGTAGAAACATGCTGAGCCCAGAGCGCTTCATAGAATTGTTCCAAGGACATGTTCCATAATTTTCTTTCCTCTCTCTGCTCTCAGTTGTAATCACCAAAAAAATGCACAGGGATATGGGCAACAAAAGCACACACTTTTCCCGCTGCTTCTGAGGTTAATATGAATGATGTTCCACAGTCTATTACTGTGGAAATACTAGAGATCATCCTTCAATAGTAAGCCAAAGAATTATAGCTACGCATTAATAGGAAGGGACTAAACAAAGCATCTCAAAGATAGCAGAATAACACCATCACAGTGACTAGCAGGATGAAATAGCTTCGAGTAATTTTTCCCTGATCTGCTGTCAGCAATCATCTCCTATGCAGCACCCCGAGGAGTTCAGCAATGTGGTGTGTTCTGGGCTCGCAGCAGCAGAGGCTGCACTGAGGCGAACAGTTCAGCCGGTGAGCTCCAGTCTGTCAGTGGTGTGATTAGCCATGGGCTGAGAAGGTAGCCAGCAGTGTCTGCATTCCAGACCACAACTAAGAGTCTCTTTCACAGTTCATTGCATTACAATGAAAATTAATTTTCCTTCATCATTTTATTCTCATTAAATGAAAAAGAAAATAAAAAGGGGGAGGGGGGAAGGAAAAAAAAAAAAAAGGAGACATTGAACTGGAGGGAAAACCCGCAGGGCACTTAGCTGAAGGAGCTCTCTGAAAGAAGCTCTAAAGATGGAAGTCTTGTCTGTCATCTCAGCTGCTCGGTAATACTAGTGGCAGGACTCCTGAAAAAATCAGTACAAATTGCACTACAGAAAGGACTGCTGCAAAGATGTTTCTGTGTAGTTTTATGGTTGCGGTGAAGACCAGTGGGCGTTAAACTTGTCTTCAAGGGTATAATTTGGGTAAGTCTCAACTTTCAAGTCTTCAGACCCTGAACTTAAAAGGCAGATTCCCCACTAACCACTGCCCTGCTTCCAGATCTTGCACTTACAATGCTGTGTGCAGGTATGTATGCCACCAAAAATCATGGCAGCTATTCCAGAAGTGTCTATATCCAGAATGGTTGGGTACATATTTTGGAAGCTGTGATGGTTTTCCCAGGCCTTTCTTCCTGAGGCAAAATGAAAAGCACCAGTTGGAAACAGAATCTCTATACTTTTCCCTTTCCGGGAATACAAAGTTCATCAATATTTCTACTTTTTTCCATCAAGAAAAGTAACATTCCATAGGATTTATGACACATGCTGGATGTTGCCACTTAAAAGCAGATTATTATCCTATTGCCTGTGTTCTTTAGCATCTATTGTCATAGTTCAGGACGTTCTCAGCTTCATTTCTCATGGTTACCTATGACCAAGTGCAGTGAAAAGTCCCACATTATCAATACTGATGGTGGCATCCATGATTTTCCTTTGTCTATTGTGGGAGGTTCAGATCTGTATATTTGTAGAAAGGTGAGTGCAGGACTTCAAGAGGAGTAGAACAAAAGGACTGCAGTTCTCTCCATCTCTATTCAACACCTTCAGCACTGACCATCTCTCAGGAAGAGTTCGTTTTTTATGCCTCAGGATCCTCCCTGTCCCTTCCCCTTCACATGCCTCAGTTGTTTTTACTCTTAAATAGAGAAACATTATGGAGTCAACTGCAGAGAATCATCCATTTGCACAGGTGAAGGGCTAACTGTGACATTGCTGGTGTTTGAATCTCTGGATTTAGGGTGTTCTGTTTTGAACAAACTAGCCTTATTAAAAGACAAAGTCATCTATTCAAATGCAACAAGCTTAAGCTTTTTCTTTCTTCTAACAGCATAACCTTATTCACTTCAATGGAATTGCATTTGGTTTACACAGGTGTGAGAGGGAAATCAAGAAGCGTATAGAAATGTTTTCTTTTGAAATATTTTTTGGAGAAGAGGGGCAAAAAACCTGCTTTTAGACCAATGCAAACATTTGCATGGAAATTTTCATTAGAGTTAAAATTTTCTGGACAAAAACTGGAAATTATTTTTTCCTCCTGTAAAATAGTTTGATTTTCAAAAATCCCACAAATATTTAAATGGAAATCTAAATATTTTCACAAAAACTTTAATTGTATTTTTAAAGCTTTTGGTTTCCTTTTTTTACCAAAAACTGAAGTCTTTTGTCCAAAATACTTAGAAAAAGTAACTTATCTTTTCAAAATTTCCCATAACAGTTTTTTTAAGGAACTTTAATGGAAAGATTAAAAGAACTATAAACATAAAACCAGAAAAAAACTGTCACAACTGAGCTTCCACCTAACTGTGGAAGTTAACATACATGAATGGGATGAGCAAGAGTTGTTTAATCTACAGGTTTAAGATGTTTCTGCTAATGTACTTCGTGGAGGGGTAAGTGAAGGGCAATGGGAAGGCTTTCCATGAATTTAGGTTTTATAAAATTCACATAAAACTAAGAAGGAAATTAAAGGAGAATGGAGGGTGATGGAATAAAAATAAAAAGGAATGCCAAGCAATAGCTGGTTTTGTACTTTTTTAGCCTCCTCAAGATATTGATATCCCTAGCTTGATGTACTCAAGGATCATCTATCCCATGGGTTCCAAAGCTGTGACACATACCCTGCTGTCGAATGAGATCGTGGCAGCTGAGCCACAGACAGACCAGTCCACACACGCAATTGTAAAATTCTGCATTCACCAGATGAAAGTTCAATGTTTGAATATGTGGCTGATCATGGAAATTCCCAGGACTTCAATGTTCACTTCGTCCAGAAGAGTTAGAAAGCTCTGATCTAGCTGATGTGTATATTTAAGCACTATAAGAGAGATGCTCTGGAACAGGGTAAACAGAGCAGTAGCTAAAGCTAGGCCTCCTTCTCATTTTCCACAGCAACAAAGAAACTGAATAGATGCCTTCCTTTAAACAGTGATTTAGCACAGGAAAATGTTGAAATTTCATTCACCTAATCGTAATGCCATTGATTTATAATATAGAAGAATAAAGAGTGGCATTCAGAAAATAAAGAAATAAGCCCTGAACAGAGACCTGGAAATGTGGTTTTCAAAACCAGCTCTTCCAAACATGACAAGGAAGTTGTGACTCTTTTGTTCATGAACCATTTCTCTAGAAAGATCAAAAGAATTGATTATGATAAAACAAGAAAGCAGAGTTTCATAAGGACAACAGAACAGAGATCTGAACAGGGATCAACCCTACAGGACTTTAAGAGTATGGTTCATGAAAAAAAGGAAAGAGGAGGAAGAGGACATCTATTTAGTCTCAACCAAAGGCTGAATGGCTCCATCACTACGATAAGCAGGCACACTGCCAGCTATCAACAGGTAGTGCTGGCTGACTGTCCTGGGGACAAAACACACCCCAAAATTCCTGGACATACCTGGCAGAAATGAGAGGTGACTGAATTTGTTACACAGCTTCTTCCCCAGCCATACAAGGTTGGAGGTAACTAGAATTTAAGTGATCTCGCAAGCTGAGCGAATGTGAGAGGAACAAGAGCAGGTGGAAACCATTTGGACAAGCATTGAAAATAAACCAGAGAGTGTTCATTTGCTGTATTGTGCACACAACAAATAATTTTTAATAATATAAGATTTATAACACGCTGTAATATTCTGGAAAATTTTGTAACATCATCTCAAGAGGCAGGATGTGACTTCTTTGCTTGCATTGGATTGGGCATGGCAAAAAAACCACTGAAATCATCATTTATGTTAAAAAAAAAAAAAAGGAAAAGAAAAGAAGATATGGAGAAGAAATTGAAAAGGGAAGGGAGGAAATGAGAGTCATCACACCGTATCTGCCCCAATAGAATGAAAATCCAGAAGCTGTTTTCTTTCAGGGAAAAGAACCAGGAAGGAAGTTTTCAGCAAAATAAGGACAGCGTAAGGGAGGTCAGGCTTCCCTCTGAGCAAAGAGGGAGAATTTCTTTCATGGGGTTACTGTCTGAGTCTAACAGGAAGAGACTTAAGAGGTTACATCTGCTAGGGTTCCCCAAGAGATTGCTGGGAGTTGACTTGACTGCCCTTTAGCCATCTACACAAGGAGGAAGGTTTCCCCTGTCAGACAAGAATATAACAAGGTCTAGGGACTACAAGATGAAACCAGCAGAATTTAGGCACACCAGTTATAACAGGGATTGCTTTTAGCAACATCCCAGGATGTGTGGCAGATTCTCCTCTGATGTGAGGTCCCTCAATCAAGGAAGTTTTGAAAGGTATGTTTTAAACCTTTTAGTTTAATCTAAGGGTACAAATTTTTATGCAGGGTTTACTAAATTAAAACTTGTGGCCTTTGTTTGACAGGAATTTAAATTGGATAACCAAAATACAGCCATTTCTTCTGTCTTAAGATCTATAAGATTGCAGAGGAACAAATCTTATGTCACTGTCTATTTGCAGAAGTTATTTTAACAATCCTTCTTCCACAAGAAGATTTTGAAGCATTTTATGAAACATTAATCCCAAATAAGTGTCATTAAATCTGGCATTTGGGAGAAAGCCCAAGTGTCTCAAAACAAGGCCTTTTCCTTGATGAAATTGAAGAGCACTTGGTCTGCAAGACTACAAATCCATTTTAACATATCAACCAAGAATAACCACCAGAATTTATTATGGCCTCCTGAAGTAAACAGAAAAGAGACCAAGAGATTTGAAGACTGTAACAGAAATAATTGTGAAATAGGGAAAAGAAATTAAAAGATTCAGTCTTTTTTGATAGAAAGAACATGACTAACAGTAGAGTTCTCATTTGAAATCCAAGAATCCAAAGGTTTGCAATGGACACAAGACATAAAAAATTCAAAATTAATCAAGGAAAATGTTCTTTCACTGCAAAGTCCATTGCCAGTCCATGGCTGGTAGATTCTCAGGGTTGTGTGGAAAAATCAGTCAATACCTGATTCTCCTCGAAGGCCTGTGCTTGTGAAGTCTCCTGGTCATGCAAGTCTATAATCCTACAGGTGTCAATCGAAGGTGGAACATCGTGTGCACATTCCACGTGTTTGTGCCGTCCTTGCTTTGGCCTCCCTTCTAGAGGGCAAACCGCTCCAGTGATCCACTCACAAAGCTTTAGACTCAAGAGAATATGTATTTTCTGTGCTTTAGGTCATGCTATTTATTTAGTGCAACACAGACTTCAGACTGATCACTGCCTCAGTCATCTTAATTGTGCCAAGGGCCAGCTGCAGAGGACTCCTCCTTCAAAGACAGATGCCATCAGCTTAAGAGAGAAGAATTGTTGGTCTAAGCATTCCCAGAGGGCTGTGGGAACCACCAAACAGACCTCAAACAGCAAACCAAAAGTCTTCGAGGTATAGCCAAACATCCTTGAAGACTGAGGAACATATTGCTGAGCCAGAATGCAAACCCAGTCCTAACCTTGGAGGCACTACCAATAGCTTCCTCTGGTTTTGGGCATAAACTATTTACTGACTGAAAGTCATTGGGAACAGTACTCCTATGAAATGGAATTTTCATAATTACCTGATATGAATTTCTTTGCACCTTTTCATAGATCCTCTGGTGCAGGCAGTAGCCACTAATATGACACATAAAACAAGATGATCTGATTTTCCCAATTATTTCTTCTGCTCTTTGCCTCTTCTTTATCTTTAGGCTTGGAGAGAGACTGTATCCACCTGGGTGTTTTGAAAGAGCCTGCTGGGTGCAGATGCTACTGCAAGTGGGGTCATTATTTTTGCAATTGGAGTCATTATTCCATGCTCAGATGCCATGAAAGAAAATGAGGTATAACTGCAGAGATAGCTGGCAGAGACCATAATAGATTATGGATTATGAGTGTCATAGACACAAGTAATACTCATCTAAAGTAAGATTTTAATACCTTTAAAAGCTGTGATAAATTATAAAGAAAGGTAACATAAAATGTATGATCAAGTGTGGGCTCATTTTACTTCAGGCATTCTATCACATGGGGACCAAAGGAGAGGGAGAGAGGGGATGGATTTTTATTGCTTGGCTGAAATGTCAAAATTGGGTTGGTTTGAAATATTTATTACATGAGAGAAAGAAAATCTGTGAATTACTCAGAACTTAATGTACGTACTCTCAATGTGTTTCACATTTTCTTTATTTGGGGACAGCAGAGTGGGGAATTGAGGATAACTTGTTTACTGCCAAACAGCTCTCCGTAGTACCTAGTTTTCCTATGTATTAAAAATCGTGGCTGGGGCCAAGAATGCCGGGGCTGGAATTAAAGACAGGAACACACAATAACTTTAAGTAATGGCAGAGAGATTTAAATAGCACACATCAGCAGAAAAGAATGGGAAAACCTACAGTACACTGACTTCATTGATACCCCATTTATCAGCAATTACTGACTCCATTAAAGGCAGAGTTTACAGCAGACAGAGAAACAGAGCCTAAAATATGTCCCAACAGATGGACGGAGAGTGTCAGTGATGCCGTATTTCAAAGGCATCTGCAACTTTGTTATCATTGTACATGGAGTCAGAAAGACAGTGAAAAACACTGGAGTAAGGGCCAGCAAATGATTTACTTGACCCTGCATGGGCAGAACTGACAGCGAAAACCTCATTAATTCCTCAGGTCATTCTGGAAGACATTAATTTGGTTTGGACTCGGGACGAGGGGAGATTTTCCAGACATACACCAGGAATTATGAAATCTCTATAGCCAGAGGAAAGTATGTCCAAATCACTTTATGCATAAATCAAGCTGACTTTCTGAAGAAGGATAATATGCCTAATCAAGGGAGTTATGGAACTTCTTGTACTTATTAGACAGAAAATAAAACAGTATTTTATTTGATAATCAGCTTGGGGAAGATTTCCCCCTTCCCCCACCTCCTTCTTTTACTGCTGTCTTCTCTTGCCAGAGATGAGCTGGAAAAAAGACTCTTATGAATAATTTTGGGTGCTGCGATACTATTTGTTTGTTTGTGGGGGTATGAACATTAAAAAAAAAAACGCATATGAGTAGTATATGTGTATAATTTCAGTCAACCTGCTGTATTTGCACATATTTTGGTCATTTAACTCCATGCTGCCAAATGCCAGGTACTGTCACCTTCTCGCTCTGAGTCTGCTTAACTCTTATGTACCCTCAGCTGAAAGCATATTGGTAAGAACTTGGAGGGTAAGAAAGTAGAGCTTCTTCTGGGGTGACAGCCCTCTTGCCACGCTCCTGCTCCTGCATGGTCCCTTCTCCGGCCCAGCTCCTACCAACACTGAGGGGACCTTTGCCTCAGCAAAGACTGTTTAAAAATGGGGAGTCCAGCCTGCAGGACTCAGTGCAGAAATAACTTGGGCTGAGCAGGAGCCCCTTTGAGCAGGGTTGTGGTCCCAGCTATGACTTCTCCGGTCTGGCCCTAAATTTCTTCTCCAAAAAACGTTCCTGAACAGAAAAGCACTGGCAGGGTGTCCCCGGCTCAGTGGCAGGGAGCTCCAGACCCAACTGGGTTGAGCAGGACCCTCCCCTCCTGCCTGGCTGACCTCCATGGCAAGCCTGATTTGGCTCCAATAGTAGTCCCCAAAGCCCCCAAAGCCCCTGGAAATAGCCAGGAGCTGCACAAAGTCATCCCACCAACCCCCCCACAATACATGCTTTCCAGTGCTTATACATAAGCCCTTTCCACACAGGGTATCTTCCTTGGTAAAAGATGCATTCATCATGTTTAGAGAAGGGTTATCTCTCCCTGGAAAGAACATGCATTAGTACTTTTTACTCATTCAACACTGGACACTCCCTATCAACAACAGCCTGCCGAAAGGGGAGAAGGAGGTGAATTAATCACGGAAAGAGACAATTTAAAGGAGTTTGACTATAAAATGGAGTTCATTAGGAGGCCATAATGTATTTGGGACTAACAAGCTGCAATTTCCCCTCCTCTGCTGTCCCAGACAACAATAAGCAACACTACCTGCATTGATACTACAGCACAGGATGGCCACTTACCCTCTCTTGAATCCTTCTATAGAACAGTCACAAAAAAAGTTTGTTTCACCTATTGCAAACGAGAGTTCTCTTTCATAATGCTTAGCTCCTTATCTCCTTTGATTGAGAGAATACAGTATTAAGTGGTCTGCAGTTTTCGCTCTGGAGCTGAGGTTGTAATAATAATCATGTTACTTGGCTCTAAGATTGCACTTAGGGAGATCTCAAAGCATGTTACAAATGCACATGGTATAGACAGCATATCACTACAGGCACAGATCCAGTTGGGAACACAGCACAAAGCACTCATTCCCGTCTATCTTCCAGGATGCAACAGTATCCATTTTTTCTGCATATTCCTGGTTTGGATTGTTAAAACGTATATTGTGTTGGCTAGGATTTTTTTTTCTGGGCTTCAGATTTCTCTCAATTTAATTTCATATTATTATTATTATGCAAAACAGTCTGTATGAAGCACTACCAAACCCACTGTCCCTGTAGGTGGTTGGGTCTAGGGCAAAAGGAGAGGTAAAACAGGGATTGAAATACGTAAGAGACAAAAGTTTGTGCAGTGCTGCACGTCTGGGCTTTTTTGACCAAGTCAGAACAAGCCAATTTTTATTAAGACTAAATAAGAGCTCAGTTCTTCATCAGGATGTTAGCCAGCAACCTTAGCTCTATACAGCACGCTAGAATCTAATACAAAGTAAATATTTCATTTGGGAAGCCACTGCAGCCCATCAACTGCAAAAGTACCACAGGAGGCAACTCAGTTGTGGGGAACTATGTGCTCTCCCATCACCTAAGTGATTTCACTAGAGAGGGTCGTGTTCTTGCTGCCCCAAAGGTGAGAGAAACACCTTGCCAGCCCAGCCTGGAGGTTCAGGAGGAGGTAAGCTTGGGAAGGTAGATCAGCAGCTATGAATAATTTTGTTATGAGCAAGGTAAATGACAGAAAAAATTTGCAGTGCACAAATAATATTTCTTTATTCCACTGATTTTATTCTATTCACCTATCAGTTTAAAGATACTAATAGAAATCATCTGGAGATTCATTTTCAACTACACTCAGACTATCTCTCTAGCAACAAAAAGGAACTGAAAATAAAGGTGAATTATATGTATGACCAGTTTGCCTGGCTTTGACTGGAATAATAGCAATTGATCTTGACATAAATGAAAATCAGACAACAGGAAGGGTTCTGTTTGGTCATGGTGACTTGATGCCTGAAACCAGCTGAAAATTATCGTGTTTCAGATAACAGTTGAGGTTACTAAAATATTAATGGTTGTATTTTTTACTCCTTGCATTCCCTGCAGTATCTTTTCTTTTCTTATTCCCTTTTTCCCTTCTTCTCCCTTTCTCTCCCTTTTCCCTTCTCTTTATGCAGTTCTGACAGCATAAAGATTGAACTGTAGCTACCTACTTTCGGTTCAGTTTCCAGTCAATTCCTGCTGAATTTTACTTTCAGATTCTCATGCCCAATAGAATGCTAGAAAATCTAAGTTGAAAGTACAGTAATAACATGTTTGCTTGTTGGTTTTGTTTTTAAATATTTCCCTGGGGATTTGTAACAAATCATAAAAATATTTTCTACTGGTCTTAAATATTGTAAAAGGTTATTTAATTTAATCAAAAGTTAAATATTATGCCAAACTTCATTGCACAATGTGTTCCTTTAATGGAAAGAGCTAATGAAAAACACACTAAGCCAAATTCTCTCTATTTTCTTCACCAAGGAGAAATTCTTCTTTATTGCTAAGGATCTTTGTTTTGCTTCATTTTTCTGGGAACAGTGTGCAAATTTGTATAATCGGACCATGTTCTGCACATATTTTTCATGGCTATTCTGAAACAGTTCTGTCCTCATCTCTACCCCTGGAATGGCTTTTTTTTGAAATGTGAATCTTGGCCGGATGACTCACTGGAACACTAGCTTTATCTTCATCTGTTTTACAGTAATTGGACTGGAGCGATTTTTGTGGCTGTATCTGAGATTGTTTCCTGCTTTGAACTCAGCACTCACACTGTTGTGTTAATTTTAGTGATTACACAAACTAGACCCTAGCCAATAAAGTTATTGTAGTCAAAACCATGGCTCTGATCCAAATCACTCTTACTCTATCTGCGGCAGAGTAACTGCTGCTTCACACTATGAATGGAATAAAATCAAATAAAAATGTTCACCACAATAACTTGCTAGCAGAAAAATGTGTAGTATCACTTCTTTTGCCACGTAGTTTTGAATCTTGTACAGGTCCATTCTGCTTGAAAGTCTTCTATCTCAGTTATAAAAGGACATTCATTCTGTCAGGAAGGGGGAAAAACAGTTCAATATTTTAGATTTCATTCAGGTAAAATCCCAGTTCAAAAAGGGCGTGAAAGCTTGTGCTGGAAATGAAGTGTGTGCTCAAGTCCCATTGAAGCCAGGTAGATTGTAAGCATATGCTGAAATTCTTATTTAAATTGGGCCCTTAATTATTATGTGCTATGAGATTGAACTACGTTTCATATTATTTTCATACATCTATATTTATGTGGGGGGGGGTGTGCAAAGATATATGTAAGCTGTTCACTAAAGAACACTAAAAATGAAAAAAAAGGAATTCCCCACACCCTTCTGCTTTAAGTGGCAGATTATTTCATGGTTTTGACAAGAAAGTTTTTAGCGTTTGGCTGAAATGGCCACTTTTTCAATGAAAAGAAAAAATAATCAGAACTTGTTTTTACCAATCTTTCTGGTATTGCACTTCAGGTATGCTGTGTGTGCAGACAGGGCTGCAGGGAACTCAGCCTATCTTTGCAGATCTTTGCAGAGTGCATCCCTACTTACATCTGGGGTTTTGTATTTTAATGAGTTAGCTATCATCTTAACTTCATCTGTACCCTAACTCTGTCGATTATTTCTATCATTTATGTATATCCAGCTTAAAGTTACATGTATAACTGTGCATTTTCTCCATGATAGATCTCTGTCCCATTGGTTTCCTAAGGGAATAGCTTCACAGAGCTTTATCTGGTATCACTGGCCTGTGCCCTACCAAGACAAGCTGGTGTTTCTGATATTGTGCAAATCCAGGAAGACAATAAATTTTTGAGGGGGGGGAGGGAGGGTGAATAAAAGATCTTAAATACACTGATTTAAAATATACCACCAAATGTAAGCTAAGGAGAAAATGAAGGCTTTGGGGAAGGATTTGGTTTAGAGGGGCAAGATGCTTGGCTCCAAGCAGAGAGAAGGAACAGGCACTAGTGAAATACCATGGTCTATCCCTAGAAAGGCACAAAATCTGGTCCAGGAGGAGAGTAGTCCACTGGTAGGAAATGAAGGAAGGTGAAACAGAACCCTGAGGGGTTTTACAAGGCCGGAAAGTGGTTTGGAATTGAATTCAACGACAGATAAGAAGGTGACAGGGGATGTGAGCAATATGATCCTATTTCTTAGAATGAGAAAAAGTGCAGCCACGAAAGTCTGCACAATCCGCCAAAGTTATGAGAGTTGGAATTTTTTTGATCTTTTTAAAATAAAAAGAGGATTTGTAATTGCTGAGGTGTAAAGTCAGGTCTGTGTATGAATAAATTGCTGTATTTTTTTTAAGATAGTAACAGACCTGTCAGCAAGGAGATGCAGTCAGTCTGGGAAAGATTGGACTCCTTAAGAGCATATTGTCAAAGACCATCTAATGCAGTAGGGCCCCATACAGCTCTCAAGGGATTCAGCCCACTGCCCCACATCCAGAGAGAAAGCAGAGCAGGGAAATAGGGGTAGGAGAGGCAGAGAAATGTAAGAAACGCTGCAAAATTTGTTAACTGCAGAGCTCGGGCTATTCCCCCATCTCAGGCTCTTGTTCAGCAGACGGTCCAGCAGGGCAGGCAAGATGGTGACTCTGAATTCTCCTGGTACATTTTAGCTCCCATGTTCTTGCTGACCAAAGCATTGTGCTGCCCTCCTAGCTTCTGGTTGTACTTTGAAGGTCTGCGGTATCCATCCTGGGGCAGGTGGAGACAATAGCAATGGCAGAAATCTTTTGTCCTGAAGCAGAAAGAAAGAACATAAATGCACAGAGGGCAGAAAGTACTCGGATGAAGGGATACACTGTGTATTATCAACTAGCAAATAAGAAGACACTAGCAAACAAGGTAGAAGAGAGACTTTTTCTGCTTGCCTAAAGACAGACCTGGAGCAAAGGCTAGGATGCCTGTGACTCCTGGGCTCTGCAACTGCCCTCAGCAGATTTCTTGCTAACTTTGTCCCGATTCAGCATTAGTAGCAGCTGCCAACTCCCATGAATGTATCTCCCATATGAGACATAGCATTTGAAGCCCAGCCTTGGCCCTATTACTCAATAAGCAAAAAATACATGTTGTCACAGCTTGGTTTTAACACAGCTTGGCTGTGTTAAACAGCATCCTCAACCAGGATGCTCAGCAAAACCCCCAAGCTGGTCAGTGCAACACTGTCTCCCTTAGCATGCAGAAGGCAAACAACTGTAGGAATGTTTTATGTTTCTGTTCCATCCCTGAAGTTTCCTGTTGTTTAGAAACCTCCTGGATACAAGGGAGATGAATTACTGATATGCCAGCCTTGGGAAGCAAAAGTAAGGCAAGATTAGAAAAAGGCAAGGGACTTTTGTCTGAAGTAAACTGTATAAAAAGCAGGACATTGAGTTCCCAAGGAGCCACACACAATAAAGAGAAATCAGGCTACCATAGTCCGTGCAGTTTATAAACCACTAATCACGGGTGATTCAGTGCATACCACTGGTTTTGCTGTGTGCACGGCAGCCTGTGGGGAGTTGCCCTCCAGCAGCAGGCGATGCCAGGGAGCACACACCAGAGCCCCAAGCACCGAGTCCAATGCACAGCCCCGTGGTCAGGCTGACACCAAGGGCCTGGCTGCAGGTGGACCACACCGTTGTAGCAGTGGTCTGTGTGTGCAGCTCACACTGCATCCCCAGACTAAGGCACCATGGCCATGCCTGGGGGTGGTGTGGGCCCAGTCAGGGGCCCAAACACGCAGGATTTCTCTGCTGGTCCCCATGTTTTACCTGCAGGGATCTCCATAGGGTTACTGTGAGCACCACACACAGTCTCCAAAGCACCTGTATCCATTAATGGGCATAAGACCTCTCCAACCATCTTCCAGCAGCTTGTCAAGCCCTCAGAGACTGCTCAACTCCCAAGGTCCCTGCTTCCAGACAGGGTTGAGAAGAACAGGCCCTTTATGTCAAGCAAGAAAAACAGCTGTCCAGCCATGCAAAAAAAGCACATCTGGTGTAGAGTTGATCTGGAAAAGGACCTTTTCCATTGAATTACCTCCAACAGGTGCATTCCTCTGAAGCAATACCAACTGTACCCTCAGCAGGGGCTCTGGATTAGAACACTGGAGCAGAGTAATCAAGCTGCCTTGCTAACATCTTGTGCTGCAAGGATTCTCATTTATGGTTAGATTAGCTCCATTAACTAGGACAGAGAATTTCTGCATGATTAACATGTGTGGCATTACACCACTGGTATCTCCCTACTTCTCTAAAGATCCTATATACAGCTCACCACTGGCCACTTCCCCTCAGCTGTGCACGTTAAATGCAGGCAGGGAAGTTGCAAAAACACTTGCTCATTCTTCCATGAAATTATGTCCACACTGTTCTTAGAAAGAAGAGACTCACTCTCTTTAAAACTTAGCGGGGTGTGAAGAGGTACCTGCAGCACTCGCATCTCCCCATTACACCAAGGCAGGGCAGCAGGTGAAGCATCAGGAGCAAAAAGGGGACCCAATGTAGGTGCTGAGCTGCAAAGGAGTCACCTTCCCTCTGCCTTCATCCCAGAAAGCCTAAACAAAAACTAGTCAGGCTGAGATATTTGTGGCTGATGAGTGTAGCTGGAGAACAACGGAAAGGCCTGTTTGCCCAGAGAGAGAAGCAAAAACTGATCTTTCAGCTCACTGACAAACCAGAAAACAAGAGAGGAGCCCAAAGGGGAAGGACGGCTTGAAGTGAACCTGATATCTGTTGGTTTGGGGTTGGGCTTTTTTTTTTTCACAAAACTGAAAGTTTGGAGGAAAAATATTTGAGCTGAAGGATGTATTTTAGTTCCTTCATGAGCTTTTAATGTCATTCTCAAGCAGTTTCAATAAAACTGAAGTAAATCTGAAATAAACATTGGCATTGAATAACGCTATTGAAAGGCTGTCTTTAAAATGTCAGCATTAAATGTGAAAATATTTTCAGATTTGTTTTAACTACAACAATTCATTTCCTTTTACAGCAATTTTGTATTTATCCTAAATACATGTTCACCAGTGGAAAAGAAATGTGGCTGAAAATTGTTACCCTGCATTATTTACCAGTACAAATTTTCACATGGAAAAAATCTTACCAAAAAAAATGTCATCCAGCAGATAATTGATGTGATTGGATGCTGCTTGTAAGGATGGACAAAAGACAGAAAGTACCATGGCATGCCTAATTTCAACATTTGGTGAGAGTGAATGGAAACCTCCTCCTAAAATAGGATGAAAGATGTTTAAGATTTGCTTTGGCCTGCAACTCTATGAGTAAGATAACAAGCCTCCTTGACAACACAAAACCAGGGCAGTCAGCAGAGTCAGTTAAAAAAGAATAGTTGTTGGTCAAGAGGTTTCTTTGCCTGAATTTTCCAGTAACCATTTGTTTTCCTTCTCAAAAATAAATAAGGAGGAGCAACAGGGATAATGAGTTTTACCACTTTTTAAGTGTTTTGAGTGTTTCACTTCATAACTCTAAGAACCGTTTGTTTACATAAAACAAGTACCTTCCTGGGTTGTGAAAGAGTTGTTAATCAAATGGTATGTTTCCAATTTGTTTTTTTTCTATGGTGCTGAGATGTCCCTTGTCACTATGTGCAGGCCCGCGGTACCATCTTTATCCCCAGTGACAGTGCACCTCCTCCAGGCTGGAGGAGGCAGCCAGCAATGCCAGGAGCCAGCCAAAATACCAGGAACAACCTCCGGCAACTTCACGTGCCAACCCTCAAAGAGCTCGACCACAGGTACAAGTGTTCATGAACAAACCCAGCACCAAACAAGAGGGACACAGCAGGATTGACCAGTGCTGCATCTCTGCTGTTCAGTCTGAGGTCTGGCACACTCATCACCTCCTCGGCCTGGGTGGTGACCCTCTGTGTTCCCCCTCACCAGTCTGAGCTACTCCCAGCCTCCTGGCCAGGCCTCCCACTGAGCAGCAAGCGGTGGTGGTGGGCGTTCGCCTGCAGCCCTGGGAAGGGCGGGCTGGGAACAACCGCTTCTCCTGATTAAGATAAATGGAGCTGTGCAGATCAGCAGACTATCTGGAGTGTCCATCACGTACCACTCGATTAGCTGTAACAAGCTCTGGATGAGCCCGCACGGAGGAGTTGTGATGCTTAATTTGTTGGACCAGTGGGGCTTGAAGACCACAGAGGAGGCAGCAGGAGCTCGGCAGAGCATACCTAGCAAATCTGTGGAGATAGGAGCTGCTAATTAACTCTGAGTGTTTATTTGGAAGGAGAGCCGGGCAAAGAAAGGGTTTTAGGCCCTCTGATTCTGTGTGTTCAGTTTCCTGCCTCATCCTCACAAAACAATTTTTCAGACACATTGCTGTCACTATTTCTGCATTTTATTTAAATCCTGCTCCTTGCCCTTTTGACAAGCAGTTGATCTCTGACTCGTTTTTCCACTTGGAGTTTGCCATGCACTCAGTGGAGATTTTCAGCCTGACCCTGCAGCACAGCAGCCTGGGCAGCACAGCAATCCTGGGATACTTTCTGAAGCAGCTCTCGGTAGCAGCAGTAAACCACAAACCATCTCAAACATCCCCAGACCAGACCCGCACTCTGTGGGGATATGCTGAGTATTAGACCCCAGAGGAATTCCAGTGCACAGACACACAGGAGAGAGCAAATAAGTCCCACCTTATCTGGCATGTGGACAGCACAGGCGAGCTTATCTCTTGCGTTTTATAATGAGAAAGTGATGGGCCAGATCTCCAAAGGCATTTAGGTGCTTCGACATTTAACCTCCCACAAGGAAATTAAGTGTGTAATTATGCTTGGAGGTCTGGCCCTAGAGCTCTGCTTTCCTGCATTGTTTATTTCTGCATCATTTATTACTGCCCACGAAGGCAGTAGACATCATCCTCTCTGCCCCTTGGCCATCTAGGCAGTGTGAGTTAATGTTACAAGACTCTGATCCTGGTCTCTCAACACACCTTCAGCTCAAAGCTGTCTGCATGGCCATGTTCACTTCTAGTTCATCAAACCCCCTGGCATCGCTTTTTTACATTTTGCATGCACAGACAAGTGTGGGCATGGGAGGGAAGAACAGGGACAACAGGACTAGAGACAATAGCTCAGCAAAAGGCCAGATGTCACTGGGGTAGAAAGTGTTGGGCTTTAGCAGGAGCTGCACAGGAGCTACCAGAGAAGTTTGAGATGTCATGTTCACATCCCTGCTTTGCAAGGCGTCTTTGGTAGTGTTGATGGCAGAAGACATACAGCAATGACTGTGCACAACTGGGAGAGTCACTCCAGAGCTCCCATATTCTGGAGAGATGGAGAAGACAGAGAATCTCTCCAAGCAGCTGGGAAAGGCATACAGACATGAGGAGATGTCAGAAGGCACCCTCTAGCCCTGGTTGCTTTCACTGAAGAACCACATATGGACTCTACCCTAAGTCCTTCCACCACCCCAGAAACCATGTGCCAAGGGAATTGCAAGCATCTCCTCTGTCCTTTTAATACCACTGTCCTTTCCCAGTTACAACGTGTGTAATGCAAACTCTCCTCCCCTGATTAATCATTACTGGTTAACCTGGCTAGTGATCTGGTGGCACATTGACTTGCACAAGCCTATTGCCACTGCTCTATCTGTACAGGTGTCGTGGAACACCCTTATGTCTCTGCCACCTGGTATGGCCTTGGTGGGTGATGAACCTCTCAGACTGACTGTGGCTGTCAGAGGAGAGGGGTTGTCCTCCCATGGTATGATGACCATCTCTCCAATCTCGTGGTTTCAGAGCCCCAGACAGGCAAAAATGACTTTCCTTTTGCAAGGGTGTAGGTAAGTCCCCTGGCACCACACAGGATTTGTCCTCAAATTGTTGCCAAATTCTTCACAATTACTTAGAAAAGAGGAAAGTCGGACAGCAAACTTTGACTGACACTGCCCTTTGTGGTGTGTGGGCATTGGTGATTTTGGAGATAGTGGGACTGAGGGGCAGGCTTTATTGTAAAAAGGTTTAAGTATTTCCTACAGCAGAGTTTGTAGCTGAGGCCTGTTTCTGATCATGTCATTGGTCCATACAGTTGGATGTTTTCCTGCATCGAGCAGTAGCCAAGAAGTGTTCTTGTCCACAAAAAAAAAAAAAAAAAAAAAAAAAAAAGAACATTAAAGAATAAATTTACTCCTTGTGAAATAGAGGTCAGTAGAGTTACACCGGGGAGGAATTTGGATCAAGATACCCAGCTTCGATACAACCTTTTAAATAGAAAAAATATTTTCAGTGAACAGGGAACTGTAAGAGGTTTATAAATGCGAAAGAGAAGGAAAAAAAATGGTGCTGCTCCCCCGCAGTCTCCTAAAAATAGCAAATTACACACCTAATAAATGTATCAGCAGCCCATGAAATTGACAGCCTGAAATTGAAGAACAGACTCGTTTTGTTTGGAGAAATAGTCTTTAAGAGTGTGGAGGTGAATTAGAAAAATAGCAACTGACATTAAGAGTGCAAGATTAATTCGACCGAGCTTTAATTGAGACAGCCTGAATGAGCCAGAAAAAGAGAAAAAGAGAGAGGATCCCAGCTCTGTCTGGCTCCATAGAAACTCCACCTACCCTCTCTTTTCAGCTGGAGCTCAAGTTACAACATTACATCACCCCAAAAACGTCCCTTTGGCTGATAATTCCCTGGGAGCTGGGCATCGATGCTGGGCTCAGGGTTACGGATGCAGCCACGGGGTGGAAATGCACCCTTTTGGGTTCATCAGTGTGGGGACAGGCCAATGGCCACCCTTGGACAGCCTTCAAAACCCTCTCCCTCTTCAGAGCCTGGGAAACATTGGGGCCACCGTCTCTTGGGGCAATATCCCCACTGTCCCATTCCCGGCTGCAGCTTTTCCTTGTGGCCAGAGGAGATGGGTCTGGCTGGTGCTGGCAGGGCAGAGGGGAAGATGTTATTTATATTTCAGAACAGATCTGCCTATTTGACAAACCCTGAAATCCCCAAGCCTGTAAAAGCATTAAGCAAGCCATCCTGACCGTGAGCCTCACTCGGGTTTCCTGGCTTAAACAAGAAAGTCCTTCTCATAAGCAAGGAATAAGCTCTTGCACAGGCAATATTTCAAAAGCCTTGCTACTACTGAGTAAATAAATGTGCGTAGCAGATACAATAAACATTTTCTTCTGTTCTGAAATCAGATCTGCAGATCCCAAATCCCCCTGTGCTGTGCAGACTGTAATTACAGGATATGTTAAATTTTCTTTATAGCCAGTCCTGATGGTTGTTAAGTGACCGCACCGCCCAGTACAGCACCCCTCTCTGGTCTGCTACCATTCATAATGAAAACCAGATGTTTGTTTAAAGTTAATAATCAATACAGCACTCATCCCAAGTCAAGTAGGGCTAAACATTTGCTTAGAGAAGCCATGTCAGAGCTGCGATAAGCAGTGGGCTCGGTGCAGCACGCTGCTTCAGACCCTGCTGGGGTGAGAGATAAACCATTCAAATTCCACAGAGTGAATGCAGGGGCAGAGGGGTTGATCTGAACCTCTATGAGTAACCAAAGCAAAGAATATAAATGCAGGCCTGGCTTCATCCAGAGCAACCCAGGTCCCTGACAGGCGCTGGAGCCCTGCTCCCAGCTCACTGTGTGCTCCCAGTGAGACCAGAGTCTTGCTTTGTGCTGGCTCCTCTCTTGTACCTGAATAGAATAAGCACGTATGCAGGGGGAAGAGCGCTGTGCAGTTGAAAGCCACAGTGCTGATCGGATAGGTGGTGAGTGCTTTCAAATCACTGTAAAGGCAGATGGAGATGGCAGAGAAGAGACACCCAACATCTCACTGCAGTCAGTTGAGATCCAGGCTGATGTTTGCTGCTCTGTTTAAATCCCAGGTTAGCCAGTAAATTGTATAATTGACTTCTGACTTGGGCAGAAAGACGAAGGAACTATTAGGGCAAAGTCTTCATGTGATCCACACACCTTCTCACAGGTGGCAGTATTCGAGCCTTCGTCTCAGTGGATGGATGAGGAGGAGGAATATTGGGAATACTGGTGGGAACTTCAGTTGGAGGTAACTCCAGCTGGTCTGCTTTGCCCAGACCTTTTCTAACTGGGTCAGGGGGACTGTCTCCTTGTCAAATGACCTCGACATCCAGTCCAAGAGCTGAGACAATGCATAGTTATTCAGCTGCATGCCTGCACACGTCCCTTTGCTACCTCAACTCCCAGCCTGTGAACAGAGAAGTTAGGGGCCATCTTGTGAGCTTAACTGGAATGCCCACCACACCTTACTATGATGAATACCAAGTAAATTACAGAGAGTCCTGAGCCATAGAGTTTTGCCTGATAGTGGAAAAAGAGAACTCTCTCGATTTAGTCTTTTCCTTTCTGACACAATTTAGCAGCAGAAACTGAATGCTTACCTACAGCCTAACTCGGTGACAGAAGTCACTGGTAAAATATACTGGTGTAAAAGAGACTTAAGTTTTAAATCTTAGGCTTTCCCTAGGAAAACTAACAAATAAAATGGCAAGAAGAAATTATGAGAAAATGTATATGACTCACAGAATCATAGAAATTTTGGTTAGAAGGGACCTCTAGAGGTCATCTCTCCTGACTTCCATCTGAAGCAGGACTATCACCAGCAGTGTTTGACTGAGGCTGTCTTTCAGAGAATGATGTGTGTGTTTGTTCCACCTTTTTTTCTCTCTTTCCCTCTCCTCCCTCCAATTTTTATATGCAACAGCTTTTCAAAACCTTTGTGTTTAGTTGCTTTACTCATCTTAACACACATGATTAGGCTGAATATTTCCATAAAAATATTTATGTGAAGTGGCCAATACCTAAACACTTTAAGGCTTTTCTGCTCTAAATAAAAGACTTTTTCTCCTTTCTCCTTTGAGCAGGACGTCTACTGAACTGAGGTGCCATCCCCACTGGCTCTGGCAATACAGTCATGCAGCTCCTGAGCTGGAATCGGAGGAAGGACAAGGAGATTACAATTCATAAGGTGCAGGGAAACCTACACCAGTGTCACCTTTCATTGTGCAAGTACAGAAAGGGAGACACCGAGGCATCAGAAACACTCACATACCAGTTCTACTTCTGCGCTGTGCTGAGTTGTTAACTTCCCTGCTTCCTCAGCACAGAAATCCCCAAGTTAAAGTACTCATTTAGATTACCCAGAAAAGCTGAAGATAGATTTGGATCCCGTTGAAAGCCACTGTTTTGTAACAAGCCAGAACCAACCCTTTTGGCTTCAAAAAAAACCACCCTCCATTCCACTTAAAACAGGTTCAGTAAATGATCTATGACCAAAAACAAAACCAAGTACTAAAAGCTGGACAAAACTGCCTACCTCACCTCCAAATTAAATGAATCTGACCTGCACACCATGCACACCAAAGCATTCCTAGAGCTCCATGGCTCATGAACATATCAAAAAAAAAAAAAAAAAGTCATTTTTTAACAAACAGTCCATTTGAAATCATTCTAATGGTGAGTTTTTCTGAAGAGGATTCATCTGCATTCCCAGGTCATGCCATGCCTATGGAGCTACAGTATCCTCCTAATACACTGCGTTTTGTCTCTCCTTCTCCTGTACAACAGGACTCCAGCATGGAAAAACGCTTCCTCACCTCGTAGCTCTGGGTATGCTACAAGGAAAGCGACAGCCCCGGGAGTGGTGGTTGTGTGTCTGCCTCCTCAGGGCTGGTTTGTGTGGCAGAGACCCCCTGCAGCAAGCTCCTGCTGTTGCCTCAGGGTTCTCTCATTCCAGTGGCATTGGTCCAGGGAGAGCAGGGCCATCCCTCTCCTCAGCCTTTCCTGTTAGCCGAGTTAGGTGGCCCAGCTGCCACCCGGCCCCAGCTTTCGCCACATGTTGTCTACAGATGCCTAAAAGCTGGGCTTTGCTATGCCTAATTCCCAAGTCTTGCCTCAAGCAGCCAAGTCAGCCCACACCATAACGCTTTCAAAATAGCAGTCCAGTGTCAGCCTTTGTGCCAAAAAACCACCTTTCCCTGGGGGAAAAAACCTCCAGTTCGGGTGTTCCTGGGACCTGGTATGGTATGGTTCTTCCATCATTCTCAGGAAAAGGCACAGGACTAGGCCGATCACTAGTTTATCTGGATCCAACAGCATATTCTCATCTAAAATCTTCTTTTCCTGGAAGAGATACTGCTTTTTTTTTTTCTTTTTCTTTCCCCTGGCTTTGTAAGTAATCCTGTTCTTCTGCTGTCTTGGCACCTTCCAAGCAAAATCTGACACTGAGGAATAGATTTCTTTTTTTTCAAATAATAAATGGAAATACATTTTTGCTGCAGCCTTCCAATCCGCACAGGCGACACTGTCAAAATGCTCTGAACTTTTTTTGGAAGCAGCAGATGACTACAGCTGGTTAGCACAATTATAGCCGTTGTGTAATGCTTGGATCCTCTGTTGTTTCATTCATTCTATTCATCAAACTCTGCATTAGGCTGTGGGGGAAGATCTGCCTGATGGTAAATTTACATTTTTTCCTATGTTGCTGTTATTTTTCATACTTAAAGAGACACTAGCAAGTGACACATCACTTTTTAACATTGTTTCAGAAATTGTTTACCCTGTAATTTGCAGTATCCTCTTAGAAGCCAGAAGAATGGAGAGCTTGAGCAATCTGGCATTTCCTCACTCTTGAGGAAATATTGATTTTTGATTTTTTTTCGCTGTGGGCTGGAGGAATCTTAGGCACTTTCTACTTAGAGTGGTTCACAGTGGATTTAAGGACAGAGGCCACCAATTTTCACAGCACTTCCAGAGGTAGGTAAGTATTATCTGAAAACTATCCCCATTTCACAGGCAGGAGGAAAGCAGCCTTTGCAGAGATGGGGCCAGAGCTGTGCCAAGTTTTGTACAGAAGTGCCTCTGTGCCAGCCATGAGATTTGGTGAAGAAAGAAGAACCTGCCCTAAAAAAAAAAATCTTCCAAAAAGACAGTCCAGCCCAAATGTCCCTATAGGGTGTCCAAGTCCCACCAATAATGGCAAAAAGGGGTACAAAGCTGACTTCTGTCCCTCACTTTATCTATGATTATAGCAGGCCAAGGTGCTGAATTTTAGTTCTTGCACACATAATTTTTTTAACAGTATGTAATATTATCCACGTTATATCAACATGAGATCACTATAATAAAATGGGTACTGATGCTGATATTAATTTTTTATTCTGTAAAACCACCACTGTGTTTGAGCTTTCTTGATTTTTCTTCAAGGTAGAAAACCAAACTGTGTTCGAAACTTTCTCTTGTCATCCTCAAGATGGGGATTTTGGGGAAACATTGCAGACTTTTGTGTACCTCAAGGCTTTCACTGGAAAAGTGAAGAAAGGAATGAAAAAAAATATTTCTAATGGAATTTTAATACTGTTATAACAAAAAAAAGTAAAAAGGAAATAATGGGATTGCAGTGAAGGAAGAAAAAGGGAAGAAATATAGTTTACAGATGCTGTTCCTTATTTTTCTTCCTCTTTTTGGTCTTCCTATATTAAAAACAAGCAAATGAACCAGAAATAAAATTGAAATGTTTGAGTTTTTGTAGCTCCCCTCTATGTGATTTTCCCTTATTGTTACTTTTCTTTCTCTCCATTGTTCAATCTGTAAGACTGTGTGCTTGAAATTCATTTGGGTAATTAAGTTAGTGAGAACAGCAGAATCTCATTAGGCTGAATCAGACAGTGGCTTGAATGAGCATCAGTGTTTTCACACTGTTTTCAGTGAACACAGTGTTTCACAGTGTTTTCACTTCTACCCCAGGAAGGGATAGAAGCACGGTGTCACCCAGCATCAGCCCCTCAGTACTGGAGGAGCCTGAGATGAACCCTGCAGACCCAAAATACACCTTGCTGTGCCATGTGAAGCAGCTATCCAGCATAGTGACAAGTAGTCACCAGCAGCGTTCCTGGATTCCACTGCAATAAAGATTATTTATCCACCATGGCTGCTAAGTGCTACTAAACACAAAAACAAATGACACTATAGTCTCAGACTACTAAATTTGTCTCTCTGCTCTACATATCCTTTGCTTTCCCTTTGGCTGCCTTCTTCTTAGCTGTAAATTGCATAATTCATTCTCTCGGTTGTTTTATAGTTTTGTGGTGAAATTCAGATTTATCATCATTAAATATTGTTATCACTGTTTACACAATGACGCAAACTGTCTGAAATGTGTCTCAGACTCAACGCTGACATCTAACCTCAGGAGAAGATGGGACTCTCCAGAGCGACTCAAATCCAGCCTACAAGCCAAGTAATTGGGACGAACATAGAGAAAACCACTGTAATCCAGGACATTGGGAGAGAGGATCACTACTTGTTTAATTCTGCTTCTTAAAAGTGCAATGCACAGTTTGTCAAGAAACAAGCCACTTAGGGCTTTTAATATTGTTAGTTAGCAAGGGTTATTTTTTTCACTTGGAACACATAGAAACTGAAGATACTGTAGAAGATGGGACTGTGTCCAACAGGGGAACAAAAGACTCATTTCTCCTCTGCTTTCTATGGTCTTCTCAGACTCCGATAGTATTGCAAACTAGAAACCTTTCCATTTTGCATGGTTATTTCATGGCCTGGGTGCTGGGGACCTGCTCTCTGTGCTCCAGGACCTGCCACCCTCCTGATTAAAAACCCGAGAAAGCCACTGTTGTGTGTTGGTAACCCTTAAAACAAAGACTATGATATCCTGGGGTGACGGGTTGCTGGTTTGTAGGTCAAGAGGAACACTCTGCCCCCCTGAAATTCACACCATGTCTTGCTGTACTGGTGTGACCTGCAGGACGTTTCATTTAGCCCCACTTAAGCAACATCACGGATTAGCAAGTCTCCAGGAAAGCCGTGAAGTGCTGGGCCGAGGATCTCTCAGGGCTGTCTCTGCCTTGGCTGGTTCGTAATAATGTCATCATAGAAGATTAAGATGTTGCAGCTTGGCGAAGAGGAGCGATAGTGCAATAAATCCCTCCATTGGGGCATTTCCTCTGGCTGGTTGTCTGTGCAGCCATTTCAGGCTGCTCTGAAATTAATTTCAAGATTCTTGGAGGCACTTATCTCCCCAAAGCGAGATTTCCTGGGAATCGTCAGGGAAGGAATGAAGACAGAAGAAATACAGCTAAACCCCAGCACTTAAGACCTGAGCCCTCTCTCTTTAATGCTCTTCGTGTAAATCAGGAGGAATTCCACTTTCATCGGGGGAATTATGCCAGTGATATACTGTTAGTGAGAGGAGACTCAGGTGTAAGTCCTTTTAGTTGAGCTTCCTTCATTCATTTTCACAAAAGGATACCCTGACCCTGCAGGAGATCTTGTGATGGAGAGGTGGGAGAAGAAACACGATCACTGCATATTTAGACTTTGTCCTGTATAGAAAAGTTTCAGAATCAAAGCTTATTTACTTCAGAGGGAAATTACAGTCACAGTCATAGGCAAATGCTAGCTCAAAAAGGCTTAGAAATCACATACTCTTTGTAGGGTAGATACTGTAGATAGGACCTCCTTTCTATTGAGAAAAATTATTTTTTTCCCTCACTTTTAGACAAGTAAAATTTAGTCCTGAAGTCTATTGCATCTAAAAAAAAATCATGATTTGCTGTATCTAGCAAGAAATAAGTGATGGGGACCAAAGGTGGGAGAGGGAGTAGTGCAGGCTAAAACATTTGGAACAAAATGCCATGGTAGGGAAAGGCATTCTGCAGTGAATACAACCAGCTGGGTGTCTGGATGCTTTGTAAAATTTTATTGTGAAATGCACAGATGATGAGCACAGCTGCAAAACATCAGGAGTGTTTATCATGATCTCCCAGAGCGTTCTGGGTGTGTTCCCCTTTGACACTATTTATGTAGGCTTAACCTAAGCTGATTTCAATGGAGACATCAAAATTGTTTCAAGGTGCATCCTATTATATACAGGATAAGCTTGTGGCTTAAGGTTTCTCTCCCCTGTCTTATGTAGTGTTTATCAGCATGCAAAAGACAACTGAATGAAGAAGTAGCTGATAGCATCTGACTAACCGGCTGCTGTTGCTGAAGCAAATAAAAGATGTTTCTGGCACTCACACAAGTATTAAAAAGGGGATTAAGCAGATTTTTGGGATGGAATTCAGGCTGAAAAAAATCTGTAATCCCTCCTTCTAGGCCTAAACATTACAGCAATCTTCAAGCAAGGGTCCTGAGTCTTCTCAGCATTATTTATTTTACCTGAATTTGGGTCCTTCCCAGTGACATGCTGGTGTGCTGTAAAAATAGCACAGACAAGAATCAGTTTCCCCCTGAGATGTGCTTCAACTGCTTGTGTTCCCAAAGGTTTATACATGATCACCTGCATCTCATAACATTCAACAATGCTCTAATTCAGTCAGACAATTTGCAGGCATAATGTTACCGTGACTGTGGTGCAGATCTGTCATACTATAGAGGAGGAGATAATGTAGGAGCCTATTTCAACTTCCATGTGGTATCTTGCTGTTAAAAAAAATAAAAAGAAAAAAGAAAAAAAGAAATAAAAATAAAATAAAATTGAAAAGGATTTCTCTGCATTTTATACTTCCTGATTTTGACAACCAGTGAAAGCATCAAAACACCACTAAGGAAGCTGGTTTTGTAAGTTCCGGCTCGTGGCCAGGGGAAAGAAAGGGAGCAAGAATGTCAGACAAGAATAAATACTGACAGCTACCTGCCCAAAGAGAGGGTTTGCATCAATAATTCAAGGAGTAACTTAGGAAATGTTGTTGTTACAAAATGAAATTACACAACTATTAAAAAGCTAAAAAAATTTGTTATACTTCAGCAAAATTTCTAGAGGGAAAAAATAAAAGTAATTAAACCACAGTATTAATCTTAACAGCAATCCCCCTTTCCCCAACGAAGACCTTGTGACAGCTTTACTTAGTCTTCATTAAGCATTTTCAAACAGTTCATTGCAAACAGTCTGATATAACTGTGAAATCCCTGTAGCACTGTCCCAGCTGTAGTGTCAGATTTTAAGAGTGAGGGAGTACTAGGACAGACACTGTTTGTAATCAGTAACCCAGGTCTCAAAGCTTTTCAGATTGCGCTGTTTACATTGTACTTTGGCAGATTTTTTTCCCCACTGAGATTCACAAATTGCTTAGCAGAAGTCACAACACCTTTTTTTTTTTTTACATCAGGAGCTGAAATGCAGAGTACAGAAAGATTTACTAAAACCATATTGTTAGAAAGCTAGGATTAGAAATCAGAACTTCAAAATGCAATCTCCCAACTAATCAGCAGAGACGACAGCTTCCTGGACCTAAAAAAAATGAAGCTTCCACTCCGTTCTTCCAGAGTTGCACAGAGAAGGAATTTTGGTTCTTCTGGTCTTGAGAATGGCTCCTTCTGAAGGAAAAAAGCCATTTTCCCTTCAAAACACCTCAGCCCAGCTAGCTGCCATAGGTATGACAGGCATCAATACAGGCCAGCCCTTGGCAAGGCAGGTGCTGGGACCGCGCTATGCGCAAGTTCCATTGATGACAACGGACTGCAGGTCAGATCTTCACCACTCCTTGCTGTCAGCTTGCAGTGGTGATGCTCATCATAGAGCAATAAAAACCCAAAGGCAGTCCCTGTGTTTGTGACAAAACCTCTTATTAAAGAGCTATAAAAGTTTGAGTGCAGGAGGCATATTTCTGTAGCTTCATCATTAATTTTTTGTATCTCTGTCTTTGTAAAGTTGTTTTTATAAAGCCAGGTATTGGCTAGACCCCAGCAGCTCCTATCACAAATCAAATTTTGCATTTATTTGCACTTTTGTCATTGGAAAGGAGGAGGTTTTATTAATAGCAGTACTGATGTTCATATCTGGAATTCACTTCTGGATTGAGAAACTCCTGTGCCAGCGTTCAGCCAGGAGTGAACTTTATGATCGTGTTATCAACTCTGAAAACAGGAGATTAAGCAACAGCCACTGAAGTGGTAACAGACTTTTAACTCTATCAGAATCAGCTGCCCACCTTTCTGCATTGTTTCCCTGTAGTATCAACCTCTCATGTTTGAAGGCTTCCCCAATGAAAGAGAACCACCGCATTGCACTATTTGTAAAACAGCTCTGTCCTGAAACATGATAGTGCATGAACCCAACCTGACAATTTATGAACTCACAGCTAAGCAAGAAACAGTTCCCCTGCAGCCCAGAGTAACATGCTAAATCTCTTTTTTAAATGTAAAATCATATTGCCATTCAGGTTTGTGGCTTTCTTAAATGTGGTTGTGCTCGGAGAAGTGACTATAAAAACTACACACTTTTAATCAATGGACCTGCTGTCTCCTGCAGGAAATTTGAGTAAGATATGTTTCATTTACTGACAAAAATAATACCCTGCTTTTGTATTTTCTACTCTGCTAGGAGTGTAGAAACTATACAGCCCTGGGAAAAGTAGCCAGCCCTCCTCTGGTTCACGCACCATCAGCATTACTGGTAATTAGTTTTAACCACTGAATTCTGAATGCCTGTGCAAAGAGATTAGGTTGATTTTCATATCTGAGACTGGACCTACTGAGCTACTGGCTAGAAAAACTGGGCCACTTTTTCCACTGATATGCAGCTCCCTCAACTGCAGCTGGAAATTTCACCTTTCATCTTCAAGCAGGGATCTCTGCTCAGTGACAACAGCACCATGAAGCACACAGATTTGGACCTGGCACATGTTCCTGCACAGGAGGATGAATAATACCCCTGGACCAGCAATGTGGCCAACATGGCCTGGTGAGAAAATGTCGTGCTTGGGATCTCAAGTACCCACTGGGGCACATACTCCTGGCTCACCCCAGCTGCAAAATAAAATACATGATTATGTACTGCCAAGATAGCTGGCTGGTAGATCATCTAGGTGGCAAACTCTGGGGTAAAATGGGTCTCCAGCCACCAGCAACTACACAGAACAATCATTAGTCTAGTTCATAATGAGCTTGCAATACTGTGGGCATGTAATCAGTGCTAAGTGGGGCTGGGTAACCTCCCTCAAGCCGTGCCATCCCTCCTACTGGCACAGCCTTGCCATCACCTTCCCAGCTGCAAGAGGTCTCCCACATCTGCCATGCATTCAGCTATTTTCAGAAAGATTTAATCAACAGGTGGACTGCACTGCCAGTGCATTTCATCTGGTCCTGGGTCATTTTGTTTACAGTGCCAAAGCAGCTTAAAATGAAATTATCCCTTCAAACAGTTTCCAGACTACACAATCTTCCAGCTGCAAATGAAAGCCACACTGCCACCCAACAATCCAGCTGTTTGTTTGCAGCACTGGAAATAAGCGTGCTGAAAGCAGACTAGAAAGCTTTCAAGTTAGTCCGTTGTTGACTACAAGAGACGATGAAGCTGCAATTGCCTCACATTTTCCAGCTAAACCAAAGCAGGAAGCTCCCATTCTGATGGCCTGAGTTACAGGAAGGGCAGTTCTGCATGAAAAATTCACATTTGTCACAAGCAAATATACTCTACACACGGTATTTTGCATGGAGAACATGGTGAGCTGACTCTGAAAAGCTGAACATCTGTACCCTTCTGGTGAGGATAAGGAATGGTATCAGTGCTTGCTAAACACCTTTGCAACTATGAGTCTTTGCATGAAATCATCAGAAAGGGAAAATTCAGTTATAGAATAAATGTTTTGTAGAGGATCTTAATTTAGCAATTGATCACAGCCAATGAGATTGGATCCACACGGACATACACCTTATACAGAAATTGCAGAGTTTGACATTAAACACAGCTGTCTTAGGTAGCTAGCTCCACTTTTCCCTGATATTTCATTATGACAAATGGGATGTATTTCCATCACTTATCATAAGATCAACACTGCAGCCAAGCAAGTGTTAGCTTATTTATTGTCAGCCAGGGGATGGATGGTCTTAAGTGCCTCCTTAATCAAAGGGATGATTCCTTAACAATGTCTCTTCTCACAAATGAACTGTCAGTCTTCAGTCTTGGTCCATCAGTCTATCAAGTTTTATCAATCACACTGATTGTGGTCACGTGCAAAATGAATTTGTTCTGGCTGATCCAGCAGAAAAACAATATCAGTTTTTAGTTTTTTCTTGCTCCCTTGATCTGACAGGACCAAATGTCATCAGGTGGTACTGCCACCCTGTCACTGCATGGCATTTACACCACACCAGCATGGCTCTTCCTCACCTGTCTGCTATGCCTGGGGGAGGAAGGTGGGCCGAGTGTGGCAATCACACAAGAAAACTCTACTTGGTTTGAGTTGTCAGGACCCGGCCAGACCGGCAGAGCTGGGACTGTGTGCTGGGTCCCTGTCCACCTCTTCTACCCCTGCACCCTGCTGTACCAGGACTGGCTTTGAAGCGGCCATGGAATTACAGCTTCATCCTACAATATTTTGGCCAGGCTCAAGGAAGATGCTTCTCCTGTAAAGGGCTTTCCCAATATTTACTGTAGTAACGAGCCCACAGGCAGTTCTCACTGGCCAGGGGAGTTTGCATTAGCGGCACTGCCACCATCGCCGGATAAGCCCCGACCTGGTGTTGTTTGTACTTCTCAGTCACCTTTATTTGTTTAAGAGGCCAGACAAGGCAAACACTTGTGATGCCTTGTTTATTCTGTGGCTTTCACTGGAGCATATTAAACTCATCATTACTTCATATAAGCCTGAGATAGGCGTTTTTTTGCTGGTAAGTGTTGACAGTAAGTAACAGACACTCTGCCACAAGGTAACATGTTTACATACTGGTGCGAATGCCTGGTGGATTTTATTCCTGTAAAACTATCACAGATAAAGAAGCTACTATCAGATAAGTGAGTATAATAAATGGCCACAATTAGTGCTCTGCTGATGAGACTACTCGGTGGTCTCTCTGCTCTGTTTTAGACAAACCCCAGGCTCAGCTTGCTTAGTATAAATGGAGACAGAGACCATTTAAAATAACATCAGCCTCTTCTGATTTCTGGGGGTGTTTTACCAAAATACTACCGTTAACTGAACTGAAATCTCCATGTATTTATCTCCAGAGGACACACAAAGGGGAAAATCTAGTCAAATAAAATAAAGATGTCCATTTACATGCACATACACAGATACACATGCACACACATACTGGCTACTTGCAGGTTTCCCTCCTTTTTAGGATTTTGGGTTAAATGGTGAGGCTTGGTCCCAGCTGGCATTAATGCTTTTCTTTTTGATGTCACTGGAAATAACAGTGAGAGTCAGGGGTTTTGGAGAGGTATCAACATGAATTTGCCTGCGCCTCACTGGAGTTGTGTAGATCCTGCTGCTGCCACCCCAAGTGGAGAGTGAGGGATACCCAGGACACTCCCACTCCCCAGCAACATGTCCTCTCAAGATCACAGAGGAAGCAGCGTCTCCCCCTTTCTCCCCATGCTCCTGGGAGCTTGCTGAACCTGTATGGGCACTACAACTGAGTCAGCGCCATCACAGTGCAAACCTGGGCGGTGGGTGCATCTACCTCCAGGCTAACACCCCTGGGGACAGATGCTGTCTGCTGTCAGCCTTATGTCAAACCTTGGTAGCAGTCCAGAGGGCCTGATACACCTTCAGGGATCTGCTTATATTTTGTATATATTTATATTCACACAGCCTCTCTGAAATCAGTGGATCAACTTCCCCCAAGAGGCATATGTCCAGATGAAATCCTTTCCATTGAACAACCACAGTCCTCTCCGAAACACCTATCTATCATACAAGATACCAATCCCCCTCTCACTTTTGCCAACAAGAGAATGAAAAAAGAAGTAAAAGAAGCAGTGCCACCCTGGAGCTGTAAAAGCCAAGCCCCATCCAGAACTTAGCTCCATATCCTTCCAGTACTCCACTGGTAAAAATACTCACTTCCAAGCCACGCTCAAGGGCTGTAACAGTGAGAAGGGGCTGTTCTATCAGCTGGAAAACCTCATTTCTCTTCATCAGCAGCTCTTGTTTGTAGACTAAGCTTGTGCTGCTTCATGAATTTATCTTATAGTCACTGTTCTAAAGGCATCTCTGTTAACGTCCAGACAGGTCTTACTACAGTCAGGACTCAAAAATGCCTATAATTCAAGCATTTTTGCTGAAAAGGTCTTGTAAAGACATTTATACCCTTGTACAGTCTAGCCATTTATAGAATTACTTGTATTTACCACAAAATGGTTTTATATATAAATACGTATATACGTATGCATACGTACATACTCAAATCACAGATATGTATGGATACCTGTATGAATGCACTGAAAGAGATTTCTGATATACTTCTACTGTCATTAAAATAACGATAATAGAAACCTCAAAAGAATTGGTTGTAAAACACAGGCTGTAATCCTCTTGAGTTATTTTTCATCTGTAACTACAGATTTTCTTCATGTAGTGTCAAAATGGCACCATCTACCACGGTCTCCTGAAGAGGTCTCCTGATCTGTCTTCTACTCCCTCCTGAAATACAACGCCTTCTTCAGAACTGACTAGTGGAAAAAGTTCTTCCTGAAAAGCATGCTCCTATTGGGGTTTATACTTTCTATTTGATTTAATATTTCCCCCTAAGAGAAATTGCAGTGCCTGGTAGCAGAACCCCTCCACACACACACCGCTCCCCAGGAATTAGGTGCTTGTGCACAGTAGGATTTATGGTGGTTCTTTGTATTCCCATTGCCAGAATATCTCATAAACTAAGAAAAGTTATGCAGGTATCAGTCTGTTTACCTTTCCGTGAGCTTAAAGCTGATTTATTTGACCTCTGAAAAACAGGATAATACTCAATGGAGTCCAGATTAAAGGAATACTGTGAAGTAGTTTAAGCCCCAAGTCTGAGTTGCCTTTAAACATCATAATTTGAGTACAGTATTCACTTAATTCCACTGAAAGCCAGTATATGATGTTTGCCTGTCTATGCAATCTATAGACTTTTGCATGTATTAGGCCCCCGGGGGCTCCCCGATGGAACAGTGACTCAAGTAAGATGACACATTGTAATAAGTTGCTACAGAGTAAACATTGCTCTAAGACGCAACAAAAAATCCATGCGAGGCTTTGCACCCCAAAGGCAATGATAACTATTTCAGCATCATTACACTGGTAAGAATTTCCTCAGAGGAAGCAGGGTCTTGGAGCAGAGCAAACAATTTCTCTTAGTGATTTGTCCATATAGGCCACTATTTGTTGCTTTCCGTTTATGAATGGTTTGTGCGCACAAGGCAGAAACCTGTTTAGCTGTTTATGATAACCTACAAATTTTGAGTACCCTTCGACCTGCGAAATGTTTTGAAGCTGTGGCCTTGTGCAAGTTGTGTTCATGGCAGCTAATAACAAGTCCATTGCATTACTTCTCATCAGTGAAGGATGCAATTAGCCAGTACAGTACAAATCACACACAAAAAATTCTCATTCCTCTGCTAGGAATTTCCATATTTAAAATCAATATTTTTAGTGTTCAGTGCAACCATGCACAGGAGCTCACAGATTCAAAAAGTGAACAAATGGGAAAAATCAATAGGAAAAATTAATTAATTTCCCCCCCCCCATCCTGGCCCAGGCCTGAATTGCATACCAACACACATGGAAAGTTAATAGACCCATTTATTTCACAGTATCAATTTCAGCTGTGACAAATGAGCCACAGATACTTACATGAGACCCCAAATCCATTTATCTGCGACATCAAATCTCATTCAAAGTATGCAGAGGTATTACCAGCCTTCAGGTGCTTAAATAGATCATTTCCAGTGAAATGATCAATTCAACTAAAGTGTACTTCGAAAGACTAAAGACCTGGATCCACAAATAAGTGATGTACTGAGGGGAGGGGAGGGGAGGGGAGGGGAGGGAAGGGAATGCGGTTCCCCTGGTAAGTAAAGACATGGGTAGCAAGCTATGCTAAATGAACACTTCATACAAAACACCTTGAGGTAGTAGTGGTTGCAGTATGGGGGGTATTGTCAAGGTTATGAGTTCACAAGAGGAGTTTCATACACGTGTGGCCCATGCCAAGCCCTCCCATTTCCATGGAGGAAGGACGTGACTTCTGTAATCAGAAGAACACCTCATTCTCAGATGAAATCAGGGCAAAAAACAAGGATTACCTGTACTGTTTACACCCTGCAGTTCTTCCTCATCTACAAAAAGGAAATTGCTTGACTTAATCCTAGAACTGCCTGTTATTTCCTACTCCCAATTCTATGGCATTATTAGTCCCCATGATTTTATAGGAGTGATCAGATATACAAATCCTTTCCAAAACACCTGAAACTACCAGAAAAAATGGAATCAAGTAGGACAGACAAGATGATGGGGGAGGAGGGGAAGATCTTTCCAAGTAACAGAACAAAAAAGCTTTATTTTATGCCTCTATTTTCCTTAGTCTGGTCGTTCTACTTTTTTAATCTTCTATGTAGGTATTTCTGAGTCAGCGTTCTGCAAAGCCATGTTTTAGTAAATTAAACAGCTATTAAATATAGCACCAGAAATTAAAATATCTATTGCATTCCTCCAAAAATGCCTCGTTAAGTCACAGTTCAGGAAAACATCATTCACCTTAATGGAGAACCACTGTAATGGAGCAAGAAGCAACTTGGAAGCAGAAGCAGCGAAGACGGGAAGACATGGTTCAAGTTCCCCCTCATATTTTCTTAGGAAGAAAAACCACCTTTTCGTAAGTAACTCACATGCAATTCCAGCCAGGTCTACATAGATTTAAAAAGGACTTGGTTCAACCTCTCCTCTCTTCTCTTGTTTTTAGGTTAAAAAAAAGCCCTACGAAAAAGTGTATTTGGCAAAGCTGCATGCATATATCTTAAGACACAGAAAGAACCATATTAATGCTGCTGGCTGGGTTAATTTGTTCTTATGGGGACTGAGAAAAGGTCTCTACACTCAGATCTGTTTCCTAGAGTTTATTGGTCCTCACTGTAATCTACTGAAGGTTGCAGCCCAGTTTGAACCCTGGGCTAATTCACAGTACACCACAAAATGTAATGATATATCCCATTGCTTGAGTACAGTAAAGGCACTGTTTAATAACTTGCCATAATTTCAGGCTTTAAGTAATGGTGGCCAGAGAGGTGTCCTTTTCGTTCCCAAGCCAAGCTAACCGGGGGAGGTGAAGTGTCTCTTTCTCAGCACCAGCCTGGTATGTTCTGTTGGCTTTGATTCTTGGACTGTTTTTTGAACACCAAGAAGCGTTTAAAATCAGTTAAATATCCAAACAGATTGCAAATGTGACTGAGTTTAAACAACAAATATGCGTCAACAATAATTATTTGTGCCGCAGAAGCTTCATACATTTAAAAAAAAAAATACCAAAGACTGCCTTTCACAGTCTGGACCTTGTTGGCTGATTTATTAGCTTTTCTGTTTTCATCAACATGTTCAAGTTGCTAAAATCCATCCTGTTAAGCCTAATGTGTCTGGCATTCATCTTAAACTCAGTACCATCTGCAATAACAAGCAACAGATCCCTGATCTACAATTGTAATGGCTCCCCAGGAGTATCCTCCAGTAAAAAACTAAAATAAAATAAAAAGAAAAGGATGAGCGCAAAGAGTCTGTCTCCAGCTTGGGGCAATTCTTCAGTCCCATTTTCCTTGATAATCACAGTAAGCTGTTGCATCATCTGCACTTTCATTTTCTAATGGGATGGGTGAAGGAGTTTCAAGGCTCTTCTGTTTTAATGAGATCATAACATGGCAAATAACAGAGGCTTTTCCAGTTCCTGTGGGAAGTATCTGTTCTCTTTATTTCTGCCATAGTTAAATGAAGCTGTGAGCATCGGGTAAACAGTTAGAAAAGCGTCCTACAGGCATTTACCTCAGTGAAGTTCTTTATGTTCAATGACATTTTCTTCCTACGGCTTCTTCTCCATTCCAACCTTGGTGGAAGCACCACCCTTCTGACAGTAACATGAGTGAAAGGGGCAGTTTTTATTGATATGCCTGTGAATGAGCATCTGAAGTAACATTCACCCCATAACACCACACTAAAAAATTCTCTCAGAGCTTTCTTACGAGGACAAACACCCTGACCTCAAGTCAATACCTCAAGAAGGATTGCTACAGGCTGCCAGGAAGACAAGTGTAAAAGCAGGGTAAGTGTAGTAAACAACCCCTCTCTCACGTTCTCCTACCTCTACCCATTTCTAAGACTTCCCATGCCTGATGTGTTCATGTCCTTGGTGACCCTATGTGATTTTCTGACACAAATTAATTGTCTCCCATTGAGTTTGTTATCTTCCATCACCCACCATAACCTTGAAAAGGAATAATCCAGCTCATCTTCTCCTTTCCTTTCCCTTCATCATGGCTCCCACTGGTTTCATTTGACGACCCCTTGGCTTTGCACAGGAATGTGTGTCTCTCTGAGTCATTTCACATTTCTGTACTGAAGTGATAGCACTGAAGTGTAGCTTTAGTCAGACTCAGATGATCAGGCAGTCTAAGAGGTATTAATGGCAAGAGAGATGATGGCAGCTACACCACATGAGACAAATGAACATTATATGTGTACCGCACGATCTGTGAGCTCACAGCTAGGTGAAGAATCACTTTTAAATGGGAGAATTGCAAACGTTTATCCTCATGCACAGATATCCTGCAAGCAGAAAAGGGAACTCTAATCTCCGAAACTATTATGTTGTAAGTAGTTCTGTATGCAGGTCCATTAGCAACAAACATGTTGAAGGAAGTTATTATTGTGGTGAATTTATTGACAGAGCTGGAAAATCCCTTCGTATCACTTCTCTCATTCTCTTCACTTTTTGCTTTGTTCTGCATACACACAATATTACCTCTCCCAATTTGGGCTCCCCAGGCTAAGGCAAGCAATACAAGAACTGCAGTGACTAAAATGATGTAGAAGAACTGACAACCAAAAAAACCCTCAAGAGCAAGTACTTTAATATCTTCACTTTTTTTTTTTTTTTTAAGCAAGGTTTCTCAGAAGGAAAAATGTGAAAAATAGGTAATACTTGAGTGGAGAGCTTCAGTTGTAAGACAGCAAGAGCCCATCTCAGTGGAGTTTGACAATTGCTGAGATCTTAAAGAACATTATTACATGAGAAAGAAAGAGTGGAAATCCACCTTAGCTGAATTCGAAAGGGAGCATCAGAATTGTTTACCTTTGCTTCTGACTTTATTAGGACAAAAGCTACCTGCTGAGATGTGGTTAGATTCCCTTTGAGTCATTTGTAGTAAATATGAGTCTAAATACATATAAATGGTGGGGATATTCTGTGACTTCAGTGCCTGTGCATATAGCTGGGGGAGTGTGTTGCAGCAGGGCTTTTGGCCATCCAGGAAAACCAACAAAATGCAAGACAAATGAGTTACCTTTGAAGTGGAGAGTTCCGGAGCTTTAACAGCAGAGGAGTAGGTTGGAACTAGATAGGTAGAAAATTGTTTTACAAAATCAAAAATGTGGATTTGGAATAGAAGCACTTCATACAAAAAGTGCCAGGGGCCTCTGGTAAACATCCTGAAACTGGATAGTTGCAGCACTTGTGGATAAAGTTGGTGACAATGAGTTTTGTAACAGAATTCAGAGCAATTTGGAGTTTTGAGCATTATGAGATCTGACGAAAAGCACAAGGAGGGAGCCGAGTGTATAATCAGTGTTGTTATTATTCTTAAAAGTAATATTACAACACTGATATTGTTACAAATAAATCAGCAGATGGCAAATGCCTTTCAGGGAAGGCAAAAGCATAATAATGTGTCTGGTAGCAAGAAGTGAAGCTAATGATTATGTGCTAAATGAAACAGCCATGCAGCATGCTGATCAGGAAAAAACATTTGGGAGTCATTGTGGAAAAAACATGGAAACCATTAGCCCGGTTCAGAATAGCAGGGAAGGTAAAAGCAAAAGAGACTGTGTTGTTCCTGCACAATGCTCTGGTTGGGTGCTCTATTTCTGAGTTCTTGTGTTGTAGACATGTGCACACTGACCACAGAAGCAAGGGTCCCATTCCACTGGGCAAGGTGTTCCTGTACCTAAAAGGAGAGTCCCTGCTCCAAGGCATCTAGGGCAGAAATCTTGAAAACTCCAGAGGAGATACTAAAGGGCAAGTCCCTGATTGTTCCCACTGAGTGCACGGGGCCCTCTTGGCCAGTTGAAGCCAGAGGAGCTGAGCCTTTCTGTCTCCAGCTGTATAGGAAAGCCAAAGCAGCCAAAGCAGCAAGCAGGACCAGGGGCAGGTCACAGCTCAGCAGCTCCAGGCTGCCTCTGCCTACGGTGTGAGATGGTAGGATGTTGTCTCACACCACCCCAGCCAAAACATTGAGGTCAGCATCACCAGGATCTGAGCTCGCACCATCCAAGAGCCACATGGTCTTTGCCAGGATCGGATACTTCATTTCTAAGCCAAGCCTGTCAAGAGGGGTGGGTGAAGCACCTCTGTGAGAGTATCCTCAGGGGAAAGCAGGACACAGGCTTGAAGCTGAAAGGGAAAGAGGTAACAGTGAGGGAATCCAAAAGTTGCTTTTAACTGTGTGATGGGGATTAACTGGACAGCATTCAAAGGGTAAAAACCAGGGCTTAATTGTTTATAGTACGACACAACTGCTCCACCTCTAGCTGCCCAAAGCTTCCCCCATTTTAGCAGCATTTTCTATCAAGCCTTTCTGACTGCTGAGGCTAGACCCAAACCATTAGTGCAGAGGTGGATGGCTTTTGTTTGCTTTTCTCCCGATCCCTTTTTTTTTTCCCAAATGAGCTCTACTGCTAAAGTGTAAGTGTGCTTTGCTCCTTTAAAAACAGAAAGGTCTCAGTCCAGTCATCTTTTAGTGACTCCCTTGCAGCCAGTTTCCCACAAAAATAAGCAAACTGGAGAAAGGAGTCAGAACCTAAGCCCTTTATGGGAGATTGATTGTAAAGCTGGTGGCAACGTGACAAGCTGATTTGTAGTGGCTCCTCATAGCTTGTTTGAACTGTAAACCTCAGTCACATTTATTTATTGTATCAATACAGATTTGTCACAACCAGCCTGAACATAAATGCTGGTATCTCATGCCCTGATCATGGAATGCCAGGCACAGGGAGAGCACAGGTATGTGTTTGTGTGTGGATGTGTGTGCATGCATGCGTGTGAGACACACTGTGCATACCCTCTCAAAACCCCCACTTATCCTCTTCTCTGCTTCGGTGAGTGCAGGATCAGGAGTTTGGCTTGCTGCCCCATTTGGTGATGCCAGAGCTTTCTATGAGAGCACCAGCCTGAGGCTTCCATGACTCCTTCACTGAGACCTGGACCCCTTTGCAGGGCTTAATTCCCTTCACTGTCATCTTTTCCAATGATAGCTGGAGCAGCTGTTTCTTCTTCCTCCAGGGCATGTGGATTACCAGAAAGCCTGAGAGGCCCACCAGCTAATTTCCATACTTGGATCTAGGTCTGTATCTGCATCATATTTTCTTGAAACAGTAGTAGCATGGTGGGTCTCTCTACCTTCTACACAAACGTGATTTAATGTCTTCCTCAGGAGCAGTGAGTTCATCTGCTATAACATGAAATGGTAAGAAGGATTGGCTTTTCTCTCATTAATGTAATCACTTTAGACTAGTTGATATGTCCTGTATACAGCTTACGGTGTAGAGTTTTATGGCATATTACTACACCTCCATATAAGTCTAAACTGGTCATAAAAGATAATCACTTACTGAAGAAAAATATATTAACGTTGCTGAAACTAGGACACAAAATTTTCGTAGCAACGAATAAATAAAGGCTTTGGCAGTAGTCCTTTTTTTGCACAAAAAAATGCAGATAAAAGAGAAAGCGTTATACTCTTCCACCATCTCTTTCTCACCTTTTACTCTGTCCTTTTTCCTTCAAAGTATTCAATCAACCACGAGCAGAACCATGATATTAATAGTGGTAAAAGGGCTCCAAGCTTCTTGCTTGGTCCAACAAAACTTACTGTTGCCGAGGACCCATGGATCCACAGGAAAAATATCCTGTGACTCCAGTGGCAGTCTTGAAAATGTTTTGACATTTTTCGTAGAGATATCAGCCCACCAGGAAAATTAATAGTGTTGAGAAGCAAGATTATGCTGTACCTATCTCAAGTACCAGAAAGCAGCACTGAGGCAGACTCCAATGCTGAGTAAAGCTTGTCTAGACACAAAATTAGATCAGGTTAAAAAGACTACTGTATTTCTGCTCTCTTCTGTTTATATGGCTCATATCAACACAGTATTTTAGTTCGTAATGTCTATTTATGTATTTAGCAGTTGTTAAACAGCTGTGCAAAGCACTGTCTGGATATTTTTATTTTAGTTTAAAAGTGAGTCAAAATACAGTTATATGTGTAGCATGATTTAAGACTACCAGGGCTTTCAATTGCAAAAGGCAAACTCCAAGACTACTTATTGAGAAATTGTGGATGCCTTCCCTCTAGCAGTGTTCAAGGTCAGGTTGGATGAGGCTTTGAGCAACCTGGTCTAGTGGAAGGTGTCCCTGCCCATGGCAGGGAGGTTGGAACTAGATGATCTTTAAGGTCCCTTCCAACCCAAACCATTCTTTGATACTTACATAGACCCACCTTGTTGATAGCAATGAGGTCCTCCCTTCACCTGAATAATGCATCCTACAAGGAATCCTTCACAGTAGGACAGGATTATAAACACTTGCACAGTAATTTCCAGCAAGGCTACGGTAGAAACAAATTTGCTGGAGCTGGAAAAATTAATCTGTCATCACAAGATCAGTATTTGCAAGTAAGAGTGTTCGAGTTTAGCTTATGAAATTGTTTGCCTTGGCTTCAAGTCTGTCACTTTTAATGGATATTTTGTATTTCAGAAGCATATAAGTGAAGGAACGTGTTCTTCCATCAAGATTTCAACAACGCCTAACTTTGGAAATATCTCAAACAGCCCATCCTTCATTTTTTACTGTGCCTATGTAAAAAATTGCATGATCTCTACTATTTCAACAGGTGGCTTCTCACTGTAATGTGATCCATGTGTTGTGTAGGTCTTCGTTGTGCTCTTGCAGTTGGGCACCTCCATGAGCAAAGTAAGCTCAACCCTCATAAATTAATGTTGACAGTACAATCCAAAAGTCAAAGTTTCAAAAAAATTATTCCAAGCAAATGGATCCACACTAGAAACAAAAACCAAATATAGCAGCTGAAAGTGGGATTCGTTTCACATGCCTGAGTAAGAACAAACTGAATCTGTCAGTCAGCAAGGGGGAGTTACAAGGAATTGTCTCTCAAGAACTCTGCACTCTGCCATGGAATGGAATGTTTTATCTTGATCAAGCATGGGATACGTATGCATTTTCATATCCTGTTCCTAGGTATCAAGAGAAAATTAAATCAATTACAAGATCAGTAATAAAAAGTAAGTAGTATCACTTCATCATCCCTACCTCTCTCAGCTAACATTGTCTTATTGAGGATCACAAGGATAAGGTCATTACCCCAAACAAACCTTCTCCAATATCCTCTTAGGCATTTCAGATCAATCTCACAGTTCAAGGCATGAAATGAACCTGAAAGAGAGAAAGAAATAGTTCCCAGAAATACTTGCTTACAGAAGCCTTTCAACAAGGCTGTTTAGAGTAGAACAGTTCAGCCTTCTGTCAGACATGGTCTCCAATTCACATTTGGCAGCTTTGGACACCAAACCCCTATGAATCAGTTCTTGCATACAACTAGATAACACCAAGTCAAAGGCTTTCACTGCACTATAGATGGGCTTAGAAAAGCCAAAGCTGAAAAAAATTCAACATTCCAGTGCAACAGTGGATTAAATAATTGCTCAAGAAAATGCCTGCAAGGCCCACTATTGGTACACAGGAACATTTCATGAATATTTTAGTCATCCGCCTTCAAAAAAAAGACAACTATGGATGAAAAATACCCACTTAGCATTTCTTTCCTACAGGGAGGAGCCTGGGCTCTCATCTGACTCATGTTTCTGATTACTGTTCCACACCATCCTTTTTAAACAATGTCATTCAAGGAATCTTACCTGCTTTGCTTTGTGTAAACTGCCTTTAAAATAGTTTATCAGGCTAAAAAAAGTTTCTTAAAAAGTCAAAAATTGATTAAATAAACACAATCTTTTTCCCCCAACAGGCTTAGTGCTTTTGCTTTTCCTTTTTGCCCCATTTCTTCTTCTTCCTCATGGTTATAGAAATAGTAGCACTGACAAAAAATGTGGGACAAAGTTAGGCCTAAGTAAGCTTTGTTCATGATGTACTATCTCAGCGAAACGCTGGCCCAGCATTGAGACTTCCCCAGTAGAAAACCCCTGACTTCAGTTACCTCCTTTCACAGGACAGATCTTGACATGGGCTTTCATCACTTGGGGTTCCTTGGTTGCTGACTCTGGTGAGTCTCACCAAAAGGGCAGAAGTCCATATGAATCACGGATCTAGACAGTAGCTTTACCTCAGCCTTTGCAAAGGCGAAGAGTAGAAGGAAGGAGTGCTCTGTGTTTCTTAGGACAGCTCTTGATGTGCCCAGTTTTAACGATGGGAACTTCCCGAGAGTGCACTACTGCCCAGGTCAATTCTCACTCAACCACATCCCGTTGTCAACCATCACCAGTACTAGACTAAAATGACAGACTAGGAACAGGGCCTCTATTGAAATCTGGCCCAGGAGAGATGGTGAGGGTTGAGTTTGGAGCAATCCATGGGGCACTGACTGAAGGAGAGCTAGACAGGGCTCAAGGCTTCAGCAGCCCATCTAGTCCTGGCGTGGGGACCACCCAGCTCACACTTACCCCACTGTTCATGTGGTTCGACAGCCACCACACTGGGTTCCCTTCCATGCACTGCCAGGGTCTTCTGGCCTGCACCTGCATCAACGTCAGCCAAGGGGAACCCTAATATAGCACTTTGCAAATTTGAGTGGGAAGAGGGAAAGAGACAGTCTGATTACCTGTAAGGCAAATGGCCCTTTGCCATCAAATTCCCAACCTCACAGCAGCAGCCTGATTATCTCTGGGGTTCAACGTGACTCCAAAAGGGGTGGGACAAGTCACCAAATGGTGCATAGTGACACAGCATTGCTGCCAGTGGGTGGATGGGCTGGAGAGCTGCTTCATTCTAATGAGGAGACTGTGGGCTAGGCCTGGGGCTTGTCCATGGAAGCATGGAGTGCTCCAGCAACACGGGCCAGCTTAGAAGCTCATGCATTTCAGAAGCTCACTAAATAAATAAGCAGACTCAGGATTGGTAACCACCGCTCCTGTAAGAAATCTATGTAATGAAAAAGTCATCAGCCCTGCCTTTTTTTTATCCATTCCTCTCATTCCTCAACTTGAATTTCTTTCCATGCCGCGCTTTCCCATCCCTCAGCTCTCCCCTCTCCACCCGCCCGCCCCCTCAAATGTCTCTCTCCTTCAGAGCTGCAATATTGGCCACCAGCAAGGAAGAAAAAGCTGATAAAAGATGATACACAACTCTCATTATTCCATAGTTTCCTCTTGATGGATTTAGAAAGGTCCCGAATGCAAAGAGAAATTAAATCAGCAGGTCGGAAGACAGATGCCAAGTGAAATTCAAGATGCTGAAAAACTGCTTTTCTCCGAGGTCCTACTCTTTTCTCCATCCGGAAGACAGGAAAGAGCAGGCTGCTCATGACAGAGGAGAGAAAACTTCTGGGGGTCTTTAGGGGGAACTCAATCAAAGAAATTATTTTCCCACAGACCGGAGCTGAGCAAACCTTAATGGCTTTTTCCTGATCGAAAAATAAACCAAGTATTAATTTATGACTTGAAGTGTATATAACAACCCTCCAAATGTTTTCCAGTTCTGTGAATAGCAATGCCCATGTCCTTTCTGTTTGGGTTTGGTTCTTGCTGGTTAATTTAGCTAATGGGCTAAATATTCCTCATGAAGCTGCATATTCAAAAAAAAAAAATTTAAAATATTTAATTTAAAAAAAAAAGGCCAGCCGTGAGTTTCCAACAAAATATTATGTGTGCATGCATAGAGATTCACATGTATTGAAGTTAAGTGTAAGCACATGGTGAGCTGGAGGGGACGGTGTTTGCGTGAGGAAGCCAAGGGCCCATGTGCAGGTTATTAGTGAGGGGAGAATCCTGTATGGTGTGAACAGTGACAGTGCAGAGGGTCTGCTGGGAGGGTGTAAGCACACACCATCACTGCCAGGACATCCTGTTAAGTGGACTTCTGCAGAACTGATAAATGACTCTGGATCACCTTGTTTATTTAAATGGAATCCAACATTTTAACAGCAATAAAGAGAAGGCTAAATAATTCACTGGGCCGGCTATCAAGGCCAGTGTGATCTTCAAAATACGTGGGCTGCATCTCAAAACTGAGCCCTACTGCACCTTCATTGGTGTACACATGTTTTTTGGGCAGACAGGATAAATTGTGAAATAAGATGTCAATATTAGCATCTTCCCTTGGCTTCCCCCTCACCGAAAGAATACTGCAGAGGGAACACTATCCGAGCATTTCCTTTACGTGCATAAGTTAATCGCAAAACATCAGGGAATAAGACAGTTTTATGTCTTTCCAGTAAAATGCAATACAACTCGCAGGCACCGAGTGATTTTACAGTTACCTTTTCAAAGTGTGGCAAACAGAACAAAGAGAAGGAAAAAAAGTCCAAAATTAACGAAAAAAACCCCACCATTCACCCCTTGTTCTCAAAGGCCAGGAATGAGGTTTCAGGAGAAAATAATATATTTGTAACTTCCCATCCGGCCGCCTACGGACAGGAATACCAGTGGTAGTGAAGCCGTGGGACATCTTGAGCAGTTTACTATAAGATTGGGTTAAACAAACAAACAAACAAACAAACAAAACCAACAACGCGATTGCTGCTGTTTCAAAGTCAGGGCCACGGGTGGGATTTATTTTTTCTGATGCCTTTGGCAGTCCCCAGTCTACCGTGTGCTGCTGCCGTGTGTTATGGATAAATTATACCGGTTTCCCCAAAGTGGTGCCTGCCCTTGGCTGAGGCGGGCAGGGGAGGTGCAGACCTCGAGAGGGAGCGAAGCCACCACGGGTAAGTCTCTGACTTGCACCTGAGCAGAGCCCGGCTGCTTGATGCCGGACCTCCCCCTTTCCGCCCGCCCCCGATATCATCCCCCTTCCAGGCGGAGACTTTAACGCCCGTTACAACTCTGAGGCTATAAAGAAGACGGTCGGAATACAATAAAATACATTAATTCATCTTTTTTTCTCACACCTCCCTCCCCTGGCCTGTGGAAACAGGGGAAAGGTGGAGAAACCTTCCGCGATCAACCACTTTAAAAGGCGAGTGAACTCCTCCGCATTCGCCCCTCAGGGTACTCCCGGGAGATAACTCTCCCGAGTCCCGCTCCAAACGTCCATGTGAGGTGCCTCTCGCCCTTCCCCTGCTCAGTATCTCCGGTGCTGCATCCCAGCGCTCCCTGTTTTCAGGTCTGGGAGCTGTTCCCGCACCCATGCCTTCACCAAGGGAGAAGAGAGAGGGACCGAGAGGGAATCCGGAGGGTCAGCGGGCACCCTCCGAGTCAGCAGGCCGGCAGCACCTCCGAGCACGGCTCCTCTCGATGAGCATCGCCGTATTTCATTCTGCTTCTACCCCCGCCCCTAACGTTTATGGCTAAACAAGTTCACAGTTTACACACAGTAAAATGTCGATATTGAGCTTAATGGTTGCGGAGAAAAGGGTCTTCGCAGGGATCCTCATAAAAACCCTTTATTTAGTTTCGAGCATTTTCTTGTAATCAATAAAAGTTGGCTGTTATCTCCCGGCGCATTTAGCGGAGAAGTTTATTGCCTGCCGGGCGGATTAAGGGCGAGACAGGAGTGCACCATACATGGAAGGGACTCCCGAGTCCCTAGATCCGAGCCTCGGATTCATAAAATATAACGATCCATTACGTTGCCGATATCTGGAGCCAGCAAATATATACAGACCATAAATTGTCGCCGGCGGGGTGCGGGCCGGCCGCGGGCGCGGGGGCTCCGCCCGCCCGCATTCCTCTCCGTGCCGGGGGGGCGCAGGGGGGGTCCCCGGCCCATCCATCACCGCCGTTATGACTCTGCGATGCAGCAAATGGGTTGTGTAAAGAGGCAGCGTTTGACAAGGTGGCATGGTTATCCTGTCCAAATGATGCATAATATTAGTATTAGGGCTTAGATCATCGCATGCTTTTAAAATCATCACCGCTAACTAGGGTTGGGGGGGGGGGGGAGGGAGGGGGGGTCCTGGGGGCTGCAGGGGGCAAAAGTTTCCATGTAGATAATGATTATAGATGGTGGGATTTATAAGGAGGGGTGCGCGCACAAATAAACACGTCTACTGTAGCCTGAGAGAGGGGCCCGATCCGGACGGGGCCGGGGGGCCGCCCCCCCGGCCCTCTCCGCCCTGCGTGGGTTGCAGGGTAGAGGAACGGCTGGGGCCGAAGCAATCCCCAGCTCGGGAAAGGCCATTAGGACCGCTCCCACCCTCCCTTGAGCGACGTATCCAAAGACTTGCTTGAGATTAAAGTAGAGAACCGATAGAGAACCCCTCCTCATCCGCCACGATTGCAGTCACAGACACTAGTGGGTGGGAAGGCACTCTCCAGGGCTGGGGAAGGGACACTTGGGCCAAACGGTCCACATTAGGATTTGTCCTTGGAAATACAGTGTTGTGAAGCGAATTGTACTGAATGTATTAAGTTCAAGAGAATTGAAGAACTACAGCAAAAGAGGAAGCTGTCCAGAGCCAAGCCCCAGACAAAAACGAGCTTCATATCCTCCCTGTTACACCACTCGTAAAAATACTCACTCCCAAGCTATGCTCAAGGGCTCAGGGACCGTAGCAGTGAGAAGGGGCTGTTCTACTAGCTACCCCGTTTCTCTTCATCAGCAGCCCTTGTTTGTAGATTAAGCTTGTGCTGTTTCAAGAAGTCATCTTATAGTCTCTGTTCTAAAGGCGCCTCTGTTGACATCCAGCCAGATCTCATTATGGACAGGACTCAAAAACGCCTATAATTCAGGTATTTTTGCTGAAAAACTCTTTAAAAGACGTTTATACTCTTGCACAGCCTAGTCATCTATAGAATGGCTTATATTTTCAGTGGACTGCTTTTACATATTAATACGTGTATATGTATGTATATGCACATACTCAAATCATAGATATGTTTGGATATCTGTATGAATGTGCTGAAAGAGATTTCAGACTTGCTTTTACTATCATTAAAATAACGATAATAGAAAGCTCAAAAGCATTGGTTGTAAAACACAGGCTGTAATCCTCTTGAGTTATTTTTCGTCTGCAACTACGCATTTTCTTTATGTAGTGTTAAAGGAAAATGACAAGGCTGTGGGCTAGGTCTTGGGCTCGTCTATGGCAGCGTGGAGCACTCCAGCCACACGGGCCAGCTTAGGAGCTCATGCATTTCAGAATTGTGCCGGGATGTTTTCAGGAAGGCGGGCCGGCTCCGTGCCGCATCTCATCCTTCTTCTTCCTGCTTTCCGGGGTTGGTTTCAGGTACAGGCTGGAGGTTCGGGGATCCTGGTGGACCTGGGGGGTCTGTCCCTGTCCCTCACAGGTCAGCGCCCTTTGTAGCCCGGCTTAAATTGAGCAGGGACAGGCGGGCTCCCCCGCCTACAGTCAGCGCGCCCAAAGAAGGATTAGGGACAGAGTATCCGAGCCAAGCAAGAAAAAGAGAAATGGAAAGTTCCGGCCCCAGCCTGCTCCTCCTGCCTTCCCAATAAACTTCCCTGCCCGGGGCACCGTGCAGCGCCCGCTCTCCCGGGGGCAGCAGGACCAGGGCAGGCGGCGTTTGTTCGGGGGACACGGCTTTGGGCTGCCCTCGAGGCTGCAGACGCATGGGGACGGGGTGGGTGGCTGAGTGCCTATTCGTCTGGCATCTGCTCTGACATCTCCCCGAGACTGGTACTGGGACACGGCCCATGGAGTGGGCCAGCAAAACCCGACAACGGCGCCGTGAGGAGGATAAAATCCCCACTCGGCGTGATTTATCAGCCGTCTCTGACCCCTGAATACTTGACTTACACGACTGGTGACAACATTACCCCGTAAATGAGGCTGGTGTGATATGTGTGTGTGGCTGTGAAAGCGTGTCTCTTGCTCACTGGCCCCTCTCTTCTGCTGCTGGGCAAGGAAACCGTCCAACCTCTCTATTCCTTCCAGCATCCTCATCCCCTCCATCACCCTCAACCCCTCCAGAATCCCCGTCCCCTCCATCACCCCCATCTGAGCATGCAGGCAGCCGGAGTTACCCCACTGGGTCCGGCCAGGTGGACGTGGGTGATCCCAGGCAGCCTCCTCTTTTGGGGGCCGAGGAAAGGCACTGGTCATCACCAGGCGTGGGGGAAGAACAGGCGGTGACACGAAGGCCGGGAGAGATGGCCTGGGACCAGGCATAGCTGGAGGGGTGTGATGGCTAGAAACCTTTGATTTGGGGTTTGCCCAGAGAACGGGGGTGGAGGAGGGTGGCCCGGGTTTTTTAAGGCAAGTAGAAATTTGATTATAGCATACGGCAGAGCTCTGTGATTTGCGGTGAGCGGATTTCATTAGCTACGGCCGTTTGAGTCTCGGAGAAGCTGGTCAGGCCCGCGGGTCTGGGGATAAAGCTGACCCCGAGGGCGGGTGGCAAAAGGGGCTCGGCCGCGGCGCCGGCTTTCCGGGCCGGAGAGAGCCGCGGCTGCTGCGGGCACGGGGCTGGCACGGCCGGTCACTGTCGCCCCAGCCCCTGCGCTCGCTTTCTGCAGGGGCGGCGTGGGGCATAGGGCGTCTTTCGCCCCACTTCCACTCGTGTCACCTGCCGCAGCCGTCACCGAGGAGAGAGAAGGGTGGTTTGGCTCTCCTCACCGCGAGGTTTACCTGCGGCGTTTCCACTTCTGATGAAGGTGACGATGGTGGTGGAGGAAGCAGCAGGCAGGAGGGGCCCGGAGCGGCCGCGCAGCCCGTCCCGTCGAGGACTCTCGGACTGCTTGGCGGCCCCCGGTGCAGGAGTGGTATTGGCTCTAATTGCCGTCAACGAATGTCACCGGCAGGAGGAAAAACAAAATCTGCCTCCAAAGATCACGGAGCAGAATTTGGCAAGGCTCCTAAAGACACCAATTAGCAAAGGCTAAACCCATTAATGAAGTGGCGGCTCTCTGGTTTCAGCCAGGTGGTGCAGATCAGAGCGCTTGTATCTGCAGCAGAGCCCCGCTTCCCTCCAGCCGGGACCTCACAGCAAACCTCCACATCAATAATACGCTTAATGGATCTCATTAGGGCTGGGGCCGCGGGTCCCAGGCTGGGAGCAGGGGAGATGAGGGGAGAGGGGGGCAGTGCGCCCCGCGCCGGGACGGGCCCCGTTCCCCCGTGGGGCGGTGGATGGTGAGGCCACCGCTCCCCACGCGGGTAGCCGGCTCTCTCCGCTGCCCGGCTGAGCTCGAGAGTTTGCTAAAATTTCATTTTAGCCTGTTCTTTCGAATAAACGAGACCTTGTTATCGCCCTACCGGCCTCACCAACCCACATCCTATCCCCTTACCCTTATCCACCGCTGCCCGCCGAGCCACGAGCATCCACAGCCGTGCGGGCTGCGGAGGGTAGCGGTGTGGCCGCAGCGCCTTTCCCGATAGGGAAGCCCGATAGGGCTTCCCGCTCAAGCACGCTCCCGAGCCAAGGCTGTGAAAGGGGAGAGGAAGGGGCTTCTGCAAATTGATTTAAAAAGAAAACCGTCCGGACCACACCTCTGTAAAAAGGGACTGGGGAGAAGGGAGGAAATATTTCCGCTCCAGCTGGGGGAAAACATAAAAAAGAGGAAAAAAGGAAAGCCGAGGTAGTATAAACCTGGCCGAGGTGAGCTAGAATATTTAGTTAATGGAGGTGGACTATGAAAAGAGACTTCATATTTCTCTCCGAGGAGTCTCTCCAGGTCCGCAGCCGAGAATATACACAGAAAACGTTGTGCCTGAATTATAGCTGAGGCTTTGCTTTATTTGAATTCACTGGTGTTTATTTAAGAAAGTGAATAAAGGTTTTGTGTAAACAGCCATTATTTCTGATGAGCGCTCAACAGCAATAAGAAGGGGGTGGTTTTTTTAGTCGAGATTGTGGCAAAAGTTGACATTTCGGAGATTGCAGTTTGTCTTGCCGACGCCAGGCAGTCCCGAGGCATGAACTGCAGGGAAAGATGTGTGTGCCTGCGAGTGTGAAACGCCGATGCCGAGCGAACCGGGGTCTGAAAACAATTATTTTTTAAGACATCAGCTTAAGCCCGACATTAAAATAAAATAAAAATATTTTCCTAAGGAGGGGGGCCGGTCTCGCTCAGCTAACGAGGGAGGCGAACTCAGGTTTCGCTGCCGCCGGCTCCGCGCCCGCGGGGCTCTGTGGGGAGCAGTGCCGAGCCGGGGGGGCCGCGGCGAACTACCTCCTCCCCGTCAGGTGGAGCAGCGGCAGACCCCAATGCCAACTCCTTACCCGGCCCTTTTGCACCATATTTCGCTTGATAAAAATATTGCCTTTGTTTTGTTGTATTATTGGTTTGTTTGTGGGGTTTTTTTTTTTTCTTGTAATGTGACTGTTATTTCTGAGGTTGAATTGAGTCTCTGGAGATGGGAGGTTTCTGGTAAGAAATCAGGCGAAAATAAAAGTGTCTCTTTGGACTTCCTAACACAGCGCCTAGGAAAGGTGGGGGTTATCGGTAAGCTTCTCCTCGGGACGAAGGCCGGCAAGACCTGACTGATCTAGCCCGGCTGCGCATCTCTGCGGGTGTGGATGCTCGCAGACGGGGTTGGGATATCGGAGCGGCACGGCGAGGCCTTCCGCTTCACTATTAATCCGATTTCCCACACATGCCACGCAGGAGGACGCAGGAAAACCTCTTTTCTCCTTGCGGCAGTGTGTATCGCTCCGGCTTCTTGGTGTCGTGTATAACTTTTCACCTGAAATCAGCCCGAAAAATCTCTGCCTGGCACCCGGGTGGGGAGGTGTAGGGAGTGTGTGCGGAGACTCTGGCCTACCCGGGACCGCGGAGATCGAGGGCAGCGACGGGAAGCTCCTCCCGGCCCCTCCGAGGGGACCCCGGCCCGCGCTGTGACACCCCCTGACACACAGCCGCGTTGCGGCGGGTGGGTGCAGCCCAAGGGGATTTCGTTCGTCTGAAGAGAGTCAGAACAGATTTAGGGAAGGTGAAGAGACCGCCAGGAAAGCTGCGACTCCCAGTCGAAAGACCGTCGACGTCTTTTGTGTCGGCCGAGAAACAGCGGGCTCGGGCGTTTCGCGTTTCAGACACAACCAGCATCAAAAGACTTTCGCGTTACCAGGCCATACTAAAGCAAACAAAATGGAGGCAACCCCAAGATTTTCTTGACCTGTTCGGGGGTGGGGGTTGGCAAGAGAGTGTTGCACTGCACTACGGACGTGTCGACTTCACCGATGAACGGCACTCGAGCTGCCTGAAGTCACGACATTGTCCGGATTTTTTTTTCTGCAGAAATTGAGCAGTAACTGCAGCCTCGCGGGACCGGGAAAACTCCCTTCCCTGTCGAGACAGGCACAAATCCCTTCATCCACGCATCTTTCCGCAGAATCGTTTTCTTGGCTTTGCTCTACCTGCTCGTGCACAGCGGGAGCAAACTGGGAATTGATATTATTTATTTTCCCTGTCGAAGGGGGAGAGGAAGAGGCCCACCCTCCCGGCTCCACCACATGGACCCTCGGCCCGAACAGCACCCGAGGTGCACGGGACACGAAAAGCAGCCGCGGGTCGAAGGAATTTTATCCCAACTCTTCCAGTCAGATCTGAGCATCTTTCTCCGTAGCCCGAGTCCCACCCTCTTTTGTCGCGTTATCTGAGTGGTGCCATGAAGGCATTGCCCCTGCTCTCTCCCCGACCCGGCGTCCAGGCGGGCATTGCTCCCGTTATTTGAGGAGGCCGAGGTGGGGAGAGCCTTGCCTCGCGCAGACAGCCCTGCACTTGGAGGAGAAGCAGATTTCTTTAACCCAAGGAAAGAGAACCTCCTTTCCGACGTGCTTTTCCCTTCTCATCTGACAAGAGCCACTCAAAACCCCTGTCTCCTGCATGGGTTAGTTTTCAGCAAGCAAACTCAAGAGGCAAACAAGATTCCTGCGGTTCCGTGAGCCGCACCACGGAGGAGAAACCAACTGTGTTTCGCTGGACATCTGTCCCGAGGCTTCTCTTGCACTTAGGGGACTTAAAACACCACGCAAATCCCGCGCTGATGGGCACAGCCACTTTCTGGGGCTAGAAGCGAACTGCGGGGCCCATACCGTGCCCCGAAAAGTCGAAATACCCCCTCGAAACACCACTCTCTGGTAGTGTTTTAAAGCCACAACTAATTTACAAGCCCCTTTCAGACCATTCCTTCCCCCACCCCGCTTCCCTGTCCCAAGAGGAATCGGACAGGAATGGTGCCTTGGGAGCACAGCCCTGCGCGAGCGCTGCGCCCATCCACGAGTGCATCAGAACTTTGTGTGCACCCCTCCTGGAAATCACCCTGCCCTTCGTGGCTCTGGAGAAACTTGTGTCCGTTCGCTTAGACATTTTCTACGAATTCACCCGTTCATTTTTCGTCCGGCAGGACGATCTCTTTGCCTGCCATACGTCCCAGCTCTTTTTCCCCAGTGCTTGTGGCGAGGGACTGCTGTCGGTGTTTCCTTCTCTTTCCTCGGGGGTTTGCTCCTGACGGATTCTCCCTTCTAGCAAGGGTGGCCCCCAGGAGCGTATCCTCCCTGGCAAACCCCACCTGCCCCGAAGGACACCCGGCGGCCGCACGCACCAGGGAGGGCATTCTGCCCCACAGGCACCCACCGAGGCAGGGGGACAGTCTGCCGTGTGTCCCCCCGGTGCTAACCCTAACCCTAACCCCATCCCGCGACCGGCCGCCGCACCGCCCCCGCGCCGCGCACAGCGCCTGCATGACGTCACAGCGCCCCCCCCGAGCAGTGACGTCACAGAGCGCTACCTCCCCACCCCTCCGCGGGGGCTTGCGGAGAGGTGCGCGGCAAACCGAACCGACACCAGAGCAAAGCCAAGCAAAGCAAAACAAAGACGTCGCGCACCCCCCGAACGTCGAAACTGCCCCGCCGGCGCTTGACAGCGGCCCGAGAGTGGCGAGGGTCAGACAGCCCAGTTCTGCCTGGTATCGACAGTAAAAGCCACCTTACACGACAAATACACACGTGTAGGCACGCGCCGGGCTTCAAATGTAATCGGTAACTTTCTCATCGGGGGCACAATTTTGCATCATCAAATCCGGTCCTTGTCACCGCCTTCATTAGGAAAGGAATAAAAGGAGAAGGCTGCCCGGAGGGGCTCCAAGGTGAGGAGAGACTGTGGCTGCCTTCGAGCGGGGCAAAGGAAGCTGGGGCAGCCTCGCCAGCCCTCTCCCCTGGTCAACAGACCGACGTGGTTACAAACCATAGCAAACATTTTATTTACAGGAGATATATATATATATATATTTATATATTTTGTCAGTGCAGTATTTCTTGGCCGGATTATTTGAAGCAACACGTTGCACCAATGAGGACGTTGGCAAAATACTTCACATTCTAAATTGTTTGTGGGCAGGGGTGGGGAAAGGTGGGGATTTTCAGAGACCGTTCTTGGAGTCCCTCTTCAGATTTTCCTCGGACAGGAATTAAAATAAAATTAAAAAAAAAAAAATGAAAAAAATAGAGAAATCCCGCTCTCCTGCGAGCAGCGTGGAGGGAGAGGCGGCTGCCTCACGCACAGCCGCCCCGACCCCGGGGTCCCTGCTCCGCCCGCATCCTCGGCCACGAGCCCCAGGCCAGGCCGGGCGCTGACCACAGGTGGGAACGGGCTGGGCCGGACCGCGCCGGCCTTGTCGCACTCGCGGGGCGGGGAAAGGGAGATAAATTAGCGCATAGGTCCCGGGCGCGGCGGGGCCGCTCCATCTATAGCCCGTTTCGCGGCTCAGGGCTGGCGGCGGCGGGCGGCAGCGGGGACGGGAGGCCGGTACTGCCGGAGGATTTGCCGAGCCCGGTGGCGGGCAGGCTCCGCTCGGCGCCCTCAGTCCGTTCCGTGTCGCTGGGGGCCATGTCGAGGGACTCAGCGTCGCTGCTGTCGCTGTCGCCGTCGGAGTGGCTGGGGCTGCGCTCGGGCTCCCCGGAGGCGGCGAGCGCTGCGCCGGTTCTCTGGGCCGCCGGCTCCGGCTCCGGCGGCGGTTCCTTGTCCTTCTGGGCCTGCGCCTCCTTGGAGTGCCGCCACTTCATCCGCCGGTTCTGGAACCACACCTTCACCTGCGGCCGCGCCGCCCTTAGACGGGCGGCACGGCCCCAGCGCGCCCCGCATCGCGCCCCGCGCAGCGCCCGGCCCCGACGCCTTCCACCGGGGACTGGTAACGCGGGGAGAGGAGAAGGAGCCGTCCTCACCTCCCACTACCCACACCCTGACGCGACTAAAGGGCTTTATTTTTTTTTTTCTGCTTCTAGTTTGTGTGTTTAAATACCACACACCCTCCCCTCTGTGTTGTTTGTTTGTTTCCTCTCTCCTCCTGCTTCTTCTTCCAGGAAACCAAATCTTGCTCAAGAAACCACAGCGTTATACAATTCTGCACGCTGTGGGCCCTCAATAGTGGAATCATTACAGAGGGGCGTTTAATGATTCCGTTTGAAGAAGTGTTTTCACTTCCTCAGAACGATGGATTTCACAACGCGGGGAAAGATTTAGAATTAAAAAAAAAAAAAAAAAAAAAGAGAGAGAGAGAAAAAAAGGGGACATTAAAAATAGTGTGTTTGCTTCTACTTCCTTTGACCTAAACTACCTCCTACAGAGAACTGCACTCCAGTAAAGCGCACACTCTGCCGGTCTGCCCTGGCCCCGCTTTCCTCTCTGCCCGGCCTGCTCCTCGGTGGCCAAAACAAAAACTCCACGGAATCTGCACGCAAGAGATGCTCGAGGTGAGGTCCAGCTCCTCAGCCATTCCCGCTAAAGCCGAAGGAAAGGAAATCACTTTGAAACCTCCCCACCTTCTGGTATTCATCTAAATTGGAAGTAAGATTTGAAATAAAACCGAAGCCGTTCTTACTTGAGCATCTGTCAGCCCCAGCATCGCCGCCAGTTGCTTCCTGTCCGGTTTGGTGACATACTTCTGGATTTCAAACCGTTTTTCTAAACCTTTCCTCTGCAGGTTGGAGAAAACAGCCCTAGACCAGGAGCGTTTCCTCTTGTACGTCTGGGGCAGCGTGTCCTTGGTTAAAACTGCATATGGACCTGAGAAGGGAGAGAGAAAAGCAGAGGGAGGGAGAAGGAGACAGCGTTATTAATATCACAGCCTGAAGGGGAGCCTTAAATCGATCAGAATAAGAGTTGGACTGTGGTGTGTGGGGAGGGCCTGAGCCAGCGTGGCCCTGCCTGCCGGCTGGGTACGTGTCCTGTCAGCCTATGCTTCCTTGGGCGCGGGTGAAGTTGTCTGGAACACGAATTTCTTCCTCTTCCCCCTCCCCGCATCTTCTCTCTCGGTCCAAGTATTATTTCTGTACTCGATGGGATGGTCCTCTAGATCAGGCCCTAGCCGGCTCTTCCTCCCCCCCAATGCAGCCCGGTTTTCGCCCAAAATCTGAACCTCCCTAGAAAACACACGGCCTGGCCTTTCAAAAGTGCCTGGTGAGTCCCTCCGGGAGGAAGGGGGCTGCTCCAGGACAGAGGGCCCTGCGCCACGAGAGGGTAGACGAGGGACGAGATGTACCTGGAAAAGTGTCTTGAAACTGGTGCTGCACTGAGCTCCTTGGGTTTGTGTTTAAGGGACCCAGGATAGCAGAGGCCTCGTTAATGGGGTCTAGAGACGCGAAGAACTGGCCGGCGGAAGGCTGCAAGTTGGGGAGATGAACCCCAGTTTGGCGGCTGGTAGTTAATAAGGAGGTCAGATCTGCGAGCACAGGAACAAGGAGAGCTCTGTTATACCGCGGTCGAGACCGACACCCCGGCACGGTCCGGACAGCGGAGCCGAGGCCGGGGCCAGGCGGAGCGGATCCCCGGCCGGAGGGGCTTGAGGGGGCACCAGGCAGCCGCCTCCCGCCCCCAGGGGCTCTCCTCGGGAGGGGCGGCCGTGCCCCAGCGGTCAGACATCCTCCGATTTATTTACTCTCTTTGGTCAGGATGTTTACAGGCCGCGAGGGGAGATGGATTGCAGTGAAAGCTTTTAAACGGGCTGTGCCCTCGGAGACAGAAATCCCCGGCCGCTCCGAGTAGCGCGGAGCGCTCCGCTCGCTATTTTCACACTATCGCTATTTTCCCAGGGGCGCAAGCCCTGTGCCGCGGCTCTGCCGTGCGGGGGTCGGGGTGAGGGCTTGTTTAGTGAGCGCTATTAGAAACCCGAATTTATAACGCACTTTTTTTTTTTTAAAAAAAACTCTTTTTTCGGCTAGGTCGAAAAGTTTTCAAATCGCGAGTGTAACTCGTTAAAGCAATCACAGAGCAAGTAACAGAGCACCGAGAGCGCTAGCAGGGAAAGCAGACAAGCCAATTTCTCTACCTCTCAGCGTGTTGCCTTCCTTAACTTTGGGGTCAAACTCCGCCGATAAGATGCGGTCGATACCGAATTTCAGGTCTTTGCTGGCGGGCGCCGGTGCCGAGCCGTGCGTGTGGCCGCCGGGCAGCCGGGCGGAGGCCGGGGCGCCTCCGCCGCCCGCCGCCGCCGCTGCCGCCGCGGGGGACCGGTGCTGCGGGGGGCGGTGGTGGTGGGAGTGGTAGGCGGCGGAGAGAGGCGAGAGGCGCGGCGGGAAGGTGGCGGCGGGGGCATCGGGGGCCACGACCGGCGTGGGCCGGAGCGGCGAGGCGGTAGCGTGGAAGGGACCTCCGTGGTGGACGGCTCCCAGCGCCGCCGGCATCGCGGTGCCGGGACCTCCGGGCAGGCTGTCGGCGGGTCCTCCCGCCGCCTCGCCGCCGGCGTGGAGGATGTCGGCGATGCAGAAGGACGGTTTCTTCGCCGCCGCGGCGTCCAGCGGGAAGCAGCCGCCGGCTGCCGGCCCCGATGCAGAGCAATACGCGGCTGACCACAAGCTGAAGTTGGAGGCGTAGAAAGGAGCCAGCCCGGCCGTGTACATCCTGCCCGGGGAGGGGACGCGCAGCTCCGCAGCTCAGCTCCCGGGTGCGAGCCGCGGAGCTGCCCGCTGCCCGCGGCGCATGGGCAGGGATGGCGGGGCGAGAGGCGGCTGGCAGAGCACTTCCCGGAGGGGCGAGGGGGGAGAGCCAACCACCAAAAGATGAAAAAAAAAAAAGAAAAAAATAAACCCGAAAATTAAAAAGTCCCCAAAAGCCGCGGCCAGACGAAGAAAGCGAGTGGGCGAGGAGCGGAGCGGCGCAAACAAAACAAACCCAAACCAAACCCCCTTTCCTCGCTCTAGGGGACGAAAAAAATATCCACCCCTCCCCAAAACTTTCTCTGGCAGCGAGCAGCCCTCGCTCCCTCCCCACGCCCAATCCGCGATCCGCGGGGCCGGGCAGCACCGCCCGCCGACACGCCCACGCAGGGCCGCGTCGCGGGTACGGGCCACCGCGCCGACAGCGCGAACTGCGTGGCCCCTACCCGCGACCTGGTGCGGTTGCCCCACAAAGTACACCCCAACACACACCTATCCCCCCTCTCCTCTAAATTCCGCCCTCGACTTTAAACGCTCTCCCCTCCCCCCCCCCCCCCCAAAAAAAAAAAGAAAAAAAAATATAACGCAAGGTCACTTGCTGCTGTTGCGATTTCCGAACATTTGAAAGAAACGCGCAGGAAAATTCTCGGAGACTGGAGACAGGTCTGTCCTCTTGAAAACTATTCTCAAGGAAATGTGTTTCCTTCACGGATAAATGAGCCTGGGAGAGTCTGCAAGAGAAGGAGTCTGTGCTGATGCACACAACAAATGTATTTATGAGAGCTCCCAGATATTCTGGGCCCGGGAGTTTTGCATCCTGCATTAGCAGCGACTAATTAACTAATCGTATTTTGACGATAGTGCAATTTTATAGATTTTTTATCATGTTCTCCATCCCGGTGGCTGCATCTACTTCCACAACAATTACACCTTAAAAAAGACTTTGTAATTTCTCGAACCCTTAACAACAGAATTACCCCCGTTTTTTTTATGGAACACAACCATAAGATGTATTAGCTGCAATGATTTAGGGACAGATTTATCAAAGCGTCTTTGTTGCTTTCCCCCCCTCATATCTAAAATCACATTTGTCCTGACCTGACTCTGAAAATCAACTGTTTCTTCATTTTTAGTTTTCGTACAAATAAAGGAGTCGCTGCCGTTTTGAGTAGGCTGCTGGGTCGGACGATTGAAAGTTTGTTTTGATTTTGTTTCAAAAATATCATATTATTTTTTTCCAAAGGGTTTCCCACATTCAGAAGATTTTTGGGGAACCGCCAGAAAGGCAAACTATTTTTCTTTCTCCAGGTATGAAGATGTAGCTTCTGTGTGAATATTGAAACCACCTGCGAGCAAGAGCGAACGCGTTCCTTAGCCATAACCTTGTGCACGGGTAAAGGTGAGGCTGGTTCTCTGGGAAAAGCCAAGCACCGCTTTGCTTTGCTTTGGTTCTTATTAACGAGGTAAAACCGAAAAATGAAGACGGGCTGGCTTGCCAAGATGTCTACGAAAACCGAAGTCGGAGAAAGAAAAGGTTGATTAGGTTTGAACTTTTCCTGACTCAACAGCGGAAAGCTCCTTTTCCTTGCATCTCCCACCCGTGCCCCCCACCCTCACCCCGCCTTTATCCCCCCGCCAGCTGACCAGCGCCTGCCTCTTGCTCTCAAACCGGATCGAACGACTCCGGTTCCACTGGGGTCCCCATTGCCGGGCAGAGCCGCCCTGCCAGCCCTCCCGAGGGACGGGCAACGATGTGTGCCCTGAGCGCTGCATCCCGGCCGCAAACCGCTTCGTTAAATTACTGCTGCAATTGCCACTGATACCCCGTATCGTTGTACCAGCTCGTGGCTGCTCACCAGTCAGTCAGGGGGAAAAAAAACCCAAACAAAACCCAACACGGTGTTTTTCTTTCTTTCTTTCTTTCTTTCTTTCTTTCTTTCTATGTTTTTGGTGTTGGGGGGGGGTGGGGGGTTGGGTTTTTTTTAAGAGCTGATTTCAAAACTCCGCTCGCCTCGCTGCCGAGCGGAGTCCGGCCATGAGCCTCACCGGAGGGAAGCGCCCGCCGCCGTTTGCGGGAGCCCCGGGCAGGCTCGGCCCGGGCACGGCCGCGGTGCTGCCGGTGCCCCGCGCCCGGAGAAGCGCTGTCATCCCGCGGGGACTGAAATAATCCCGAAGGAAACTCTGAACACCTTGCACTGAAGCACTTCACCCCTGGACTGGGACTCGGGAGGGCGAGGGAGCTGGGGTGTCCAGGCTGCGGGGGCAGGTGCTTTCCCGGGGCTCGGTCGCGTTGCGCCCCCGCGCACCCTCCGCAGGCGAAAGGAGAAGCACCTGCCTCACCCCCCGGCTGCTCCCTCTCCCCGGGGACAAGGATGTCCTCTCTCCCCAAAGCCCTCTGAAGGCCTTCCTGCCCGCGCACCCTCCGGCCCGGCGGCCGGGGACGCGCAGGGCTGCGCGACCGCGCTAGTCCGGGGAGGCGGCAGCCCCTCCTCCCCGCGCAAGGAGGGAGAAGGCTGCAGGAAACCCGAGGCTCGCTGCAGTCCAGGTCATCTCCTGTTTTTTGAGAGATTCCAACTCCGACTAAATGAGCGGATGTGCCTGCGAGATTTGTCCCAAAATAGAAGCGGCTTTAGTATTTTAGGATACAGCAGAAATCCTTATTTCTTCCGGTGAAAAACTTCATAATGAGTGCGAGCACTTCCCTTTTCAATATTTGTGCAACTTTATCTCGACCAGCAAGTTGCTTTGGTGACGCAAATCCGCCCTTGTGTATTGCAACTACAAAAATAAATGCAAGGAAATCAATTCCCTTCTAGCAATGAAAACATAAATATACAGCTGCGACTTTCCCCTTTAATCTTGCTTTCCGAGGGACTCGAGAAGGAGGCGAATGAACTGTGCGGCAGGAGCGATGGTGCGGCTTTTTTTTTTTTTTTTTTTTAGGAATGGAGTCTCGAAGGACTTTTTTTTTTTTTTTTCCTTCCCCTAGGAGGTGGAAAAAGAGTTATTGGAGTTCTTACTAGGGGAAACAGAAGGGCTAACCCCGAGGCGCTGCAGCTCCCCGTCCCTACTCGCAGGCACGGGGCCGGGAGCATCCCGGAAAGGACCGGGCGCTGCCTGCCAGCGCCCCACGGGGACGACGGGCCGCTCTTTCGGCCTTCTCTGCCCCGTCCAGCTTCCCGGCGAGTTGCGGGCGGCAGGTAGATCCCACAGACCCCTGTGGGATTTTGGCAGCTCGAGTGCCTGAGCCCGACGCAGACTGTTCACCCCACTGGGTGAACAGTTCGGAGCTCCCGTCAGCCCAGGCAGCGCTCGGCGGCCCTGCCGCGCTCTCCGGAGGCGGAATGGGGGGGAATACGGTGAGCCGAGTTTTCCCCTCGGAGCTGGCCCAGGATGCTGCCGGAGCGGCCTCCAGCCCTTCTCCTCCTCCTCTCGCGGCCTGCGCCTTGCCTATTGGCTTTTAGGCTTCTATATGTGCTCTGTTTATTCCTCTGTTTTTATATAGAAGAAACGCACATGTGCAATATATTTAAAAATAAAGAAAAATATTTTTTAAATCGTATTCTATCTCTCTGTAGGAGTACTTGTAAAAATAATTGTTTAAGCCTCATGACGAGTCCTCCAGGAAGACGGTTCGCTCGGACGGCGTTAGACCCCCTTCCCCGGGAGTCCCTCGGAGTCGCTCCCCGCCCGCGCTGAGCAGCGCCAAGCACCCCACTAAACCCGTGCTCTGTCGCCACCTGCCGAGCCCCCGGGACGGGGCTTCCCTCACCCTCCCGCTCCCAAAACCCCCTCACTCCCGGGTCCCTGCGAGCAACATTTGGGGAGCCCCTCCCGCCGCACCCGCCCCAGACTGCAGGGCAGGCAAGGGTGTGCTGCAGATGGCAGGGGGGTCCCGGCGGTGCTGCCGGTGCTCCCCCGGCACCGCCGTGGGATACGGGGAGCGCTACACCGGGACTGCCCTCCATGACCGCGGGTAGAGTCCCCCCCCGAGCGCAGGGGATTCCCCCGGCTGGGCACAGCCCGTTATCTGGAAACTCAACAGCAACGCAGGCGCTGTGGGGCAAGAACTGCCCAGGATCGCAAGCGAACCCGTTGACTGAGCTGGTCAACCCCTTGACGCTTCCTTTCCATTGTTTTACGCGTTATTTAGTTGAATACCTGTGTCAGTAAGTCACGACTAATGTTATGTCATCTGCTGAGCATACGTGGAAGGCGCCTGAAAGCAGGCAGAATCTGGCTTTCCGTGAGGTAGGGCAGGATTTCAAGCCTCCTGCGGGTGTATTTTCACTAGTGTTTGTGTTTGAGTCAGAGTATGCTTTTGGAGAGAAGCACTTGATCCTCATCACTTGCAGCTTTGCATCATGGAAAGATCTTGAGGTGCACACACAGGAATCCTTGATGGGAATTGAGTCCACAGGGCATGCTAAAATTGCTCTGAAGCAAAATTCCTCTGAAATGTCTATATTGTAGTTGTCTGAATACTCCTCGGGGTTTTCTACATGTGAGAATTGTCCATATGTTCCAGCATAATAGGTCCAACTGAATGGGTCCATATGTGAAAGCAGATCAAAGCTGGAAGCTTCCAGCTCCGGGGACAGCACACCGGCCACTGAGTTGGAGACTTGTCCACACACTGGCACGGTTGCACACTGTATCTTTCTTTCAGCTGCTGGTCTGATGAAATACATGAGGCATTTTAAATGGAGACTTTTTGCATTCTTCCAAATGCTGCATAGTCCCTCAAGTGTCTTCAGACTGAGAGAGAGAGGACCTGAAAATACTGATTCACCTCAGCCCCTGAGTGCCTGGCTCATGGATCTGGGATGTGGGAGGGCACTACATCTTTCCACAGCCATGCATACAGGGAAAGGGGTTACCTTACAGGGAAAGGGGTTACCTTGCCTTCCTCCTCCCCCCCTCCTTTTTTTTTTCATGAAAAGCTGCAGATTCATAAATCTTAAAGAAGGGTCAGAGTAATAAATAGCAGTTGGAGAGAAGTGCCTCTCCACAGCCCCTGGGAAAGGAGGCTGCATTCTGAGGAGCAGCAAGACCAGGACAGTCCCTTTCTTGGAGTTTTCTGTGAGTTAGAGCAGGCAAGTTCTGCCCACTGTATTGGTGGGTACTGTTGATGTGAATCTCATTTTTAGGCATCTGATGTTGTGCCTGGAGCTGGGCACTGTAAGTCTGCAATGCCATAAAGGCTTAAACTGCTTGAACTTGGAAGTGCCAGTTTCCCACTCCCGCTGCATGCTGGTCTGTGTGTTGCTGTCCTTGGGGATGCCAAATTAACTCTGCCACTAAGAAAAGTTTTTTTACTATCATAGTTCCCAAAACTAGCTTCTTCATCGTGTGGCCAGCCAGGGTGAGGGTGCAGGGGGAAACATGCATTTGAGGGACAGGCTGGCAGGACCTCTATGACCCTCTTTCTAGTCTGCTCTAAACTCTCATCAGGTCATCAGGTCCAGAAAGACTGCTTCTTGGAACTGCTTTTTGCAGTTTAAAATGGGTCCTTCTTGCATGAAGAGACCCTGAGTTTGTTTTAATTTCCATCATATCATATATCATATCATATCTACTGTCCAATCATCCTGATTTCATAGGTTACTCCACCTTTACACTGCGGTTGGACCACAACCTGCTTGCAGAGGGACTTATCACGGGCTAGGTTGCGATTTTCCAGGCCACCCCAACAGAGAGGTCTACAGAGAGCTGGTCTGCAATTAACCCTCTGGTAGCTGATTAAAGGTGACATGACGTGCAGAAGTGCTGACCCCCTGCTCTAATGTGCAACCGCCGATGAGAGAAGCATTAACATGCCCACTGTGCACAGTGACTGAAAACAAGAGTCATTGTGTAAAATGAAGGTGATTGGACTCAGTGCAGAAAGGCCATCCACAGGTATTTCCTAAATCTGATGGGAGAGTGTAATTACATCTGTTTTCAGCTGAGAGCCAAAGGAGCAGCTCCTTAAATGAGGCAAATTGCTGCTGTTGAGGACAAGGTTGGTATATCTCAGTTTAAGTTGCATATTTAGGTGCAAGTACAGCTGGAAACTGAACGGAAGGTCTTTTATTCCCATAGTAGATCATCACCCCTATGATTTTGTCAGAGCAATCTCATCAAGTTCCACAAAGCTTAGTTGATGCCTTAGTCCCTTTGCCCCTCCAGCAGCAGTACATTAAAGTCACTACACAGAAAAGCTGTTCAATATTGAAGAAGGAAATACTAATAACTGCCTAATAAAAGTTTTAGTAAGAAACAGTTTCCTCCTTCTTGCCAACAGTGGTCAAAGATGTGGGGAAGCTGGAAATAAAGATACCAGAATGCAGACACATAAAAGGCAAAACCAACCCCATAAGGAAGTCAAGTTTCTAGAAGAAAATTACTCTGTAAAACTCATCTGGATTTGAAAATAGTTATTGTTTTTCTTCCACCACTCCTTTCATGTTCAAAGTGGATTTAAATGCAGTAGGTACACACCAGACCAACTTCAAAACCAGCTCTTTCCTTGCTACTAGCGCATATAAACCCCCAGAAGAATAATGTCATCAAAGTCCTTCAAAAAAGTCCTATTTTAACCTTTTTTTCCCCAAGGGAGATGCTTTCTGGTGGATGCCAAATGGGAGTGCCAGCCAGGGGAATTTTATGTGCCTATAAACAAGTATGCCAGACTGTATAGCATTTACATAGTACCCTCCAGACCTGCTTTCCTCCTAGAAGTTCCCCTCCTGGAACTGAATCTGCCCTAAATAAAGTCCAACCATGACTTGGACAGCTCAGAGATTCCCTGTGCCAGGCTCTACCAGCTCTTGAAAGACCCAAGTCCCCTCCCTGTGAGACACCCAGGAGGATGGGAAGATGCTCTTGGAGCCAAGCAGAGTGGTGTAAGGTATCCCCTTCCCAGCTGTGGATCTGGGATGCTGCCTACAGCAATAGCCATTCCTCCATGCCTTCAGCAAATGGAAACAAAAATAGAGGAGGCGCAGTCAACAGAGCAACGCAGCACAGAGGGGAAGTCATTTTCTGCTGATACCTCTAACACATCATTTTGTATCTTGATGCCTGGGATCTGGTTACCTTTATCTTAGCCAAAAGACTGCAGTGGTCATAAAATGTATTTTGGTTTTACTTCTTCTAGAAAACTTTATCATGAGATTTTGATTATCTGTCCTGCAGCAGTAAATTCCAAAGTCTCATTATCCCCCGTGTCCTTAATTTTTTTTCATAATTTCTCAGCTCCTTGAGGCATCCATTCATCCTGGAATTGTGAAATGGAGAGAAAAAGGCCAATGCTGACCAGTTTTTCCTTTCATTTGTCACCATGTCTAATCCAAGTGTTTACCCTGATCCCCCAGATGTATAAACTCTTTTCCAAGCCAAGACATTCTCTTTTTCCCAGCTAAGCAATCTGTTTCATTTTGAGGCCACACTGAATGGTAATATGAATCTCAACATGTTTCAGGTCTCAGGCTAACTTTGCAAGGAATAAAGACATTGGAGATGGTCTCATTTCTACAATCTTTCTCAAACCCTAACGAAGCAGCACCCTCTAGTGCAAGCTGACAATAAAATCCTCAATCACAACCATCTTTCTGGGTCAAATTCGGTTTTGGTGCATCACCCCTGGGACCACTGGGAATGGGCTCAGCCACAAAACTTTAGCCTTCTGGTCTCTGAAAATTTCTGATTTTCTACCTAGGCCCCCCATGGATGCTTTGGGTACCAGTCAGATGCAGAGTGTTGCCCAGGACTCTGGCAGACCCAGGCGGCAGCACTGCCTGCAGGCAGGTGGCATGGATGGCAATTGTGCCATGCTAGTTTCATTTCTATGGAATGCTTCTGCCCACCAAAGTGGAGGCAAGAAATATTCCTTGACAGGAGTGTGACTCACATCTTGGGTGTTTTGAGATGTGAGAGGTATCCTGCCTGGTTTGAAAGGACCAGGGGCAAGAGGGAAGGTGAAAAGGGGACAACTGGTGCAGGGAGAGGGCTGAGCCTGAGGTTGGGCTGGGGGAAGCAGGGCTGGGTGTGGAGGGGGGACCGGCACTTTCACATGGAGAAAGCCACTGGTTTCTGGAAGAACTGGGGACTAACCGGGTGTGAAAGCTGAGGCTGAGGGCAACATGGTGTTGTATTACTTCTGGTACACTTTTCTTTCATTATTAGCAATTTCCATACGTTTCATCAGTTTTATTGTTGTTAGGAGGAAGGAGAACAAGAAAATGACACAATTTTGGCAGACCCTGAGCAGGGGGTGACCTGCGGGGTGAGCGAGGGGGAGCGGGGTCATTCCTGGATGCCATCGGCCACAACAAGGAGGCAAGTTAACTGTGTCGTGTCCCACACAAAATCCCGTTGCCTGAGCACACATATGGGGATTTTATGAAAACATAGACCTCCCCTCTCACACTCTAAAAATAACACTGAGTAAATGGCTACTTGAGATTTTGTAAAAATTAAAAGAAACCAAACCTGCTTAACCAGAGTTGGAAATTTTGTCCAACATTTCAAGGCTACACCTTCCTTTCATTAAGAGCTAGACGAGAGCTGCAGCGCTTAAGCCAGGGGGGAGAGTAAATCCTTCAGTGTCAAACCAAGGTGAGGCTAAGGTTTGGGAGCCAGTGTGTGTGCCCGCACAAACACAGGGGTTGGCTTTCACCCCAGGCACATGCAGCTCCTTACAGGGCAAATACCTGAGCCAGAGCCCTGGGGAAAGCAGGCAAAACACCAGACCTATGAGTTGTGTGGCAGTTTCACCACCTTCTAATGCTTCTGCTTTTTAATGTACTGGGCACACTGTGAGTCCAGCTGTGGCTTCAGCATTAAAGGGAAATGTGGGAACCGATGCTTTTTCTCTAGACGTGATAAATAATGTCCGGGATGGTGATTTGGTTTTGGGGGAGTGTTATTTTTAGACTGATGACAAGGAGTTCCAGAGTGAGGTTGAACCATGTGGGTAAGGGGGTGGAGGTGGCCTGAAGCCATCCCAGCACTCTCCTAATGTGAGGATGCTCTGGGGAGGAAGCAGGGGTGGATGGAGGGAGGTTGGACCCCTTCTCTCACCCAGCCTGGGTGGGGCCTGCGAGAAACAGGAAAGCAGCGCTTTAACCCCTGGCCCAAGAAATGCTCCAGTTTTCTGGAGCAGCTCTTTCCCCCCATCCTCATTCCCTACCAGCTCTGGGGGCCTCTGCACTGCTGCTGGATACAGCTCTGCTAGGCTGGGAAGGGAATATCTTGTGGCAGACACAAAAACCCGTAGCATTGGAGGGAAGAAATGGTTCTCTACCTTCTCTGTCTCCACACTGTATTTTACTATTCTCTTCAAATGAAGCAAACACCATTATTTCCCATTAGGTGTTCCTGGTGCAAGAGTATTTCATTGAAAAATGGTTCTTTAATGCTAATGGGAGTTATACTCCTAGTGTGATTTATATTAATAAAGCATGTGCAGTTCCTCAGTACATTTAGACCCTGATGGGAAATGGACTTTTTTTTTTGTCCTTCCACACAACATCTGATGAAGTGCTCCAAGCATACAATTTTACAAGCTATTCTCCTCTGGCCTTACAGATGAAAAATAGTCTGTTGTGTCAACTCCTCAGATGCCTATTTTTACACCTTCTGTTTGTTCTTAGTTTGACGTTGTTAATCACGGTCCCACCAAAGCTCCATTGTTCAGCTCTTCAAGAAGAATGTTGTTATATTGACTGTTTGTGCGTCAGCCCAGCTCTCTCTGGAGCTGCACTTGGATGAAATTAGATAATTTCCATTAGGAGAACAGGCATTATTAGTCCCCAACGCCAAATTGAAAAGAGAGCCAAGATTACTATTTCTGGCTGTGTTCACCTCAGGAAGGAACCTTCTCAGCTTTAATGGGATTTTGCTATTGTTGGTTGCCTTCTGTTTGACACCAGGCCAGCAGGGTTGAAAATTGTTTAGAAAGCTGCATGAAATATAATAGAGCCCAAGCCATTTGCTGCAGCACATTCCAGCATGATGTTTATTTTGAAAAAAAAAAAAAAAAAAGGAGAAAAAATTATTGTCCTTGGCAGTGAAAAAAAAATCCCACTAACTTGACTCTCAGAACATATGCTTCTTGTTGCTGTTGTGCTTTCACAACGTGCTGGATTGGCACTTTATGTACAGAAGTGATAAATCTAACACTATTTGAAATTATCCTCAGTACTTGTAGAAGCAGATCACAGGCACAGACAGCAACTTTATGACAAGAAAAGAGGGTAGGGATGATACTAGATCAGGTCCAAAGCAAGAATTCAAGTCCCAGGTTTGGCAGGAAAATGTGTGTCTTCATATTCTGTGGCTCAGTTTTCCCATCTGTAAAACGGGGTCAAGTACTCACCTCTATCACATGAAGGAATTAAGAGGACACGTGCTCCCTGGATGTTGCTTTTGTGGGCGCTGGAGGTCATCTGAGGCAGACTCAGCCCCTCCTTGGCCCCAGGTGCACAGCCCTGCCCATCCCACCACCTGCCTCTCCCCAGCAGTGGCTGGGCTCTGCCATTGCCGCTATTGTTTGCTTTTCTCCCCTTCCTCATGTCCCTTCACCATCACCTCGCACGAACACCTTGCCTGCATCTCAGGATGCTAATACTTGACATCCAGTGTGAGAATGGGGATGGTGGACTGAACTCTTGCTCAGCCCCGAATTCCCCACGGGTTTCTTTCTGCTCCAAATAGTACAGTTTTGTTCTCTGAATGCTGTCTTAAAATAATTATTAATGAAAGCAGAGTTGACTTTGGAGTGAAAGTTTCCGGTTCCTTGGCATTTTCAATGTGTAAGCTATCTAAGGGTATTGAAATGCAGGACATTTTTTGGATGAGATCAGAAACCAAAACCACATTTTCCCTCCAGGCCTCTTCGGAGCCAGACCCACCTTTACTGCCCTTTACCTCTTGTCTATTCAAGCCCTAAAGAAGCTGAGCAAATAGAACAAAGTTATCCACATTTAGAAAAATAAATAGAACAAGCAATCTTCAAAGCCTTCAGATGAGGATCCACGCAACAATGCCGGCGTTATCCCTGGGCAATAAACCAGAGCACTCCTTTGTTTATATAACCTAGCATTTACTTCTATTTTAACCAACAAACATTGACTGATTGCATAGTCTTGGCTCTAAACCATCTGCCAAATATTTAAAGATACAATTAGACTAAAAGGAAAAAAAACCCATGGCAGACGCCAGCCGACATGTTTCCTCCACACAAAGCTGCCACCTGCCTGGATGGAACTTTTTTGACCCAGCCAGAGCAAAGCAGTGATTGCCTCCAGCAAAACCAACACCTGGGCCCCTACCTCAATCCGGGGCATTGGCCACCCCCAGTGCCTGCTCCCCTGGAGGTTCTCATGGAGCTGAGCTGGCAGGTACAGTTCAAATTTAGCAGGACATTGGCTAGGATGATCCCTTACTGTATTTGCTTATCTCCCAGATCTGTTGTCCTGTGGCGCTGGTATTTTTAGGAGAGGTCAGGTCTGAAACTCACCCCGGGTTGTCCCTGCTCAGAGCATCCTTTGACATCCACTTAACATGTGAGAAGTTTAGGGGAGGCCGTGGGAGATGATGTTGCCCCTTCACCACGAGGCCTGGCAGCTGGGCTCCCACAGGAGGCTTCTCTCTCTACAGTCCCAAGTGCCACCATGCAGGTCAGCCACTAGTTTCACAGCCCAATAGAAAACAGACTGGTCCCAGTGTGACCTGGAAAGTCACCCCTGACGTCTTGCAGAGGTACCTATGTCCCTGCTCCAGATCTCATCCTAATTACCACCCCTGGCAGCTACTGGCAGTGAGGTATTTGGACAGATCGGGTGAAGTTTATAGGTCCCAAACAGAAGTGTCCAGACAATGCCCAGGTCCCTGTTTTTACCCCTCAATAAACTCTGGAACTGACTCAACAAGTGAAATGTTCAGAAACTGTTAGACAGAAAATAATCTGTCTACAAGGCTGGGGGATCTCATCTACACCCTGGCTATCTCTTCACATAGAGCATTTGTCTTCTCACTAACCTTTTTATTTTTTTCCTCTTCATGCTGTGAAATGTTCATTGTCTCCCGCTAAGGAAAGTTTGATAAGGATCTTGCTGAGAGTGGCTTTTAGGAAAACCCATTGCTCCAAAAAGGAACCAACCATTGTAGAGCTAGCACTTCAAAGTTATAGCATTATCTTGTTTTTTTATACCAAATAAATAAATAAAATGAAGATGAACAATGTGTTTCCGTTTAAGGAGGAGTGTGGGAAAAAACAGGTCTCATCAGACTGGGAAACGGAGTGGTATATGCTGACTAAGAGACTGGAAATAGCACGGCTGTCAACTGGAGGAATTCGGGGTTGAATAATCACGTCAAGCAGGCAACGTCAGATGGGAACCGTGGCCCCAAACCTGTTCATTTGAACTCATCAGGATTCACATGAGAAAACACACATTGACTCCACATGTTGCTTGTGGTTTCAGTGGAAGATCAGGGCTGGACCATTCCTGCTGTCAAGCCAGCAGGAGCATGCACTCTCCTAGATACCCAGTGTAGAACTACATTTCCAGCACAGGAGATCATGCAGATTGTATGTGCCACATTACGTTGCAACCAAAGCTGGTGACAGCCCTTCCAAAACTTCCTTGTCTTCATACGGCTCTGAGTGGGAGCTCACTGCCTTACTCTTCAGCCTAACCTTTCCTGAAGCACTTTTGTTTGTATTTGGGACCAAGGTCCTGGATGATAGAGGGACTACTTTGCCTTCACAAAGACATTTTCTGCTCTTCGCCTGGCACTGCTGACATGTGCCCAGCCTCAGCTGGATGTCTCCTCAGGTCTAAGAAAATTGCAGGTTTTTTCCAGCATGACCCATTGTCAGGATGGCAGCTGTTCCCCCTTCTCTCATTTATGCTCCAGGGTGGGGGTAGTCCAGCTGCAGGGAATTTGTGCCCTGTTTCCATCCTGCACTGGCAGTGCCCCAGTTCAATCCAGCCATCGGGGATAGTACAAGTGTTCTTCAATGTTTTCTTTTATGGATAATTACCCTTTTTCATTTTTTTATTAGCTGTTGAGGAAGGGAGAAAAGAGCAAGAGAGATCCCATCCTTTGGTGCTGTGGGACTTGGTGCTGTTTTAATAACAACAAAATATTGGAAAGGAAAAAAAAATTGCAGTATATCAGCATGTTTTTAAGGTTGGTGGGAAAAAAAAGACCTCTAGTCCCAGTGGTATCAACGAAGAAAACGTCCATTGGATTCTAGTTCTTAAAAAAAATCTGAGTCATGCAGAAAGTGCTGGGCTTGGGTTATGTGTGGTTACTGGAGTGCTCAGGGAGGGGGAAGGGAAGCACATGCCAAGACCAGAGCTTCATCACAGCCTTAGGAAAATTAACAGGTCTGTGAAGATGTGTTTTCTAAGAAGGGGGAGTGCTGCATGCCCAGGGAGAGAGGGAAAAAAAGTGAGAGGAGAAGAAGGGATGTTTTACTTCCATCTCACTCCAAACTTGTTAAATTCAACCCTGCATTTGCTGAAGAGAAGAACTAGAAATCCCACTCCACCTAGCAAGATAATTTTTCCCCAAATTGTCAAAGTCTGGAAAATGGGTGTCTGCACTGCAGGAATTTTTCTGAATAGCAGATGACAGTTGTAACTTTATTCCCTTTTCCACTATTTCATGGATATTTACATGAGTCCTACAATCTACACTCATAAGAAATCCTGCTTTCTAAAGGCAGGATCAGGCAGAGACCCTCCTTACCTGCAGGGAGAAGGTACTAAGTATGTATACATTCATATACACATACTCAAGCATGAGCAAAGGGCAGCACCACAAGAGAGAGCTCAAAGCACCACACAGTCACTTTGCTGTGGATTCAGATATTTCACTTTTTTCCACAAAGAAGATTTCTTTGAAGGTAGAGAAAAACACAGAGTGACACAGCAGGGGAGGAGGGATCTGTCTGTGTTGCTGGTTCAACTGGATTCTGGTAGATCCCCGCTGTTGATTGTGTGCTGTTCTCTTGCCATTGCTCTGCCAGCAGAAGGCTCTGTCTCTCCCCTCTCTGGCTGATATGACAGCAATGATAGGAGCAATTTCTCCTCTCGGGGTGCTATGGAGAAACCACCAACTACCTCATTTCAGGGAGCTGAGCCCAGAGCAGCCTGCCAGGTCCTTCCAGCCTTTCCAGATGGCATTTTTTTTCTGACTATGGTTTAGCACCCACAATAATGTTGCTCTTGGTTTGATGGTTAAATGAAAACATGGATTCCCCCGTAGTTTTATGATTTAGGAGCTCACTCTTCAGGTTCAGGCTTACTGATCGTGGCTTAATCCACACCCATCTAAAAGTGAACAGGGATTTCTCTTGCTTCTTTACCAAAACCATCAAATTTTTCAGGTTTTCAGTAAAACAAAAATGCCCTTTTTAAATCCTATAGAAAGACAAACCTTTTATTTTTATCAACAGCTCCCAAGGACATACGTTTTCTCAATAGATCCATGGACAGGATATGTGAGTGAGAAAGATATGGGTTTTAGTCACTGTCCCTCAGCCAGACCAAGTGGAAGGAAGATGTTTTTTCTGTGGCTTAAATAAAGGTCTTATTTCCAAAAGGAGCTGGTGATAGCGGCTGCTTAACTAGAGGCAACCCAATGGGATCCATCATCAAGGGACTGGATCCTCCAACTTTCTGAAACATTGGACCTTCAGGGCATGACAAAATTAACAACCCCAAAAGGAACCAGACAGAATCACAATCCCCTTAAAAACAAACAAACAAACAAACCCAAATAAATGGGTGAATTTTTCCCTGTCCATCCACAGGCAGGCCTAGGAAGGAGTCCCTAGAGGTCCAGATCCAACTTTACAACTCCCAGAATGTACACAACTAGAATATCATGTTGGAATCATCTCTCTAAACATGCTGCAAATCCCTTCACAAAGAGAAACATTTCATAATCCTTCTATTCATGACTGTCCCTCCAAATTTAAACATGCATTTAAAAAATAAATAGGGCAGGGGTGATGTGCAGGAACAGCTTGCTGCTTTTGCTTTTTTTATTTTTTTTTTAATCAATAAAACAGCCTTAAAGAGGCCCCCTTGAAAGAGTTCTGTTCATTTATTTTTCTTGGAAACGTCCAGTCTCCTTAACTCCTTTTAGACACATAAGAGGTGAATGATTAAGTTGAAACTATTATCTTTGCGAAGAACATCTCTGCTGGCCAAGAGGAGAGGAAAAGTGAAATGAAATAAACAGGCCGGAGCTATTGTGTCCCTGACGGGTCCCTGTGGTGAGGTGCTGGGAAGCTTGGAGAAGTTAAAAGGAGGTCCCTGGGTGGGGACTGTTAATGAGGCAGGGCACATTTTGGAAGAAATTTTTTTTATGGTCAGAAATATGAGCGTTTGAATAACTTTACATGAGATGAAGTCAGCCCTTGTATTAACAGGTGCCATTCGGAGCTGTAGCATGCTGGTGGCCACTCCTGCCAGCTCTGGCTGCCAACTTCCATTCCTCAGCCATCCCTCCAGTACATGAAAGCAAAACCTTTGCCAATGAAGAGTAGGAAATAAACTAAGCTTTGCCATGCCCTAATTCACATGGAGGCATAATGTCCACTACTCCCTCTGCTGTCTCTGAATGGCTGTAGTGCTCAGGGCCGTGGGCAGGGACAGGGACCCTGCAGTGCTGGGCAGCAGCAAGGCAAACAGCAGCCGTGCTCTCTGCCTGCTGGGACATGCACTGCTGCCAGCTCACACATGACATATGTACCTATTGTACCAGACACATACCTGGCTCTGCCACCAGCTGGTGGTCGGTCAGTCAGTAATAGCCTGTGCATCCAGTTTCCAGCTGACACGTGAGCTTTGGGCAGACATTGCCAGGTGAGTTTGGGAAGAATTAAAGTCTTGTGCATGAAGAGATGAGCATCCTCAGGGTCTGACTACTGGGGCTCCAACAGCTGTGTTTATTGCTCTCTCTGAGACTCCAAGGCTGGTGTGTAGCTGAAGGCCAGCATCGAAGCACTGCTGCATTGGCATCAGGGAAGCTCAGGGACACATCCAATTGTTGGTGCAGGAAGATACAAGGTCTTGGGCTTCAGCTGTCTGGGGGTACAGTTCACAGCCCCAGGTGGATCACTGATACAAGACTGCTCGGGTGAGGGGCTGTGCCAAGGGACCAGTGGTCATTCAGACTGCTGGCCTCAACATGGACACAGAGGGAGATCAAACTCCGTGGCTCACTGGGCTCATCCTTACAAAACACCAAGACAAGTGAGCATCTAGACAGCTTAAAAATGCTTTGCTACAGCTCCATCTGATGCAGCAGAAATCACATGATATCCTGAAAATGAGGTGATTTAAAAGACCTAAATAGTTAAATTCAGCTTTACTTAAAGTCTTTAGGCTATGGAATTAACTTGTCTTGGAAAGAAACATGAGATGGAAAATACTTACTGATTTATTACTCCAAAGGAATTACCAGCAACACTTCAATATCTTGCTCAGGACAGAGACATCAGTAAGTTAGTGGACAGAGTGGTGGGATTCATTGCAGGCAGTTACATAGGATGCACATATTGAAGCTACTCTGAAAATTTCTCTTACTGACTAATTTAATTTGAAAAAATGATTGGTAAGGTATTGCAAATTGTCCCTGGATCTGACTGAGCCAAGGAAAAGCTTGAAATTACCACCATAGGCCCATGTGTCTCGTGTACCAGTTGACTTTTGCTTTGGAATCACCCTGTTGGATTAGTTAAAAAAAAAAGGCAAAAAATGGCCAGAAGTAACATTTACGTCACAAGTCACATCTGCTTCTGTAATTACTTTCCTGTCGGCTGTTTTCAGCAGAGAAGGAAACCCGACAGAACTGGTATCCAACAATGGATTACAATTCCCTCCTTGAAATCTCCAAGTTTTCTGAAGGGGGGAAGGCCATGGCACACAGCTGATCCTCAGCGTGTTGCCGTGAGGACAACAGAAAAATCAAATGCTTGGCTTTGACAGCATGTTTACAGATCACTCTCCAGGAAAGGAAAACTTGAAAAATCTCCCCTGTGAACTTCCTACGTTCGTACGTAGCCCCACACAGCAAAACAATGCCAAAGTCACCTGCCAGGCTGAGCTGCTGGAGGAGAGGAAAACTCATGAGAACCTAATGGTACCGGCTCATTGAGGCTTAATCTTCAAGCCACATGCAATCAAAAGACAAACAGTCCAGCAGTAATAGTGGTGATAGCACATGTGTGCAGAACAATAGCACAGCAGCCAGGACAAGCTGTTTAAATGTGGGTCACTTAGAAAAGAGCAGAAAATCTGGCAGACTACAGAGAAAAAACCCATTAGCTTAATGCAAGTCATTTCCAAAGAAAACATGCAATATGCACAAAATATCTGGTAGGTGAGAAAGGGTGGGTTCTCTGCAAGAGCAAAAATGGGGGATGAAGCTCTCTTTGTAATATAAGCCTTAGCTTGGATGAGCTAGTGGGTAACTTCCTTTGTCTTCTACAGAACAGAAGGAACAAGAGGGAGCATCTGTTCACCAGAGCCAGGACTTCTTTGCTTGGATTTGAGACCTTGATAGGTAAATTCTGAAGAATTTCAGCACTAAAGGCACATAAAGTCCTTATTTCATTACTGCTGCTGCATGTTCTGACAGTGGTGTCATCTTTCCAGCCTGGACGCCCTCCTGGTGCTGGCTACAGCAGCACATTTGGACAGGAGATGCTCTGTGGAGATGTCCCAAGCAGGGCCAAGCTCACCCTGGGTATGTTCAGCCCCTCACCTCACTGCCACCACAGCAGTAATGTACCTCTGCACACTTGGAAAAGGTTTCTTTTCCTTCCCTGCACAGTGGGTGCCACACAAGTTTTATATTTTTAATTTTTTTGACGGCATTGTGTCCTGATTGTGGTAGGCATCGACAGCCCTTGCCAGCCCAGCCTACCAGGAAGAAGCTTTGGCTGCATCTCCCTCAGCTGTTGGGAGAGAGCAGCCGTAACTTTCCAAGCAGATGGGAAAATGATCTGTCATGACCACTGGATCCAGACATTCAGTATGACTGTTAATGCCAAATCCGTGGGGATCCATTTCTTTGCTATGCCCGTCAAGCCCAGAGCGCCAGTCCCATTTAATTCATCTTCATTTTCTTCCTTTTCTTAAAGTAAATCTCAAAATCATTCCGAAACTATTGTTTTAGCAGACATCTGATAAATCAAACATCGTAAGGGGAGATCACTGCTGTTCCCCGAGCCAAACACATTCCTGTATTTCCTGGCCAAGGATGGTGATCATCAGGACAAGCATTACGTTTCAGCTTTGCTTGAGCCTGAAGTCAGTGAACAGTGAGAGGGTCTCCATCTGGAGTCATTCTATAGCATTAGAACAGTTCTCCTCCAGCAGCAGCCACTGCCTGCTAGTATAAAAGTACTTTGGAGAAAAAGCAATAAATTTTATTATGTTGGTAGGGGGAAAAAAACTCTATTCAAGCCTTCCATTAACTTTCATGAGTATCTCTAAAGAGATTTATTTTTATAACAACATTAATGCAAAGGAATAAACCCCAAGTTTCCTGACACTTGCAATTATGATTTCTCACTAGAGGCAAGTCCAGAGTGTTTGTGACCAAGCCTTGCTCACCTTGTTCACATGAAGAACAGCCCTGGAAGCCCAAGCCTGGCTGTGAGAGGAAGGATGGCCCCATGGCTGCCACTCACAGGACCTGTGTTCATATTTTGGTGCTGCTGCAGGCTCCCTGAATGATCTTCTCCGCATCACTAGTTTGTTCAAATCTGATCCTGGAGTACCACCAAGTGCTGAAGTAACCAGTCCCACTTCAGATCCTAGCTTCCAATAAACAGAGGTCATGTTCTGCCTGAAAGCTTAATATCTCTACCCAATTAATACTGTGTGCCCTCTTCTGACTTTGGTAATTCTCAGCATTCCCACTGCCCATCCAAATGTCAGCCCCTTTCAAAACCCACCACATTGCTGTCCTTCACCATCTCCTGCAGTGACAAGCTCCTTAGTCTGGACCCATCACATATAAAAATACTTCCTCTTATCTGTTTTGAATTTACCACCTTCTAATTTCATTGAATGCCCCTTTGTCTTAAGACACCAATCTGTTTTCTCTGTTTTTTATTTTCCTTCCCCTCTTAAAACCTAAAGTTACATAGTGAAAGGAGGAAGAGAAAAACAAAACAAAACACCCCCCTTCCACTCTCCCCCCCAAAAAATAAAATTAAAAAAAGCATCCCAGGAAATTGTTTGAATAAATAATTATTATACTTCATGGTGTGGCTTTGCTGCTCTCCGCAAATGTTGCAAACAAAACTGGTGTGATGTTGAGCTGTTGGGACAGTGGCACCGCATGTGAGATGTACACACGTGGTCCCGGCAGCCCAGAGGGCAGGTGCTGGAGAGCAGAGAAATGGAGGCACTGGCTGAAGCTGTGCCCATGGGAACCAGTAGCAGCAACATCTCCAACACTGCCAGAACATGAGCTGGGAATTTTTGGATTTGAGTGAGGTTGTGACAGGCAAATCCTAAGACATTTCATCATTGCACCTCCCACCCAACCACCATTACTGAAGAGAAGAAGGTCCCTCCCTGCCCAAGCATATTCTGTTGTTTGCAAGTTGAACTTTCATTAACCCAATAGGAAACAACGAAAATATCACTGTGATGGGTAAAAGCCCCTCAGCAGACTTCCAACAGCAGCTGGGAAGGAGCCGGATGGCCAGGGTGTCTGCAAGGCTGTTGTGGCAGGTGGCTCCTGCCCTGTGCAGCTCTGGGGATGTGCTTTACACTGCAGCTACTGCACGATGTGAAACAGAAGATCCCCAGCCCCCTCCCTAGACACAGTTCCATCCTGCATAATGTTTGCTTTCAGCTGCATTTTTAAAGCAGGGCTGGTTTCGCTGTTGAGACATCACTCAGTGACTGTGCAGCTCCTACTGGGAAGGTCTGAGAAGCCCACAGAAGCCGAGTGACATGGGCCAGCACACATAGGAGCACTGGGACCAGACTCAGTATTGGTGCAAGCAAGGTGATCCTACTGGTCCCTGGTGGGCTTTTACATCCAAGGAGATGAGTGAACGATACCTGCTCGGCCTTGGCAGCAGACACTTGTCCCTGGCCACCTAGTCCACCATCCAACTACTGACCAACAATGTGGCCATGAAATACCTAAACACAACAGCAGTAAGCCAACAGAGAGCACTGACAGTTTTTGAACAGCCCTGACGGAAACAGGGTTGCTCACTTCTTGTTTCAGTCTAGCTGCAGGCTTGGACTTATGACAACACACTGACTTATACTAGGATCACAACATTCTTGTCTACCATGAGAGCCTGCTTGCCTTATGTCTTCTGCCTTCCTTTAGACCACTGGAATGACAAAAGCTCAAATTCTGCCTTGCAGCTTCTGGAGCCATTTCCCAAGAGACCCTTTTCAGCAACTTAAGCAGCTGCATCCTCCCATTATCCAGAGACTCCCAAATACCTGAGCAAGAAGAAGACCTGGTACCACAGGGGCTTGTTATTCCCTGAGGAACAGCCCAGGCCTTCACAGTTCTGGTGCTGACATTGGAGCACCAACTACCATCAGCTCTTGTCCGCAGTCTAGGGCCATAGACTACTGGGCCCATGAAATAATCACAGCCCTTCTGCCTGCTTCACCCAGCATGTCAGCAAGCAGCTCTTGCTGAGGAAGGCCAGGACACTGGGGCCAGAAGCAGCAGCTTCTCACCCATCCCTGGCTGAAACAAGGAGCATGGATGGCTCTTCTTCAGGGTTCAGACCAGAAACTTCAGCTCACCCTTCCCTCCCTCAAAAAAGAGGTGTACCGCTTTGGCTTCTCATCCAGGTTGACATCATTTAGACTTTCCAAAGGTCCTAAGCAGCTTTGAAGGGTTCAGAGCAAAGCTTGCAGTGAACAAGCACAGTGCAACTGGCCTGTTCGGGTACTTGTAAATTAGGAGAAAAAAATCCCACAATTGTCTCAGGACATTTAGGTCCCCTGAAGTGAAGACAAAGCTCCCTTTGCTGGATTACCAGGCACGTGTCCTTTCTGGGGAAAGAGAATCTGCCTTCTTGCTTTGCTTCCAGTGATGGAAGTCCCAGAGGGCAGGACGTGCGGTGCATGAGAACAGCACACGTTCTGCTCGGCACAGTGTGTTGGAACTGTCCCTCACTGCAGGGAGGAAAACAACTCAAGGTAGCTCCATTTTAACTTCAGGAAGATTAGTATTTCAGGCAGGATAGTTTTTTCAACTGGTTGTCGCATGCCTGTGCAGCTCCTGCTCCCAGCTCCATGTACCATCAGTAAATTGTCCAGCTCCAGGGGAACATCAGAGTCCAGGTACAACGAATCTATCGAATCTATCTCTTTCTCCAGATCAGTGGAAGTTTGGGGGTTTTTTGGGGGGGGGGGGGGGGGGGGGGAGTGCTGTTTCCCCCAGGCTAGGGCAGCAGGCTCAGCCCGGAGCTGGGCTCCCTGCACGGTCCGCGGTACCCGACTGCCCTCTACCCGAAAGTGTGGGATATACAAGTGCGGCTCGCTCAGCAGTCGGCCCTTTCCCACCCCTTGCAAAGCAACGCTGTCAACTACAAAAACCATAAGAATAAACGCATCCAGCCTTCAGGACATACCCTCTTTATTTTCTCAAGACTCATGCCACAATGCCCCGAGTAAGGAAAATGTGCCATTGCAAATGTTTATAACATCTGATTTAGTGTTACGCAGTTTCTCCCAGCCATAAACCAGAACAAATACTCCCAAGATTTATTACATCCTTCCCTCCAGGGCTTAAGCAATTGTACTTGATTAATTCAGCAGTTAAACAGCACTGAGCAGAAGCATGATAATTTTGTATCCAGGATTCCTGAGTTACATATTGTTTTCCACAAGGATTTAGGTCTAAAACCAGAAAGATGAATCTTTAAATATGTACCTATCCATATGCACGGGATAATATGCAATGGATGTTTCCTCCCGGCAGAGAGATGCTGAGCTAAGTTTCTTCTTGTTCCCTGACATTAAGAATTCTTCATCACTTTCTGAGGCAGTAAATACCTATTCCTCAGCTTACATTCTGGATAGGACAAGTATTTGCAAACTTGCCTTACTGCAGTGTAATTTTAAGTGAAAGAAACATTTCTGCAGTACCAATATTAATAGGAGTTAACAGCAAGGGAGACCTTCTGGTGCATTTCTCCTGTAAACACAAGCAGTGTGAAAAAACTTCCTTTTGCCTGAACCGTCCACACAAATACCCAGATTTGATCCAATTCTACTTCCTTGTAAATCTATGGAGTTTTGAAAATTTTTTATTTCCTATCTCTGCATGAAAGCCTCACAGCAGAGTCTCCACAAGGAAAGATTCCATCATGTTGGTAGCATGGGGGTGTCAGAGAACACCAGGTTACCCTCCAGAAAAGCGTTGGAAAAACAAAGACCAAGAGTTTTTTCCACATTTGCTCAGGAGCTCTTAGGATAGGTCTATCCACATAACAAGAGCTCTTCAAATGCCAGCTAGGAAATATGAAAAGGAGCTGGAAGAAAGTAGGGAGCCTTTCTGCTTCATAGCGTCTCTTAGAGTCCCATTCTGCCCTGAGAGACCCGTGTGTCCAGGAAAGGGTGTAAGCCACAGAAGAAAGCAAACGTTTTGCATATAGTTAATTAATTTATGGAAACAGAACCAGAAAGGAGCATTTGTGGACAGCATATTGGCCTTGAAGTGCTAGAGCAACTGAAAATAGCAGGGCTACTTTATATCATCACTGCAGTGAGCAGTGGGTACTGGATAGGGTGTACTTCAGTTAACTATAATGTACAGAATTTATTGCAAATTAAACTGTTTACTGTACAAGGCAATTTCCAAGTACTGACAAGCACTGATTTTTCAAGTATTAAAAAACCATCAAAATAATATTAATTGAATGCTCCCTATGCCCTCCCATACCCTCAAAGACATTTACACATCTTCAAGTAATCAAGAAAAATGGCCTAGGTTGTTTGAATCTGCTGGGCCATTATTGTTCTACAATACCCCCTGGAAAACGCATGTTAACAGCGCTTTGACAATAATGTATTTGAAGCTACAAAAAAAAATTGTTGAGTGTATAGACTAGTGCTTCAATTCATTTAAAATATGGCCTAGCATTTGTCTTGGCTGCATTAACAAGGTCTGTTTTACCAATACATTTGTATTTATGATGTCTAAGGGCAGATTATAGTTGTTAAAATTTGTCCTCCTGACATGAAAACACTACTTTGTCATTAATACATTTTGTAGCATAAACTATGATGTCAGGTCAATGTAAAGGGTAAAAACTTTCCTAAAGTATGCACACATCATTTTTTTAAAGCTATTGAGCCTAATGGAATAACAAAGGTCATAATAACAAACCATTACAGCTTTGGTCTTGGCAACTATGTCCACAGAAGAATCCTCCAAGAAACAATCATCATTTCTCCAATGTTATGGCATTAGGACGACAGGAATGGTTCACAAATGAGTCATGTGAGCCCAGAAACGCAGTAGCTATGTGAAAGCTGAGCAATCAATTATTCATTTGTTTACTGAGAGCTTTCTCAGCCGACATTAACCAGAACTTCTTAAAAAGAAGAACTTTACAGCTGTCTTTGGCTGTCCCATGAGGCTGCGCTCAGAGGCTGAAAAGATTGCTTAATTTCTTTGTAAGTAATATGGTATTTTTATTGAAATAAACAACAATACATGGACTCATTAGCTGGGTTCAACCTGAGGCCCTGCAGGTGTCAAAATATCAAAGATACAGTCTTGGGTTGATGATGAGATGGAAGAACAGGGCAGGGGAGAGGATATTCAAGCAGCCAAAATCTATCTCTTGCTCCAAATGCAGTACATGAAATCCCAACTAAGTTTTCCTGTGCATGGAGTATTGAACATACATATACACATTTTTTGTATTAATATGCATAATTCATCTGCTCTGATTAAATTACATTTTTCTCATTTCTTAGTTATTGTTTGCCCCAGACCCTAAAAAATGTTGTTAGGTTGAAATGTTTTCAGCCACAAATGAACATGATTTAAAGAGGTTTAAATACCACACCTTCAATTCTCTTTAATCTATGTTCTTTTTGCCTTTTTTGGTATGAAAGACCCATCCAAACCAGGAAAAACTGCCCTACAAAAGGAACTGAGAAAATCTGGACATAAAATCTGGACATAGTCACAGTGTGAAGAAATGCAAAGCAAGCTCATAAAAAGAGCTGATGTGAGTGGAAGTAAAACTTATTTTTTTTTGTTTACACAGTTTCTTCCATATACTGAAGCTGATAAGGAACACTAAAGCTTAGGATAAATGTAGACAGCAGAAAAATGTTTATACATGGGAGTCCACAGGATTTTATCTGAACTCCATGAATATTTTAGATGAAACAAAACTGAGGAAAAACCTGAAATAGTAAAATCTTCAATACTGACTTTCCCATTGTGTTCAGGCTGAATTTTCAAGATACCATCTGTGATACCAAAAAAGAGGTGACTATGGAGTTGGAGACTTTGGTTTTTTGAAATTGCTAGCAAAACAACCCCCCTACCTCAGCCTTCTGACATTCACCCTGATCAGTCAGCCTCAGTTTAATTCTGTGTTCTTTTTCAGATTAAATACAAAAAATGTGTGCATATTTTAGGAAACATGTCACCCTTTACACTGGCCTGCATTTACTTCTAGAAATAGGGGCAGTAAAAACTACACTGTTTAACAGCATAACTTATGGCTGGACTCGATCTTAAAGATCTTTTCCAACCTAAATGATTCGATGATTCTTTAGCAAGCCTGTTATGTTTCTAGGGTTTGTAGGAAGAATCCAGATTTTGGCAAGAAGGATTTGAGAGGTGGTGTGCCCCGGTTGTGAGATCCACTTGCTGAAGAAGGAAGGGTCTCACTTTTCAAATGCTTTTTTACCATTTTCAGAGAGAATTTACTTACCCATCCTGTGCATGTTTCTTGAACAGAACTGTCCCTCCTCCATTGTTTATAAAAACAACTGAATAGAACTGGCAAACCCCAGCATTTACGGGAAAAGCAGCTGGGATTGCTGGAGTGACTCGCTAGCCAGGGAAAGCTTGGAGGAGACCCAGGAGTCCTGCTTTTACTTCTTCCCCTGATTATGCCTAATGATACTGACACTTCAGATAGTTTATTGCTAAGCACATCTTCATCTTCCTACTTTATGGGGAAAGCAAGTATCAGTCCACTTATGTCAGAGATAAAATACTGGAGGCTCAGAAAGGTTGTGCAGGGTCACTTCAGACAGAGCTAGGAACAGAATCCCTGTCTAAACAAAAGTCTCACCCATTTCACTCCACTGCTCTCCTTTAAATTATTAAGCCAGTCCTGTGAGCTATAGGCTGTCTGTAGGCAAAATACCATCTGTCTACTTTCACTAAGAGACAAATGAAGAGATAACCAATAACAAAACAAACAGCAAAAGAGTACTGGCTTTTCTGCATTAGTCACTATGAAGAGGAAATTCAGGAGAACAGGGAAATCTTGATTTCCATCATGCTGCTAATGCAAGAAAATAGGGGATAAAATGTACATCACCACCCTTCCAATACATTTATCTCTATCACCATGGGCTTGTTCTCAAGCTACTTAACCATTTAATATAAAAGTCTGTATAAAAGGTATTTACTTAATGTTGCTTTTGATAGACATACCTTTTAAAAAAACCACCTTTTTTTTAAGGTGTGTGATTGTTGGCTGAGAATTGGGGTTTGGTTTGTCTGGAGTTCTTTTTCTGTGGCTGCACACATGAATTGAGGGATGGAGTTAGAGAGAACACATACAACATAAAGGCCAGGAGCTGATCAAAATTAAAATCTACAACATTAAGTAATGTATATGCAGATACCATTAAAAAAAATCTAATTTAAACAAACTTCTTTGTATTTCAGTTGATTTGAGCTCCTATACCCAAAATACATCAGAAATATACAATTACTGGATACACTATTCATTTGCACAAGGTCTGAGCTGCTTATTCAAATCAAAGAATGAAGCAGTCATTAAAAAGTATAAAATGTGAGAATGCGAAAAATGAGAATTTGAATAGCTGATACTGCAACAAATAGTATATCCTTTTATGCAGTTAGTTGGAAAATTGATCCCATATATTAATTAATTTTCAATAGTAATAATGTCAGGACAATATTATTTCTATACAATTCTAATCAGTTAATGGAAAAAAACAATGTTACTCTAATGCAGCTACACTGGTGTGAAGGTAGAGTTATGTCTTCACTCTCTTTGCCCCAAGCTGCTAACTTAATGTAAATGAAATCCCCATCTTTTGATTTCTTTCACCTTCCCATACCTGTTTGCCACAGATGATTAAGATTTCTGTGGTACTCTGATTGCCTTTTCCAGCAGCCCAGTTCAAGAAAGGGCTGACTGTACATGGCACATCAGTGATACAGCAGCAAACAGCTGCTGCCTCGACATACTCTTCTTTTGGAAACCAGCTCTGATGCGTCACTGCCCCCACTGCCATGCTGTGTGCATGTTCCTGACTCTGGGAGATCCTAAATCTGTGGCCTCGGTGCAAAGCCTAATTTTGGATTTCCTTCTCAGAACAGTTTCCAGGCCCTTTCTGAAAAAAGCACATCCTACAATCACAGAAGCAGAATAATTAGATTTCAAATGCTGATGCAGTATTGCTTGCTTAAAAATCCTATTGCTAAATCACACTGCCTCTTCCCTCCTTTCTCCTGCACACAGTTTGTGCTCACCTTTGCTGCTTTAGGGTTTTATAAACAGGCAGCGATGAGGAGGCACATCTCCTTTTGGCACTTGCACAGAGGTGCAGCAAGCTCCAGCTCACTGTTCGCTGGGTCTGAGGATCTGCTCAGCACTGCTGAGAGGGCAGCAGGGCCCAGTGCTGTGGCACTTGCTCTCCATCACATTGGCACTTGCTGCATCATCCGTGTCTTTAACAAAAGCAGGTGAAAACAAGGCCTTGTTCAAGTCAGTGGGAGCCTGAAGAGGGATTATCCATCACCAGGTACGTGGTCCATGCGTTTTATTAGGAAAGAGAACCAGGAGCAACCACATAAGCACCATTGAGCAAAGACAAAGTAAAACCACAATGACAGATCAGCACAGGGAGAGCAGATAGGTGGTGAGGAAAGCAAATGAATAAAGACTATTTCAATGCAGATATTGATGCTCATGACTAAGTGACTTGCCACAGCTGTCTTATGGCAATCTTTCTTCTTGAGATTAATTTTTCAGATCATTGTCCAAGCTGTAACTGCACAGAAAAGAAAGCAAAATCATCCCATCCATCTCAACTAGCCTGTGTTCTAGTTACATTGGTCTGCTAGAAAAAGCATAGTAAACAAGATCTGCATTCCCTGTCATATTCCTTCTGCTTCATTATTCTGTCAAAAAGGTAAATCATATGGACTAAAGTATAATTCATATTCATTTCAGGACTGTTGTTCCATTAGAAGGAGTAAGCTTACGTTGTAAAGAAAACCTGAAGACCAAACGTATCATCTGGTGACATGAGAGGAAAGAATAAATAAAGTTTGACAAGTCATAGGATCTGTATATGGGTAGTATTTTTTCAGAGGTCAATGTGATGAAAACACAGAAAGAAATATGGTAGCTGTTGCAGAAATACAGTTTCATAAAAAATATTTGTAGATAGCTGCAAGAGAAAATATATTGTCTTCCTCAGTTTCTCTGTGGGAGCCTGAATTCCACCCACTCAACTCTGTGCATGAGATTGTCTTTGTTTTCTTCATATAAGGGGAATGACAGAGCCATCTCATCGGGGTGGCTTGGCCCTCTAGTCTGCTAAATACAGACTTCTCTGCTGGACCCTGCAGCTACATGGGAAGTTTTCTGGAAGGCATGTTCATGCTGAAAAGCATCTCCAAGCAGCTGGCACTTTAAGAAAGACCCTCAGTAAGAGTGAAAACAGTTTGTTAAGATGATTCAGATATGGTTCATTTAAGTTGTGCTTCAAGTACCGCTAAAAGTTAAACTCACCATCAGAAAAGCAGAAACACTGTTTCTAAAGCACAGTTTGGAACTGGCACTTTTCTTCCCCCAGCAACAAAAGAGGGTAAAATGTATCCCAGTATAAGGCGTCTGCAGTTCTTGTTTATGGCTATTCCCAGCACATCATTAGAAACCTCTCAACTGGTACCAAAAGAACTCAGTGCTTCCTGGCTTTGCAAGGGACACAGAGGTGTATCTGGGGGAATTTGTAAGGCCACAGGTTATCACAGTTGTGAGTGGCCTCTTTCACCAGTTTTATTATACATTTTTCCCTAGAATTCACTAAGTCAATTGAAATGCTCTAAAATAAGAAAAGCACATAAAATCTTAAACTATTAAAGGCCTGATTTTCGTTCTATTGAAAACAACGGCAAAACTTCCACTGATACACAGAGCAAGGCAATTCAGCAGTAGAACAACCATTGGTGCACTGGCACACCTGCCCCAAGCAGCACATGGGAGAGAGAGAGATCTCTCCCAAGATTCCAGCCAAAAGAGTTGCATTTCCAGTAATACCAAACCACCTAAATAGCAAGGGGAGCAAAGCTCCCTGAAACACTCAGCCAGGAGTGATCTGAGCTCCAGTAATAGCAACAGAGCCCTAACAGGTGAGCAATAGTGACTCTACTCAAATGTGGTTTCAAAGTGTATTTATGCTTTATCTATGATTTAAGATCTTAAATTTTGTGTTTATTTAAAAAGCAGCAGCACTGTCAAACAGCTGACAGTAGAAGTAAAATACATCTTTGCTTCTTGAACATCTGGAAAAGGATAGAGGTAAGAAAATAGTTTGCTGACAAGTGTAGAGCTAGGACAGATTTAGGACTCAGCGTTGCCAAATGCAAAACTCCTTCAGGCACGAGCGAGGGATCCTCAACTGGATTTGTCCTTCAGGATGCGAAGAACATCAGTCCCTCAAATTAATGATTCCCTTTCCTAGAAACCTACACTTTGTTATATTTACAGGAGCTTAAAGTTCATGCACAGTCCTAAGACAGGCTCATGTTGAATTCTTTTATCTGTTTATGAGTTTTATAAGATGGTAAAAAGTAGGCAGAGTTCATTTTATTTACATATAAGTCCTTTATAGACAAATTCTCATGTACCCACACCCACACAGCCATCCTAGTGATCACGTACATGGCAGCAGACCACGTAAACCACATCAGGACTTCTTGGATGTAGGCTTCAGCTGGACCAGGTCTCACAGTAGAAGTGCTATGTTTCCAGTGCTGCATTTTTGTGTACAATTAACATGGCAACACAAACAGTGACACTCCTGTGTGGTGAGTTTATCAGGCTAATCAGTTCAGACAAGAAAAGCAGAGCTCTGAAGGATGCAGCACAAATCCCTGAAGTATTGCTTCATAAAAACATCTTGAAGAAAGGGAAAGACGAAGATATTCTGTAGCACACTGAGATCTCACCTTATTCAGGTGAAACAATTCTTCAGTTTCATGTCTTATTCTTAGAGATGCTGGATGTATAGCTTCTTAGGGCTTACAAACCCTTAACTTTAACAGTTCAGACATGATGACTAGAAAGGCCAGTGATTAAGGTTATGCATATTAAAATTAAGAGCTACTGAAATGTGGAATGTCAGGAATCATAAAAAAGAACAAATAAGGAATAAGTCACTCTAAAAGCAATTTCCAGTAGAAATCGAGGGTGAAAATGTACCATATTGCACTGTGAATTTTGAAAAGTATAAATGATAACTGAAGCAACACAAGTTTGTTGTGTTCTATGGATATGTGAGCCCAATTCAGCTTTTAATTGTGTGCACAGATTACAGATGTCCTGGATTGGTTTTTTATTTGTGATTGTTAGTTTGCTTTGTTTATTCCAGAAGGTGCAAGGAGAGTTTAATAGCAATTTAAATCTCTTTTAGCCTGTCTATTCTTTGTACAGACTTTTCTATCCAAAGTTATCCATTGCAGCAATAGGCAGAAATTAGCATTTGTTGCTAACGACTTAAAATGCCAGATCGAAGAGACTGAACCCATGGGCTACAATGTTTTAAACACCTCTCTGCACTTACACTTCTAGTGAGAATTTACAGACTAAAGCAGCAATGCAATGCAAAAAACCCCCAAACTCAAAAAGCAAACAACCAAAAAAACCCACAACAACACCACCCCACCCCCCCCCCCAAACAGACAAAAGACCCCAAACAACAACAAAAAAACCCCCCAACTTTCTGGGCAAGGTTTGTCCAACTTGTCCTTGAAAATCTTCAACAGCAAAGCCCCTCCCAGTACCTGTAAGCCCTGTATGGATTCTCTTTTTCTTGAAAAGGAGGCTCAGATGTGACCTTATCATTCTCTACGACTGCCTGAAAGGAGGTTGTAGCCAGGTGGAGGTCGTCCTCTTGTCCCAGGCAACTAGTGATAGGACAAGAGGGTATAGGGCATAGCCTCAAGCTGCTCCAGGATATGTTAAGGTTGGACATCAGGAGGAATTTCTTCACTGAAAAGGTCGTTAAACATTGGAATGGACTGCCCAGGGCAGTGGTGGAGTCACCATCCCTGGAGGTGTTCAAGCAATGACTGGATGTGGCTCTTAGTGCCATGGTCTAGTTGACAAGGTGGTATCAGTCAAAGATTGGACTCATTGATCTGAGAGGTCTTTTCCAACCTAAATGATTCTGTGATTCCCCCTCTTGGCCACTCAGAAAGGTTCTCCTGATGCCTAACCTGGATGAGCTTGCTGCTCAGCTATACACAAATCGAGGGCTACTGTTCATATATGTCTCTTAAATCCTGCCTGTTTATGAGGGCAGACTGTTTGGGCTGCAGTAAAGTTAAGATGGGATACCTCACAGGGAAACCATTCCAATTCCTGTCCTAGTAGGCAACATCAAATCCTGAGTGAGCCTTTTCTCTTCCTCTCAAAAGAATAAAATGCAGTTTTGCCTCTGCTGCAGCTGTGGATCAACGCTGACTACCCATGATGGTAACACATGATTATCACCAGCCTTTGCTTCAGAAAGGGAGACAACTACAACCTATACTTCAAGGAAGGAGGAGATAAAGGTGTTTCTACCCTGCAAATCCAAAGACAAGACAAATACCCTCTGCCACATCAACCCAAGCTCCTCACAGCACAGTTGAGCATCAAGCAGAGACAGTCCTCAAGCAGGATTCACGTGTTATCTGCATTCTGGGTGCAACCTATCAAAGCCCTGGTTGGCAGCCTTCACTCACTGCTGCTTTGAAGTTCCTTGGCCTGTGCCACCATGGGGTTTCCAGGCCCAGCTCACGTGCAGTGTGCCTGCTGGCACACCGAAGGCTCCTGGATGCTGCCAGCTCACTGTGCATGCCCCACACAGCACACACAGGCTCCTGCCTGTCACTGAGAAATGCCTGGCAGCCCTCCAGGAGCCACTACTTTCTGACTGTGAAGTGCTGGCAGGGCCTGACTGTCATTATCAGAACATTTCACCTCTCGTGTTTCACTCCACTCTTCTCAGAGAAAGAGAGGATGATTATCCATTCTCCTTTGGTTTTGTAAGAAGTCCAAAGCTTTCCAGGTGCTGAATTAACACCCCCGAGGTGCTGCAAGCCCTTCATGAGGTGGCCAAAGGAGTATTTTACAAGTGACTCCTGGCTTTAATTCAGAAGCGATTTCCTGCTCCTCCTGTTGGCTGCAGAAGCAACATCCAATGAAAGAGAGTTGCACACAGCTGATGGGACACTGCTGAATAGCAATGTGGAGCAGGCTGGTGCAAGGGCTGAACCACAGCACACTAGTGCTTTGAAGAGGAGCTTCCCTGGTGCTCTTCTAAAATGCAGTGGAAATGCACCTGATTTTTTTGTAGCACATGAAGAGTGCTTTCTTCCCTTTGTTCTTACCCATCAAAAGCACATTAAAAGAATGATGCTAAAACTATCCAAATTCTAGTCAAAAGGAAGGCTTTATGAGAAGGAAAACCATTACCAAGAAGCCGTGCTCAGAAAACAAGGAGCCATTTCTCCCCTTCTCTCCAGTAATGCACAGCCCAGGAACACCATTATTGCAGCACCTTCACTCAGGGTGTGCCACCCAGACATTACACGCCCACATGTTGTTATTTCGACTATTCACACATCAATTCAGCGATTGTGGGTTATCAGAGATTAATCCTGCCCTGACTTTAGAAAAGACTCCCTGAAAGTACTGCTTTGTTGAAAGAAACATCATTTTTGTGATGTCACCTATGCCTGCCTTAAAAGGAGTTCCCAGAGATTTCCTTTCCAGGTGATTGTTTTCCCCACTTGTTTGATCCCTGTTGCAGAATTTGCCAGGGCATCTTAAAGCAGAGAAGTAGATTGAAAGATTTTGCTTAACATAGTCATTCCTTCTCAGAGAGTGATAGGGTGTACAGCATTTGCAAGAAGTTGATCTCAGTGAAACCTTCATGTGATTATTGTTACCCTTGTGACTCCTGGCTTGAACTTGTCCCATGCAATTTATGGAAGACTCCCTGAAGCACAGGCTGCTATTCAGCCATGACACTGGCAGGAACTGGTTCCAGTCACAGATACAAATAAAACAAAAATAATCATTCAAAAAACTTCACTTGGGACAGGTTTGAAGAGAGAACCTCGGTCAGTTATTTATTTCTTGGCACTGACGAGTGCAAAGGCTTTTAGTTTCAGTATGGGCTGAAGACTGAAAGCAGAACTTCTGACACCAGTGGGATTAGACATAAATAAATTCACTCTAAGCAAATAAGCCTGGGACGTCCTATATCCCAAATTGATTTTGCATCTTTCCTTCTCAGTATATCGTCTTCAAGAGGTAGATATTTGGCATATGCATGATACATTAATCAAAAATTTCTGCGACAGTACAGGCGCAACCAACATGCACGAAAGTATCATCATCACGGCTGGGCTTCGTGAACAAAGATTTGGGGAGGGCTCTACCCACATTTGTCACAAGTGCGCTGGTGGTTAAAAAGGCCAATACGAGACAGGCATGTCCAGTTGCAAAAGGCACAGCAGAAAGACTCCTTAGGTGGTAAATTCTGCAAGGCACGATTCTTTCTGCATTGTCTTTTCTCCTCGAGAGTGATCCTGTGTGCTTTCTCAAAAGCATCAGCAGCGTTATAGATAGTGTCTCCAGATCTCCCGATTGCCATATCTGACTTGGCCATGTTGATCCTCATGGAGTGAGATGATCATCTTAAGGAACTTGCGGGGACAACATAAGCGTTCCAAAATCTGCCATAGACCTTTTCTGCTCACGGTATCGAAAGCCTTGGTGAGATCAACAAAGATCACATACAGACCTTTGTTTTGTTCCCTACACTTCTCTTGCAGTTCTCTGAGAACAAACACTGTTTGTTTGTGATACACGAAAGTGTATCACACCGGAAAACCCCACATGTCCCAGCATAGTACAAAAGACAGCAAAAGATTTACTGAAGTTGCAAAACCAAGATAAGCAACATCATTCTCCAGAGAAGGCAGCCCCCAGTAGAGAGTACATCCAGTCACAGCCAAAGCTAAAGCAGACTACACGCTGCAGCTGGTCATTAATACACACAAGGCTACTTTCCAGTTCCACTGGGTACCTCTGGAGATGCCACCTGACACCATCCAGCACACAGAGTCTTCTTTTACAAGGCTCTATAGGTGTGCACACATTGGAGCTGCCACTCAGCTCTGCGGCACAGGGGGAGGCTGCAGGGGCAGTTCCCCATCTTTGTGCTCAGTGTCCCCAGAGATGTCACTGGGATGGCTGGGGGAAACCCTGGCTCACCTCAACAACACAGACACCCTCAAAGGTGCATATACACACAGTCAGGTGCACCCCAACACACATGAGGTGTTGGCATTTTTAGAATGGGCCTGCATTTATGGCCATACGCTCTCTAGGAACCTGCCAGACATGCTGGGGTAAAACACAGAACCCTGGGAGCAACAGTGAGGGTCCTATGATCTCAACAGAGCTTGTCTTTATCCAGTAGAAACACATTTTTCATTGGGCTTTGGCAAACAGAAACCCCAAACTATTTACCATTTTAATGCATTGTGATAGCTGTTCTTCCTCCTTTCCTTTCCCTGACCTCACTACACACTAAGGTGAACAGAGAGTCCCAGTGCCATCCTGTCTGGCTGCACTACACCCTGAATGGCTTCCATGAGCAAATGGACTAAGAGCCACTCTAGGAAAGATGTTCAACTTGCAGAAAAAGGGACTAAGCACTCAGATACACTGAGGAATGCACCATTTGTATGTCAGAGAAGGACTTAAAGTGCAGCAGAAAGCACTGAAGCTGGAAATTTAGAAAAAACTTACTTTAAGGTGCCTTACACTAGGTCATTTCCCAGTCACTAAAGATGGACAAAGAAAGAAAAAAGGAACAAACCCCACAAGCCAATGAAGTTTTAAAGTCCAGAGGATGTACCAAAAGTGATGTCTCCATTTTTTTTATTGGAAACCTGCCAGGAAAGAAAACAAAAAAAAACCACATACATGCATCTATAATAGGTTGTAGTGGGCATGAAACAAGAATAGCAAGTCAGGGAACCTTCACATTTTGCAGGAACGGAGCTTCCATTCCCTTCCACAAGTTAAACATGCTATCCAAAAGGATTTTCTCATGGGAAAAAGTAAGTAATCAGGAATGGAAATAAACTGGTCAGAGCTGATTATCTTGCCAACTTTGAGATGCCCTCAGACATTTGTTTGGGGCAACCTTGGGGAACCTGACAAAACAAAGTATTTGAGTATAAATGCAAAGCACATCATTTTGAACCCAAGGTTGATTTCTTGCACATTCAATTATAAATATGTAAGTATGCATATATATGCACAGACACACTACAAACATGTGACTACTTTAAGGGTTTAAGATGGAAGGAAACAATGTCCATATTGCATTACCCAATAAAAAAAAGGGAGAGAGGACAGAAGGAATTGAATTGCTTTTCAAAATCACATTTGTGTTGTATGATTTTTGGGGGAGAATTTCAGGGTTTTGTAATTTTGGGGAGAACATGCAGACTAAACATTGACACTCCACACATAAACCCTAAACAAAACCAAAAGCATTATCTAAAGTCTATTATAAAAAATGCACAATCAAATTTTATTTTTAAAAAAGGATAAATGAGCTTGTTATAAGAGTGGTTGCTTTCAGACTCACCTGTGGGCATACTTCTCCACTTTTAAATTTACAAATTTAAACCGATCTTCAAATCCAGCTCCAAATCCACTTTGACAGCTCCATCTAGATGAACAGATAAAATACACTGACCTGCCCTTGAATTAACAGAGGATATGTTAAATAGCATCTGTGGGAGGCCCCTTCAGAACAACCATGCCAGAGAAACATACTCTACCCAAACCTATTCCATTTAAAAAGGGCAAACAATCCCAGGGGTATGGGGGACAGCAGGAACTATCTGTGACACTGACTAATAACTTTAAATATAGTTTATTTTCTTCAAATGTAATTGGCATCAAATGTCTTTCTGTTTGTAGAAAGTTCAGTGGGGTAAGAACAGCTATTTTTGGATTGAAGAAAGGTCAGCAGAACACAAGACAAGCACTGGTGTTCCAAGGCTCTTGTAAGAATGCTAAATTTGACAGGGCTTTTTAGGAAAGAGATGCTGGTAGATGGTTCCATAATGATTACATGCATTGCTTGTTGATTGGCAATATGACTTTTCTATTGCTTGAAGCTGTGCTGTTGGGAATCTTTTTCATAACAAGCAACTGAAAAAACCCAGGGATTTTTAGTTTTAGGGTTTGGAGGTTTTTGGTTGGTTTTTTTTTTTTTTGCGAGGGGAAGTATTTTTGGGTTTGTTTGTTTTAAATTAAACAAAATAATATTTTAACATACCTGTGTAAATAAAGTGATACATTTCTGCTGAAAAGCAAACAAACTAACCAAAAAAAGTTTTAACAGTAATGGATTAGGTAGTCAAGCCATGTAACTAAGGCTTCAGACACACTGCTACCGCTAAACTCCCCAGGTTAATCTCTTCTGCTCCCAGGTAAGAAGATTATCTAGCCATGCCATCCATGTTTGCAGTTGGTAAGCACAATACTGACTGTGAGGGTACTGAGGCACAGGTTGCCCAAAGAAGTTGTGGGTGCTGCAGCCCTGGAAGTGTTCAAGGCCAGGCTGGATGGAGCTCTGAGCAACCTGGACACCTGGTGAAGGTGCCCCTGCCCATGGCAGGGGGGTTGGACTGTAATCTTTAATGTCCCTTCCAACCCAAGCCATTCTATAATTCTAATAGAATAAAAAAGTGGAAAAGCACCCTAATGTTTTGGGGTTTTTTTCCCCTAGCAGCTTTCCATTGTCTGCTGCAGTGCCTGACTTCCCTTGGGTCCAGCTGCATGTTTCAATTAAAGAAGTCAGATGGACTCTGCTCTTGTTGGCAATCTTAAAATAAACACACACGTTGCTTACCCTTCGTAGCTGCACAACACTGACTCCAGCACTGCCGCCACTGCTTCCAAAGATAGATTCCACAAGGCCAAGCTGAGTCCAGGTGATAATCTGAGCCAGGTTCTCAGCAGTGCCACAGAACTCCTTGCAAGCTGTTTCAATTTTATCTGCTCTCAGCATCCTCCCAGGGGCTGGTAAGTCCCAGCGGCTTCCTGGAGTATGGCTGTTCCCAAAATAGGTCCTCCCAGAAAGCATAGCCAACACTGCCACCCCATGTAGCAGAGAAGAGTCTTGGAATGAGGAAGATCCAGCTGACCACTTAGGCAGGTGTTTTGGTTGCACAACAGAGTGCAGCTCCCACAAGTAGAGAGCAGTAGTACACAGAGTTGCCTACAAGCGAGGTTCAGCACAGACCTTCTGCTCCATCAGACACAGTGCCAAGAGCCTTCTCTGTTTTGAAGTGGCTGTTGAAGGATTCAAGTGTGTTTGAGTTGCATTTCAAGTAAACTCAGCCTTTTCCTAGAACTACTTCCAGGGCTGAGCAGATAATTCTCATGGAACTCTAAAAGTATGAGGTATTTTTCCAGACTTTTAACAACTAAATTTAGATTGATGGATTCTATTTGGCTTCCTGGTGCCCCTTCCAGGATTAATTACAGAGCAACCTGCATCCTCAGTTAGGATGTCTGTGACTTACATTTTTGAGCTCACAAACATGAGCTGGAAGAGAGTTCTGCTAAAAACGATGCAGCCCAGGATATGGCAAACCATTGTTGGACAGCTTTAGGTCTATTAAACAGAATTAAAGGAGACCCGAGGGAAATGAAACTTCATGTTATCTGTTTCTTGAGGTAACTGAAAAGAGGTTGACATTCTGCTTTACCTTAAATAAACCCAAGGAATAGAGAATTAATATGGACCACCAAACCCCACAACTGTAAACACAGTGGAAGATTATTTTTCGAGGAGTTCAGTCTTTATCTTTGAAAGTATCTAAGACATTGGTGGTACTCTTGATCTCTCTTATGATGTTCTTGTAGTCCAACTATCACTGTAGCTTTTCATCTTTTACCAAAATTTTAAAGTTTTCAAATCTTGACAGGAAGTTGGCCCTGTGGGCCTTGGTATGTGGAGAGAGATGAAGGAGGTATTCTCTAATCCTGAAATTAATGTCTATTGCTTTGTTTTCTGCAGTTAGAGAAGACTGCACTCTGATCCAGCAGTTTTGTTTTGTTTTTTCCAGTCCTACACTTCTATGCGCAAAATTTTGATAAAATGAAGAGATTCAGCCATCACCTTTAACTTACGCCAAAGCGTTACAGGTAGGTCTGTTGAAAATAACTGTCCATGACTCAGTGAATATAATTGTGGCTGCTATGATTGAAGAATCATCATCCTGCAGAAGCTCTGGAAGACAAACCTCAATTAAGAGTGAATGAAGCTGGTTTTTGGAACTCAACAGCAAAGAGGCTTTGAGGGTTAGCGCATCAATGGAGCACAATAATTGTTTCACTGTGCTTATTATCTAGCTCCTAAAGAAAGTGAGAACAGTCAGCTGTTAAACAAGCAGTGATAAGCTGTCAGAGCAATTTTGTACACTAAAGAAGATACAATTCTCTACAATATTGCTCCTGGAGGAAAGTGAAGTTTCAGCCAGCTAGATGATTTCTGAATAATGGTCCAGGGGCAAAGGGGAGATACTTTTTCTTTACATAGTTCCAGAAAATGAGAGGTTCCCACCCAAACTCTTCACAGTGATGTACCACAAGCTACTCCATGTCTTTGGTCTTCACAGGTGGAGGATAATCTCTACCTCTACCTGCTGTTTAGCTCAGGTTACAGTTACTTGTAATTTGATTTTATCAGTAAGTATCCGGAAGTATTCCTGATACTTTCAGTAAGTATCCCCAAAAGGGGATGGAGCCAGGCTCTTCTTGGTGGTACCAACCAATAGGACAAGAGGCAACGGGCGGAAACTGATGTACAGGAAGTTCCACCTGAATATGAGCAATAACTTCTTTACTATGCAAGTGACCATGCACTGAAACATGTTGCCCAGAGAGGTTGTGGAGTCCGTCTCACTGGAGATATTCAAGAAACATCCGGACACAATCCTGTGCCATATGCTTCAGGAGACTCTGCTTGAGCAGGCAGGTTGGACCAGATGACCCACTGTGGTCCTTTCCAACTTTACCCATTCTGATTCTGGGATTTCCTGCAGCCAGTGTGACGAGCTGTGGTCCGAGGAGAGTGGCATTCCTCAAGCCAGGCTATGGTTGAATACTGGAAATTGAGGTTACTTGGTAACTAAAGGCTCATTCTCAATCTGTCTGCACCGAAATGCCTTGAGAACATGCAGCCACACAGGTAAAATGCAAAAATAGTCACTAGTAACCGTGACTCTCTAAGCTGAGATTGTTAGCATTAACACAACGTAGATTATTTAAAAGTATGAACCTTTCTGAGGTATGAATGCTGCCTCTCTTTCGACCGAAGACTGATACACGTGTGGGCTTTATGCCTGCATTAAGAATATTCTGTCCAAAAGAAACAAGGACTTTGTATGTGTAGACCTCAGCCCCATAGCTACCCAGCACAGGGAATTTCTTATGGATCTTGAATGAGGAAAAGGCAATTTAAGGTGCTGGGATAGACCAGAAATTAACACCCTGTGGCAGCCCTTCTAGAAACTTTTGCCATTTGTAGAGGCAAGGACCAGGAATCACTTTACTTCTTACAGAGCAGCAGAGTGATGCCTTTGGAAGGCTGTTCTCCTCCTTAAGAAGCAGAAGCATGACCTTCCTTGGGCTTTGGGGGGGCAGGCAGATTTGGCTGAAAACACACCCACCTTAAATCTTAAGCAACCCAGAAATTTCTGCCTGCAATGACTGTCTTTCTCTTACATGGCCTTCTGCAAGAATTATTGGTGTAATAAGTCCTGTAAAAAAAAAATTTGGTTTTATCCTATGAGACATGAAATAGGAAGCATGACCTTGCATTGACTTGAGTGTACTAAACTTTCCTACTTTCAAACCCATTTTTTCCTATTTTCATATATTTGTAAAAAATGAGTTAGTCTGTAAACATTTTCTTCTTCAAAAGGGTTGTAAAACTGAGTCTGATACCAACTTATCTGACGGTTCTGCTCTCTTATGCACATCCTCTGGTTAACTGCATATATTCTTGAACTTAGAAGTAGGATTAAAAAACCCCAAATAATCAGTATTAACTACATGTGAGATCCTGGAAACAGAAAAGAGAGAAAAAAGGAAAAGGAAAGAAAGATTCACAAATGCTACACCTTACGAGAGTTTGATTTAACTAAAGTTTATACTTTTGTTTTCTTCTTCTGGAGTTAAAAAAAGAACTAACTTTTTAAGTACACAATTTAAAAACAGTGGTTTATGATTGCCATGTTTTCAGTCAATTTCCTAAGCAGTTTTACAAAATCAAATACAATTCATACAGTTGCAGCAATTCAACAGTTACATGAAGATATTTATAGCGTAATGTTCTAAGTTATGCTCTTGACTTCCCAAAACAGCTCTCTTTGACGACATAACTGATTTAAGTGTCATTTGTGAAATGTGTTGTACTCAGGTGCATACTTGTTCTAGTATTCTAGAAATATTCTTCTAAGAGGCTTTACAGGAGTAAATCAGGGGGTTAGATCTAAGGCCTCTTCTTAGTAAGAAAGCAGATGGCTGTTTCTCATTGCAAAGACAGCCCCATTTCCAAATTAGCCCAGTTGACAACAGCCTAACAAGAGGCAACAGAATCTATATCACACAATTTGTTATGTAAATGCTGATGTGCTGCTAAAACAACAATGGAAAAAAATACGTTTTGCTAGAGGCAAAAAATCAGCTCTCTTTCCTTCCGCTTCTTTGACTTAACGAAGAGACACACACTTAACTAATTGCTTTGGCAGGCCAGCAGGCTGCCTGTGCTTAATAATACCATTAGGAATTCCACAAGTTTTCAGCTTCTAACATTAAGAACCTTCAACACGTGCTTTTTAAAAGTGACCCTCAGAATTCTTTGTTTTCAAAAGATGCTTTTTCTCTCATATCCCACTATTTGCTGTATGAGGCATAACAATACACAAATATGCAATGTGCAGTCCAAATGGGGCACTTGTCTGTCCCAGGAAAACTAAATCCTTATCGAGCACTCTGCTAAAAAAATGAAACTCAGAGCAACTCTGAGTTCACAAATAATACCTTCCCTATATTTCTGCTTCAGGCTTGTCACACACATCCACTTGAACTTGTTCAAAGCCCAGTGACTCTTCATTTTTCAGCTCTAAGTTGTGAACATGCATTAAAATTTCAGGTTCATACTTACAACAGAAAAGAAAGAATCTAAACACCAAATTAGGTCATATTTGCCCTTCTCCACACTTAATTAGATTCCTCCTTTTGGCTAGGGGAACACTCTTTCTAGATCTAGTAGTTCATAACAAAGCAACAAGCTTTTGAAACAAGTAACAAGCATTTGAAAGATGGCTGGCTTTTATCTTGGAGTTCCTTTTTTAAAAGAAAAGAATCACATAACAATTAAAGAAAAGATAATACTGCCATAATCCAAATATTTTCCTTCTCTATTTGTTTTATGCAGTAGAAAATACAATTATCAGATTCCTACAAATGGCTGACATTTTGTTTAGACTGAAATAGGGCTGGTAACCAGAGATATAAATGCAGAACCAGTAAGGATGTTAACATGTTCAGTCTTAAGATGCAGCTTCCCAAACTTCTGCTTAGCAGCCTAACTTTCTGTAGTAAGAGATTCACTGAGTCACAAAGGAGCTACACACGAACACAGAGCCCTACAACATTGCCTGGACATCTGTTTGAACAGGGAAAGCTCAGCATCAGATCACTCCTGATGGCTTTTCTTCCCCTCCACTGTGCCTAAAGTCTCTGACAGAGTGAACATCCAATTCTTTTAGTCAAACGGGATATGTTACCAAATGCATCACTACTCTACAGCCTCAGTGTTACAGTATGGGGGTATATCTCCTTTCACAGGAGAAAAGGTCATAAACCTCAAGCAGAGGTCATAAACCAAACAAACCCACAGCCATCATTAGCCAGTGTTCCCAGTCAGCTCACAATCCTTCTCCTTCTGCTATTGCTCTAATCTCAAAAGACAGCAGCCATCTTCAGGAAACAACCACAGGTTTAGAAACGCAAAAAAGTACCTCCGGACACACACATAGATGGGTAAGATGATTAGGACCAAAGAAGGGTGGAATCCAAGACAGAGTCCTGCCATTTCCACTCCATGTTCTCTTGTAAAGGCAGCTCTGTGACCAACATACTTTGTGCTTGGCATGACTGTTTTTGTGGTTCTTTATAGGCACTAAATGTATCTAATACACGATGCAAACCCTTGTACATAATTTCAGATTCCGATATTAAGGTTGACATGAAATTTTAGGAGGTGTGATGCTCACAGTAGTGCTGTGAAGTCTGTCTTGGATCAGCTTTTTTTCTCTCACAGCCTCCAGAAAAACTAAAGATGTGGTTGCTACAGGAATGCTAGTAGATTACATGATCTGAAATGACTGGCATTTCATAGCCTCATAGACCCCTCTGCACCTTACAAAGGGACATGGCACTAAAAATATTGCAAGGAATAAGAAAAGGTTACGTTGGTGACTGTGTTCATGGGAAAACAATTTGTGTACAAAGCTGAAAAAGCATCTTCTGATCAAAGTCTCTTTCATTCCCAGATCATCTTGTACACAGGGTCTCCAACTTGAATCGTTCCAGTTTTGTCAACAGCAAAGTATTTCCCAAAGAGAGGGCTGGTTTTGTAGATGTGTCGCTCGGATGGATCACAAAGGCGGTAACTGCAGAGAGAAAGCCCTTCTTTAGAATCAGTGGTAGCAAAACCTAAACATCAAAATATCAGTGATGAAAGAGAGGATATGAATAATGATGCCCTGTTTTGGTCACCATACTAGACTAAAAAACTAAATAAATATTGTAGTTATGAGAATCAAACAGTTCAAATGGAGGAAAAAAAAGCTTGACTGCATTCATGCATCTATGTTTAATACATATAGAAAAATTTTTGTAAAAATAAAAGTCAAAGTAGCAAAGTTAGACCTTTAAATATCTCAAATACCTGTTACCCCAAGCATTCACCCTAGCAGAGATGGAAGAGATATGAAATGTAAAGTTTACAAGAAGGAAGAGAGAACTTGAATTTTCTTAGCATATAGAATTGCAAAAAGTAGACTGGAAGCCAATATACACAGACCCTTACACTGCATGATTCTGTCCCACACACACTTCAAATCAGTTCTAAAATACTAGTCTAACGTGTTGGGATCTAGCCTAAATCCTCTCCCACAACCTAAGAAACACTGCTATTTTTATAACCTTTTCAATGTCTCCAAAGGCTCCTTCCTGTCCATGACTCCAGTGTCTGGGTTAACAGTTGTTAAAATACACCTGCAAAGACACACAGTGCCAAGTCAGTAACAGCTTCTTATCATAAACCTCTTTGCATCTGTATAAACTAAAGTTCTCAAAGATTTACCTGCCACAACACACGGTCCCTTTCATCTCCACATCACCAATAAGAATATCCTCCCAGGTGTCCTGAGGGAACGTAAACATTGGGCACAGGTTAGACATGCTCACATGCAGTCACTTTTCCAGGAGCAGCACAATCATTCATAAAGCTGCATCATTTGAGATGCTCACCTTTACTTGTACCTTCAAAATACGCAGTTATATTACAGCACTATTTTAATGAAAATTTTATGGTCACTGCATTTATCCCATTTCAGGGTATTTATCCCAATTCAGGACCAACTAATAATTACATCTGAAAAGAACGATACACAAATAATGAATCTTGTTCTGCAATGTGCCCTTCTCTAAAGCACTGAACCTAAACCAATTTTATTCTTACTGTGTGGGTGATAATCTCATCTGTGGCCTCTGGCAAGTCACCATTTTTACAGAAAGGAAATTTTCAGTGGAAGTAACTTTTCGCTTCTCATCTACACAAGCTTCCTAATGCAATCCCTCTTGGGAGACAGAGATCTATTCCCACTTCAGGACCTTTTTAGATTCGAGAAATTATCAGATCTATCCAGAGGAAATTTTTTTTTAAAATGGCAACATGACATAAAAACACACAAACGCCACCATTACCAGTTCATTTCATCACCTGATACCTTCCTAAATAGTGTTTTTTTGAACTACCAGAACATTGTCAGAGATGCAGTGATGGACTGCAGTATTGCAAGGGTTACTTCTACTCTTGTGCCAAAAGCTATTTAAAAAATATGACACTGACAATTTACAAATTGTTCATTTGTATCATTAATTGATTGATTACAGAATGCACAGTTTTGCCTACTTTACACCTAAAGACAAACTTTCAGTGGCAAGCCTGTCATTTAAACACATTTATTTTATCCTTTGCTAAGCTAAATAATAGTTCACAGACCTGCCTCCTCCCTCAGTGTTTCATGTGCACTGATGTGAGCAGAAGTTTTATCTCTCTGGAATTCAGTTGTAAAAATCACAGAATAGCAGCTTTCTTCACCTTCAAAGCACCACCACACAAGGAAACTGAGCTACAAAGAAACATAACCAAGTCTTCAAAAGACATTTAAGACAGTAATTTTACCTCCTCAAAAGCACTGCAATCTGCCACAAGAATATTTGGCCTGAAGTTCTGTATCTTAGCTTTCTTTTCCAGCCTTGTATTTAAATCATCCATTGAAGCTTCAGAGAGGAGCAAGACTGGGCTGCAGTCAGGATAGGCAACCTACACAAACAAACACAAACAAATCCTAAGGTTGCTGCAAAAGCACAGGAGAAAAGTTATGGAATAGCAAAAGGACAGGTGTGTTGGAACCAGTGGCCACATATTAGCCTGTTAGGCTGCTCCATTGAGGTTTTCATTTTCCTGGAATTAGGTTAACAAGGGAAACAACATGCTCTTTCCTATTTCAGTAACCGTGGCGAGTTTCATTTGCTCAAATTGTAAAATTAAACTTCTCCCTACAGAATTAAACCAAAATTATATAAGCTACCACAACTCCTTACAAAGTAATACCATATGCATGTCCCAGATGCTTATTCCAGGTGTTACAGACAGAATCAAGCATTTCAGTAAAACATGTTATGGTAAGTTATGAAAGATACCCAAGACATTTATAGACCTGCTGAACTGATCCAGTTGTCTATAATGAACTAACTGGATTTTTCTAACTAATGAATCTGCCTTATCACAACACCAAGAGGGAGTTCCACACCCAGAACAGCAATACTCAATTACAACTGTCCATTTGTCAGTCTAAATTTGCTTGACAGTGGAAGGGCTGCCATATTAGCAAACAAGGCCAAAGAAGAGTATTCAGAAAAACCCACAAAAATCCTAAAAGTGGACTTACACAAGAAAAAAAAAAAAAAAAAGAAGATAATTTTTGGCAAGAATTTTAGTGTATAGCACTCCTGTCTTTCTTTTATATTATTCTTCCTCCTATCCTTGTACATGCCTTTCAACCATCACATGACGACTGCTAAAATAATTATACAAAAAATTCTGCCCTTTTTTCATGCTAGGATTCCTGCATGTCACCCCTCCTAATCTCACATCCCTTTTGCTGAAACCTAGTTTTCTGTATTGATCTCAGGGCCCTTACATAACAAAAGCATATCTATAAGTCTGTAATTGAATATACCTTCTTCTCTTTGTGCAACAACAAGCAAGACACTGATGCCATACAAATAATAACATCAGTAAGACAAGGTACTCAGAGTTTTAATTTGTTTAAAAACCTTACGTTCACCAAGGACAGTTCAAATCACCTTCACTTGAGAGAGTTATTCAAACAAAAAGAAGGGCATCAGTGACTCAAATGAAATGAGGATATCCGAGCACAACACCTCCTTCCCATACCTGCATTAAATTTCTCTAATATCACACCTTCAAGCCTCTTCCCACAGAAAGAGATGAAACTTCTGTAACCTTCTTTGGATTTTAACTCCTAGGCCCACAGTTATAAGGCCCTGGGTTAAGCATCATTCCTTTAAACAAAATATGAAGTAACAACTTGTATCAGTACACTCTCACACCTAACAAGGGATAGGGAATGGAGGCTTTCTATGCAACAGAGATTACACCATGGAAACACCTTTAAAAATGTAACTTTTTTTCTATTCGCTGAGACACTAAAGGTTCCTCTTCAAATATGAGTTTCAGACTCTTCAGCTGCAAATGGTCAACAGCTTAGAAGTAAAATTTAAGCAAGTCACCTCACCACAGAAGAGGAGAATACTCACATGGTTCAAGTACATGATTACACACCTTGCTAAACTGGGTTCAATCACCAATGGTGGAACAGGTAAGTTTTGGTGCGTGGGTGGGAAGTGGTTAAAAGGAAGTACTTCTGAGAAAAAGAACATTTATTTACCTCATCAGTGTTTCGGAAAAGGTTTATTGCATTCTTTGACTTTCTTGGCACCATGGAGGGCTCAAAGTGCACCAGTCGATAGGGCTGTGATTTCAGGAAAGTGGTGATCCACTGAGCCACTTCATCACCACAGTCCCTGCCTTGGATATCCTGTCCAAACACCCTGAAGAGTAACAACACATCAGCAAGTCAGCTGGAAAGATGAAGGCTCAATGATGCTTATTATTTGAAGGCAAACAACATGTTTTAATAGTAGTAGCAATATAGAGAAAACAAATCCCCTGAATTATAACAAGCTGGAGGTTGGTTTCAAAATCTGGCACAAGGATCAATCCCAGTGTTCAATCTCCTTGTGGCCACCATGTTTTGGAAAGCTAAGTAAGATGGACATGGTTGGACAATACCAGCTGGTGAAATAAGCCTTGAAATAGCCTTAAGGTGCCCAGAGCTGACTGTCACATCGATGACCAGTAACAAACCCACCTGTTTGCCAGGTCTACTCTTGCATTTCCATGTGACTGCAACACCAAAAGATTTCTACCAAGAAATCAACTAAGGTAATTAACAAGGTAATTAACTTCAGAAAATAAACGATAGTTTGAAAGGGCACAATTAGTTGCCGTAACTGATGTACAAGTGTTATTTATTGTAAGTGTCCCTAACTGTGATGGAAACTTTCTTTCAAATTTTAGTGCTGTTAAAATTTAGCTAGAGTTGAGCAAAACTTAAGCTAAAACTTCACATATAAAATAGATCAGTATCTTACGAGAAGTTAAAAATTTATAATCGAAACAAAGTCCATGGCGCACAAAAGGCCAATGGCACCAGAATACAAACAAGTTTACACAAGGAACACTTTCCTGGCAAGAAAAGGCAGACCTCAACTCAACCTTTCAATAAACTTCAACAACAGTCATGAATAGTTTTGTTACATTCTTCAAAGGAGCCATTTTGACCCAAACACACTGCAGTTTCCTATACGTCTGCAATCATATCCTGGACAGTTTAAAGCACAGAGATGCCCACACATTTCATCCAGAGTTAGCCCCTAGGAGCCCTCCTCTACTCATTGAGGGGAGAGATGAACCATTAGGGTGCCGGCAGCAATATCTCTGCTCCATTTGCTGGAATTCCTGTATCTACTCTGCAACACAGGCTGGGATTAAATGCCATTGCCCCAGACAGCAATCTTTCTTACAGCTTCCAACACTACTGTTTTCCAGTCACGAAGCAGATCTATCCCAAGCACTCAGTGGTTTAGGGATCCCATAGGAACGGATCATGCAACTGAAGTGTTACAGACATTGGGCACAAAGGAAGAGCACAAGGTTTCTTAATCAGAGTGCTATAGAAACCCTCTAACATTTGCACAAACAGAAGATGTGCCTATGCACTGGCTTCAGGCTTACATTTGACTCTCCCAAAGACAGGATTTTAATTATCCACATGAAATTTGCAACTGGAGTTAGCAGATTTCAAGACTGGCATCTGCACAGCCCTATGCAGCTAGGGGCACTATTGCACTGCCTTGGCTCCAAACCATGTGGCACGAGCCAGCACCCATGTGAAGGCATCGTGCTGGCCCAGAGGTGGAATACACACAAGTCTGTGCAGGGCCAGCAGAGCACACTGTGCAGCAAGATAGCTACTCACACTCACATGCTGGAAGGGAAGAATCTGGGAGCAAAACCCAAATCTTAATTTTTCTGAACACAGTATTACTCTCAAACCTCATTCTTACAGATGGATCGGAAAGAGTCAGCCTTGATCTGACAAATGGCAAATTGTTTAAGCACAGCAAGAGTCATACAAACCCTTAGGATCCTTCCTGAGAAGTACAAGGCAATGTTCCAACTATGGGTGTTGCTAATTTCACATCCTATGACACCACCTACAATGCCAGACAACTTCGTAATTCTTAAAGTCCATTTACATGCATTTAACTTTTGATCATTTGGATTCTTAAATTCTAGCAGTTTTAAAGGCAGAGAGTGCAGGTTTATTAAGACAAAGAAAGAAAAACAAAATCAGAAGAACAAATCATCAAGCTCTAAAATTGGAAAATCCAAGATAATTTTTCATTACTGAAATCTATTAGGCTATTTAAATACTTTTCTAACGGTACAACAAAGTTTAGAAAAATAACACCTTGAAAACTGCATGGTTTTGCAGTGCATGCCTCACTGGCACATATAGGCAATGTACACACCTTTTTAAAAGACTGTTCCATTTCTCTACCGTTTGTAACTTGCACCTGCCTTGTATAAACAGAGATACTGAGCTTTGCTGATCAAGGGTTTCCACAGCAACAGATTTATGCTAAAAGCAAGTAAATGCAGCTCCTTGTCAGCACTTTTAGTTTTAATTATAGCAGCTGGTGCATTAACCATCTCTGCTATTCAAAGGACAAACACTGACCAGTATCTTTGTAGGGGCTAACACCATTTACAGTTATTAAATACTCTTACATATTAATTGACATTGTAGCAGAGAAAAGATTTTCCAGCTCCCCCTGGTAGTTTTCCAGCATGGATTCCAATACACAGATAAAACAATTAGGCTTGGAATCATACAACAAAACTCTAAGCACACAGCTAAATCACTCTTTGTAACCCATCCACCTGAAACTCCTTTGAGGTAGCAACTACAGAGAATGCCTTGGTCTCCAGGGATGCCTGTCTTTCCTGTGACCACAGGGTGAGCCTTGGGCAACCAAGTTTTTAAAAGAGGCACCTCAGTTAAATGCCTACAGACAGGGGTGAGGGAATCTAAACTCCGACATCTCACCAGCTCTGAATGGCCAGCGTGCATCCAAAAATGCTGATACAGATTTTAGCTGTGATCAAGAAATACCAAAGGGCATGACTGAGGCTCTGAGATGCAACTGCTCACCCAAGCATAAGCGAAAACACTAGAAGTAAAAATAAATGAGCAAACATAACATTCTATGAAGATGCAAGATCACAGTTCATTTGGCTAGTGTATAATGCATGGTCCTTGATACTGTGTCATCATTTCCTAAGATTTGTTTTCACTAGTGTTCAGCAGATTAAAACCAAATCAATCCTGGCCTCCTATGTAACACACAGGAGAGAATTTCACAGAATCACAGAACAGTTTGGATTAGAAAGAACCTTTAAAGATCACCTAGGACAACCTCCTTGACATGGGCAAGGACAACTCCCACTAGACCAGGTTGCTCAGAGCCACATCCAGCCTGGGCTTGAACACTGCCAGGGATGGGGCAGCCACATTTTCTCTGGACAACATGTTCCAGTGCCTCACTAGCCTCACTGCAAAAAACATCTTCCTTTTATCTAATCTAAATCTACTCTCTTTTATTTCAACACCACTACCCCTTATCTTGTCAGTACAGGCCCCGGTCTGAAGTCTCTCTCCATTATCCAGATGGCGAGACACACCCCCACAGAAAGATGCAAAAGCACCCAACTTTCACCCTCCAGTTTCTGCATTAGAAAATGCAAAGCCTCACACAATCTTGAAAAGCAAAGTATATGAGAAAGACTGTATTTAGAGAGAGGGGAGGGGGCCAAAAATACCTTTTTCAGTACCTGCAGTTGTGGACGGGGTTTTTCCTGGGGACATTCACAGGCAAGCACAGCTTCTCCATGTCTGGGGCTTCGAAGGTCGAGTGCCCGTCGTCACAGCCGACAGAAACGAGGACGAGCCGCGGCTCCTGGCGAGCCGTGACCATGTGCCCATCCTCCGTGATCACCAGCCAGAACCTGCGGCGGGCCGGGGGGACAGAAACGCGTCCGACGGCGTTAATGGCGGGCACGGCAGCAGCCGCGGAGCAGCAGGTGCCTCTCCCCAGGTCCCGAGGAAAGCACCGGACAAACAGGGAACCCCGCGCCCCGTCCCGCCGTACCTGTCCCGCATGTCCCCGCTGCGCAGCCCCATGGGCGTCACCTGCGCCCGCCGCACCGACACCCCCTTGCACGACTTCACCGGGTACACGAAGAGCCTCAGCACCGTCCCGACCCGCTGCAGGCGGCGGCGGCGGCGCCGCCCGGCCCAGCGCCAGGCTCCGAGCAGGGCGCCCAGCGCCAGCAGCGCCGCCGCCCCCCACACCCAGCCCGGCCGGGCCGCCCCCAGGGAGCCCCGCAGGCCGCTCATGGCGACTGGGCCTCGCCGCGGCCCCGCCGCGACCGAAAGGGCCGTGGGCGGAGCGGCCCCGGAGCGGCCCCCGCACCGCCCCCTGCACCGCCCCCGGCCCCGCCTGGCGTGACGGGGCTGGCATCGGCCCCGCGCTGAGGGGGCAGCGGGGCCGCGACCTTCGCTGAGGGAAGGAGGGCGGTCACAGCGCGGAAAATAAAGGGCTGAGCGTCCGGCTCGGCAAAGCGCCGATATCCGGGCTTTTATTAGAAGCGGTGCCACAGGGAAAGTGCGGGCTGTGTGGAAAAGCACGGAGCGCGTCGAACTGGCGCGTTTGGTTTGACTCGGAGAAGCGCTGAACGGGTGGACGGATGGAGGCGAGGAACTGGTGCGACGAGCAGCCTAATGTGGTGGGCACCTGATGTGGAAAGGATGTCCCGAGGCGTTCAGCTGCTTTGGGATATATTTGGGATATATTCACCACTGTCCCAGCTGCTTGGTACTAAACTCGTGAGACCCTTTCCAAGAGCTTTCCTCCTGTTGGCAGGGTCCCAGGGAAGTGATTTTGTGGGATACCCAGCTACAAGGCAAATACGACATAAAATATAGGCTGGAGTGGGGAACGCTGCTGTCACCACATGCCTCTCCTCATAGGCAAAGCAAGAGCCTTGGCTGCTGTTTTACCCCAGCTCCCTCATTCAGGCTTGCCAGGATCTGGAGACCAAACTCCCAAATTGAAATCAGTGTGCTGAGACTAAAGCCCCAGCAGGCGGAAAGTGGGGAAGCTTCGTGTTGGGCATTTCTGAAAGATGCAGACAGCTCAGCCATCCTGCATTTACGTACTACATCAAGAGTATCTTGGCGGACAGGAATCTTGGAGATGTGGCTGTCATGGGCCTCTCTGACAACAGGGGTGTGTGGGCAGCTAAGCCAGGAGTGCTCCTCGCAGCCGTCTTTTCTCAAGAAGTGGGCTTGATCACAGGCCAGGATCAGAAAATATTCCTGCTAAATGGAATCACTGTAGCTGGCAAAAAGTTATTTGTGACAACCTGCTGGTGGATGAAGACAAAGTGATGGATGTCAGAAGCAAAGGGAGTGACAGTAGATCTATATCTATTGGCAAGACCCCCAGAAACCCTAATCTTCCCTATGGGCAAGAAGGGAGTTCACAGAGGAGTCCTCAATTAAAAGGACTAGGATATGACTGTGGACATAAAAGCATGACACAAAAAGTGCCAAAGAATCAGACATCTGCCTGAGCATAGAGAAGGGAAATCAATCTACTTTTGTTGTAGATGTCTTTGCTTGCTTCTTTCAGATGAGGGGTGCTGGGCAGGCAGCAGTGCTGGGACACTGACAGCCCACCTGACCATCTGTGGTACAAAAGAGAGTAGCATGTACGTTCCTCATCAGGATGCTCAGTGTTACTTGAGCGATTTCCCAGCCATCTTGGGTGGTTCCTCCCTGTTATTTGCATTCTACTGACTGATCTTGGTGTGAAGGTCTCTAGTAACATTAGCTTTGGGAAAAGGGAGGAGGGAGGGCAATCCCTTTGCCCTCTTGTTCAACACTTTGCAGTTTAAATCATGCCCTAATGCCAGTCATGGGTTTTGAGACCTTTCTCCTTCTCAGGTAGACCACGACATTAAGGATAAGCAAGACTTGTGTTTATTTTGAATTTATTTCTGGAGCAAGCCCAGTTTATTCTGGAGATTAACTATTGATCAGCAGAGCCTTGTGCTGCTGCTGTTGGACTGGGCAGGAGGGGCATGTGCAGAGACAGTCTGCCACCTGCTTACCTTCCACATCACTTGAAACCCCTTCTTATGCTACTTTACCGAGAGAATTTCTTTTTTTTTTTTTTTTTTTTTTTTTTTTTTTTTTTTTTTAATGAGACAAGTTACCTGTCTTGCATCTGTGGCATGAGGATCTTCTGAGGGTTGCTTCCTTTCTATCCTGCTCAGTCGCACTGCCTGGCCTCGAGATCACAGGTCCCTGTAAGCTCCTCAGGGCCCCCCAAGAGGATGTGGGGTTCTGTCAAACACTGCAGATTTCCCCCTCCATTCGCCAGTACAGCCTTCCCCTCCTGCTCCCTCTTGTATCTCTAAAAGGACAGTCTGAAATGAGACAGAACTGGTGCACATTTATGGACTATATATTGGTCAGTTAACAAGTATGTTGCAATCTGGTTCTTGAAGAGTTTGAATAGTTTGAAAAATGTGTAGCTATGTGATAAAAAGTTCCGTGCATTCCCCTCACCCTGTAGTCTGTATATCCCTCTGCCAAGTATGATAAATTGTAGCAATCACGTGTAATAAACGGTTTTTTCGGAATTCAGATGGATGAGCTAAAGCAGAGCTACACTGTGTCCTTGTAGTATCTTTTAGGTGTCATAATTCACTACTTGCTTGCTTTATCTGGGTGCCAGAGAAAATAGGTTTGATGTGTATACATACTTTACCAGCATTAAGTAGGGAGAAGTAGGGACCTGCATAGTTGTGAGAAGCTACAGCTTCTCCGTAGTTACACGCTACCATAGGATCATAGAACATGCTGAGTTGGAAGTAACCCATCAGGATCATCAAGTCCAACTCCTGGCCCTGCACAGGACACCCCAAGAATCACACTTGATGCCTGAGAGCATTGTCCAAACGCTTCTTGAACTCTGTCAGGCTTGGTGCTGTGATCACGTCCCTGGGGAGCCTGTTGTAGTGCCCAATCCCCTTTGGATGAAAAATCTTTTCCTGGTGCATAACCTAAAGCTCCCCTGACCCAGCTTCATACTGTTTCCTCAAGTCCTGTCACTGGTCACAAGAGTGAAGAAGAGCTCTGTACCTACCCCTCCACTTCCCCTTGTGAGGATATTGAAGACTGCAATGAGGCAGCACGGTGGTGTACAAAACCAGATTCTTTTAGTTTGAAGGACTTGTTAACTAAATTCAGAAATAACTCACCTTTGCCAACAATTGGATATTACTTAAAAGAAAAAATTATTTCTAAATCCAAGAAGGACCTTAAACTTTCATTTCCTAGGTTGACTGACCTGGAGTCTGAGGAGATTTTGTTCAGACCAGCCCCAAACAGCTGCTGTTACATTCAGCCCTAAGTCTTGGAGAATATGGTGAGGAGCTTAAAGAAATAACAGAAGGCAGCAACATCTGTATAATCTCTTGTTTCTTGCTGTGATACAAGGAATATAAAATCAGAAATAGCTCCAGAGAGCATGGTTGTGGCTGAACTTTTCAGGTCTCAGACTGCAGGCGTTGAGAAAAGCCCTCTTCACTCATGCACCAGGCACCTCTGCAACAGCCTCCAGTAAATAGCTTGACCAGCAGGTTTGTTTAATCCTCCATCCCAGGCATTCCTGTGCTTACCTAGGAGCCACCAGCTCCTTCTGCTGTTAAGCAATGTGAATTGAGCCACTCTGACAAAGTGTAGGTACTGGTTTTGTTGCAATCCAAATACAGCATCTAGTGCAATGGAATTGTATTTGTCGTAGCCAGAGCAGGCACAGTATTCCTGCACTTAAAAGGAAATGACTGTGTTTTCAATTCCTTCTAACTTCATCAAACTTCAGGACAGTTGGGCTGAAATTCCCTGCACCAAGTTCTTGCCTTAGTTTCCTTGAAAGGTGTCTGATCAGATGAAGGATTCACAGTTTCAGTCTTGCAGCAAACTGGGGCCAGGCTCTCTCAGTCATGAAAATGAGCAGTGATGACCTATCTTGAAAAGGCATTGTGTTAACTCAGAAGCACAGAACAAATTTTCAGGTGGAATAAATTTTACAGAAAAAGTAATGACATATCTGCCTGAAGGGTGATTTGAGATAATTCTTCCACAGGCAAACCTAGACTCCCTTGTAGCAGCAGCTCAATCAGATGTCTAAGATGAATGAGGAGGAAAGAGCTGAAGAATTTTACTTGTTTCCATTAAAAAAAAGACAAGTGACTGGGGATCTTCTGGGTTTTCAATATGTGCAGAGTGCTGTACTTTGGAAAGGCATAATGTGCTGCACTGAAGGGTAGGTTTGGATGGATGTTATGGAAAAATCCACAGTGACAAAAAAAGCAAAATGCTGGCCTCAGTTAGGTGACAGAGTGTTAGGATGGAGCTAAATGTAGGCTGGACTTGTCTCGGTGAAGGAATTAAATGGCCATGCCATGGATATGGCAGTTATTTTTTCAGTGACTCTCTGATAATTCAGCAAAAGGCAGGGTTGAGGGGATGACATGCCACGTATGCGATCATAGGATGATTTCAACAAGATATGATAAAAGTCAGATTACACCCACACACAGACAAATTATATCCTTTTTCCAGAGTTACAAAAACCAATAAATTCAAAAGATTCCTTTACAAAGAGGAGGGGAGGATAAAAGCATTGCTGTTTCCTCTTAAAATCTTGAAGGAAATCAGAGTTCAGTGAGTCATGCACTAGAAAGGAGCTCAGTGAAATTCATGTATGGAAAAAACCTCAGGCGAGTAATTGGCGATGATAGAGTTATAAATAGAATCATTAATGATAAATGCCATTTAATGGAGACAGAGCAGTGAGATAAAAGGATCTTTTTTTATGATGAGGTTTTTCCTATACAGAGAATCATATATACCTAAAACCCAGACAGGTTGATAGGCTACTTTGGTCACTGTCCAGCCAATAAGAAGATGAATTGAACATTCATCTTTTTCTTCCAGTCAAATGCTAAGCTTCAGTCTGCCCGAATACACCAGGGCAATACAGAAGTGATTGTTCCAGGCAAATGTTTGGCCCAGTATTAACTAGCACAGGCTAATGACATTTGAAGTTCTCCCCGTGTTCTGTAAATGCTATTGTCCAGGTGAATAAAGTATCCATCAGGTAGCTTTAGGGGTCCGAATAGTCAGGGTAGAGCTGCATGTCATCTGGGAGAGCAGGCAAGGACCAAAGGAGAGGCTTTACTGGGGAGCAGGGCATTTGTTCTGCAGCACAAGGACTAACATACTTCTGCAGCTGCGGTGTAGAGGGACGGATGGGATTCACCAAGGACAGGAAAGTCTCCTTTCTAATTCAGGCACAGCTGAAAAAACAATCTGATGCTAGTTTAGTGTCCAGGGAAAGGAAGGAGCAAGGATTCTTTTATGGGAGCAGAAACAGAAAGCATGAGGAGGAAAGCATACATGGCCTGCTGGAGCTGGAATCCAAGGCAACTCCTGGGGGGAGTGTGGCACTCCAGGCTGCTGCCCTCTGTTCAAAATCACACATCCTGTCATAGGCAGCTGTCATCTTTCCAGCAGAAGATGAGATTCAGAAACAAGAAGTGGCTGTGGCTCATCCCCTCACCTCCAGTGAAGCATCCTTAATGATTTTTTTTTTTTTTTAAGGCACAGCAAGAACTTCAGGGCAAAGTGTTACACATTTTGAGGTGTCACAGGAAAAAAACCAACCAACCAACCAAAAAAACCCACACAAAAACAATGTTCCTTTGGCTACACATTTGAAACACTCGCACACAGGAGGCTCAGGATTCCACTGGCTAGGAAACACTGGTATACAGAGACGCACGTTACACTTCTGGGACCCAACATCCTGAGGATGGATCTGGACAAACCGGGAGGCCAGCCTAGGGGAAGGCAGGAAATCCCTGCAGGAGATGAGGCAGAACAACGAGGCAGGCAGACAAGGCTGGAAATCTGTTTCTCTCCCAGGAGATGGCAGTAAAGGACAATTGCCTTACAGCCGGCGTAGCGCAGTGAAGTGGAAACTTTGGAGGAGCCAAACAGCTCCTCGGGCAGCCTGCGCTGCCACCTTCGCCAGTCGCTCCTTGTCACCAGAAGCAAAGCTTTATTCTTAGCGTCAGTGCTCCTAGCAAGGGTGAGGATATCAGTCTTTTACATTTCCATACAGTAGGTAAATTTATAAGCTTTCTGCTCACCATGGCAGGATTCCAGTCACAGCCTCATCCAGACTGGAAGGATCCCAGGAGGTTTCTCCTCCAGCCTCTGCTCACAGCAGAGTCAACACTGCATTCACACTGGATTGTCTTCCACTTTGAACATCATGCCTTGAGACCCTCCATGGACAGGCACTTCCTAGCCTCCTGAAGAAACCTCTCCTTTCAATGTTTATTGATCATATTAGCGTCTCCTTGTCCCTGGCTGGAAACTCCCCAGTTCGAATTTATGACCATGGCCTCTTGCTGTCTGCCCGCAGACTGTAGTAAAGAGCCTGGACCCATCTTGTTGGCAACCCTTTCTTAGGTCTTGAAAAGCTGCTGTCTAGGCTTTCATAAGTCTTCCCTCCTCCAGCTGAACAAGTCAAAAGCCCTGCCCCTGTCCTCATACAGGAAGGTGCATCACCCTCTCTGAGCTCAGGCTAGACTTCACCCCAGAAAAAGCCTGGCAGCCTCATACTGCTTCCTACAAGAAGAAGGAAGGCAAGGATTTTATTCCTTTACTTCTTTTTAATTTAATTATCTCCATTCTTCTCCAAGCTCTTCAGACTCTCTACTGCTCCTTGAAGAAATAAGGATTTCCAAAGCACACTGTACTGTTAACTGCAGCAACTTCATACACATTTTAGGACCAGTTTTGTCTCAGAAGAGGCCAGTGTCCAATTAACAAGGGGCTCAGGATACAGAAAAAGAGACAACTGGTTTTACAGCACCCCAACACAAAACCTGCCCCTGTCCCAGTCTTACAGCCAGAGGTCAGAAAGGTCATTCATCCCTGAAGTGAACCTGGTGTGCCATGGTGTGGTACAGCTCTCCTCAGTGTTTCCTTGCTGCTAATGTTGCAGGACAAAGGACAATAGCTATGAGTCCTTTGCCATTTCCTCAGAGCCTACGGTAAGCCAGAGTAGTAATCAAATACTCTGGCAAAAACAGCCAAAATATGCTTTATTCTGCTCTGTGACTCATTGAGCAGTCATTAGGAATACTCAGGGATTTAGATTAAAAGTGACTTGCCAGGCTGTCAGGTTATGGAGTTCATTCCTAGCTTAACTATCTACTTCTTGCCACTCTTGCACCTTCCCAAACTTATTTATCCTGCCATTTGTTATAAAGCATAGTGAAAGGTGTGTAGAAATCTGAAGGGAACCAGATAGCACAGTAGCACACCACTGGTGACAAAAATCTGTCAAGTGAAGCAACTCCACACAAATGCCTCAGGGAGGAACATATTTCATCTAGCTCGAATGTCAAATCCAATCTTCCCCCTCTATGCACTGTACCGTAGTATCCATCACATCTCACCTTTCTGAGCAAGTCAAGTGTCTGTTTTGTTCCTCAAAGGCACCAGGACAAGCTGCAGACAGGACTATTTCAATAACAGAGCCTCTGTGAACCTCTGGGTTGAAAGCTCTGCCTGCTGGGGTGGCTCCTCCAAGAACAGCCTTGTTAAGAGCACAGAATGCCTGTGTAGAAGCCAAGTCAACCCTGGACTACCCTCCCAGCTTGGCACACTCCCAGGGCTGTCTGGGGAGCCCAACCTCCTCCGAGTCACCTGCAGACTTCCAGCACAACAGCTCTGTTTCAGATGGAGGTTGCCATTTCTTGTTGGTTGAGTGGGCTGACCTGCCACTCAATGCTGAGTTAGTCAGGGAATATTTCCTCATCTCCTATATCACTGAGACAACATTTAGCAACAGCACTGCAGGATCTGTGCTGTCCCACCTGTTTGCATCAGCGCTAAGCCAGATCTGGCCCAGCAGGGATGCTACCATGACTGACAGGAACTCTGCCATCTACCTCACTGAAAAATGAACCTCACGCTTCAGGTTCAAATTTTCTGGACGCTATTCTCTGAACTGGGCTATTGAGGAGAGTAGCAAACCCTCAGGCCAAGGCTTGACCTCACGAATTCATTCCACCAGCTCAGGAGTGAATCACTGCTCAAAGAGAACTGATAAGCAGCACTAATTGGTAGCCTCAGTGAGAACCATCAGTTCATTTTGAGGAAGGAGAATGAATCACCAGCTGTTTTATAGCAACAGCGCAGGTTACTTGCTTACTTTTTCTTTCTCCCTCCTCTTTCTTTGTTTTTGGTCTGTTTTAGAAACATCACTCAGCTGAAGCTGACCCACCAACATGCATCAGGCTTTGCTTTTCTCAGGTTCACACAGAAACACCGATGTATGTCATTTGGGTCCTGTATGGATAGCAAGCACCAGATGAGCTTAAAGTTGCACCAGGTGAGCAGAGACCATACGTCAGCAGGCAAAAGTCAGTGTGCTGGAAGTTCAGGAGCTAAAGTTCATGTTTACCTTAGTGGAAAGTCCCTGCACTGAACGGGCTGGACCCTGCATGTTGCAATGTGTGACCAGCTTTTCTAGTCAGAGAAATAGATGAACACTCACTTCACGCAGAAAAATGGAGACACAAATCCCTCCTGCATGGCTTGAGTAATTTAAACAAAAAGGTCTAATGATTCATGCTGTAAAAGCACTATAAAAGATAGAGTAGTGTAACAAAATCTGAAGTTAATCCCACACTCTTCAGGCTGGTGTGGCATGTGGGTGGTAGGATGGCCCTGTTATTACTGCAGAAGAGACAGCTGATATTGACAACCCTCTGGCCTGCTGGTGGGGCAAATCAGAGGAACGGGTCTGTCCCCACAAAGAAGTTCAAGACAAACAACTAGAGGCATAACATCTATGAGTGAAATCTCATTGTGGCTATTCCTACCCCAACTCATGCAACCTGAGATCCTCAGCAGCCCCATCTCCACACCTTGCCCTTCCTGAGCTTGTCCATGCAGTCTGGGCTACAGCCGTGTCCTTCTGGAAGGGCACTGAGGCAAAACAACGTGGGGAAGTTTACACTGCAGCTTCCCCTCACTGGCTGGGCCACTGCTGAGAGACTCCTCCTCTGTGCACTTACTTGTGTGTGTAGGTAAAAAACACGACATGGATTTCATTACTTTTATTTACAGATCAGTCAGAAAAGAGGATAAAACACCCACCCCCCCCCTTTGATTCATTTGCTACATTTAAAACAAATACAGTGTGGTTTGCTAAGACATACAAACCCCTTCGTTCAGAGAAGGCAAAGCAAGCAGTTTCCAGTGAAGTCAACTCCTTGATTACAAACACTATCAAAACTAGAAAGATCGATAATACACAGAAAGTGCTACCAGGGAAGTCTTTTACTGCTACCACAAAAGACTGACAGAAACAAACTAATAAAATCCACAGAATTTTTAAGGCCCATAAACCACCTTGTTCCTGTGTCATCAATACAAGATTTACATCCCTGGATGTGCAACATGGAAGCTGCTCCACCCGCATTACAGAGCTGAGCCATTTGATGTTGACATCCTCTGGCTACAACCCAGATACAGAAATGAAGATGGAGCTGGCAGGTTCTTTGGTCCCATTCTTATACACAACAGTTGCACATCCTTACACCAAATGTTGTATGTATTTTTTTTCAGATGCAGCTGGCAATCCACTTTTTTCCCTGGTGAACACAACAGAACAATTTTTTTTTTATGCCCCAGCTTCCAGAACCAGGTATGTCAGATACAAACTCTGTTCTCAGTAAAAAAAAATCTGCAGATTTCATAGTAGCAGAGGAAAAGTTTAAAATGTTGATCACAGTGAACCTTTAATGCCCCAAAATAAGAAGACATACACACCTCATTCTCTTTCTGGGTTTTTACATTATTCTTAAGATTTAAAGGCTCATTATGTCCAGCGTTTGAAATGAAGAACCATGATGCAACAAAGCTATCTTTGTCTCAGGCCACAGTCCATTTACATCCAAGTATATTTTTAAGTACGCTCATAATCTTAACCTTCTTAGGGGAAAAAAAACACCAAACCACAAAAATGCCTCAGAAAACAAAATACTATCTTTTCCTGACCCTTTGTTATCTGTTTCCTCCGCTGCTTTGACAATTCCTCTCCCTACCCAAACTCATCTCCACCTCCCCAGCTGCTCTCTCATCCTTTATTTTCTTTCATTTCTCTCTCCTTCATCTACTTGCTTTTCCATCCTTCCTTGGCTTTCTTTCACACATAGCACGAAGTTCTAGAAAACGAACTCATGCCCGAGAACAAACTTCTGCTCAATCATCAAAGATTTTCCCTCATTCTTGCATTTCCTTGACCCGATCTGATTTTATAAAGCGCTGGAAGTTTTTGCAGAGAAGAGCACTCAGTCTTGGGAAAGGGGCTGGCGCAGGGGTGTGGAGCTGGGACTGTTGGCCCAAGAGGTTTCTCTGATGCAGGTCTCAAATTTAATCCTGAGAAAGCAGCAATGGCCTCACATCCCCCCCTGTGGGGTGCGTGGAGCTGCTCTAGCGGACGAAGTTTGCCACCTGTGTCGCCACCCCAAAGGGAGCGGAATAGGCCGCCGCTAATCCTTGCAAGCCGACCACCAAGTAGCGACATCCCTTCTGCAGAGCTTTGCCGACGTTCTGCGAAGAGAGATGGGGAAAGGGGATAAAAAAAATGAGAGGCCGTAGAAGACACCTTCGCATAAAATCGTTCCGACAACCAGTGTCGCCGCCCCAGAAAATGAACTTCTCCCACAGCTAATGAGGGCTTGAGCATGGAAAAACATTTTATCATCTATTTTTATGTAGAAATACACACCCACAGGGTATAGTTGAAGTGAACGGATGCAGCCTCCACAGGAAGCCAGGCTTTCACGTGGGCTCCTATTCAAGAATAAAATTAGTTCAAATTCACCCTAGTTTGTAGAAGTGCATGTTTCCCACACACACAGGTTCTGGCTGTGTTAGTAACTGTAAAAGCACATAAAGCGTTAAAACTGGAGCTAAACAAGAAGACAGTAATCGCTGAGAATACATTTGTGGAAATTTTATGGCTTTTTGTCAAAATAAGATTTTTTGGCCAAAATAAGAATATGTCAATCCACTTTCATGTCTGTACATGTTTAAGAACTCATCCGTGTACTGCATAAGAGATAATTTGCTACAGACTATTTAATTGAAAACATAAATCTAATTTTGATTTTACTTCTGATGGTTTTTGCTCATATGGATGGGGAATAAATAGTGTGGTCAGTTGGGGAGGAATATCATAATTAATTGTTAGTAACTCTTCATGGTTGTGTGGAACTAGATCAAAAGCATCTCTTCTAACATGGAAAACACTAAAACAGAGTAAATACTCTAAAATCAGTAAAATCCAGTCAATATTATATTTCTTGGTTTTCTTAAATCTGGATTACAGTGGTACTGTCACATGAAAACCTTCAGCTGTTGTGATACGACTATATAGCTGAATTTTGCTTGTTTTATTCCTATGGAAACTCACTTGAAGGAAACTAAGATGCCAAAATAAAAAAGGCAAACCGATCCTGGGGGCAGAGCCTGAGGCCGGAGGAGGAGACGCGTGGCCTTCCTTTCCCACATCTGCCCTGGTCTCACTGTGTCACACTGGAGACTTCTTTCCTCCTTCCTGCCATGTGTGCAACTTTACCTACCTGGACCTTACCTGCACTTTCAGGAGCTGTTCTTTATGCCAGGGCCAAACTGGCAAACCTTCCCTGCGGGAATGTCATCTGACCAACACAAAAGGGAATACGCAGTGTTCAAGAACTGACCTGAGCTCTGAACATTGTTATAAGTGCCCCTATACCAACAGCACATACAGCAATAGGACCAGAAGCAAAGTTATGACCTGCTGCGATGTAACCACACTCACTAAACTGCACCGTATAGATTGAGCCTGCTGGCCTGGGACAGCTTCCTACTGCATGTGACCTGGAAATCACAGTGCTGGAAACTCAAAGTATCAAATGCATCATGAAAGAATGAAATATTCTATTCAAATCTTTATGAAACAGCAGGATTTGAGAGGGAGCTCCTGACTATGCTGACATCAATTTCAAAACTCAATTTCAAAAGTAAGTAACTTTGCCGAGCTGACTGGCATTTTCTGCATGTCAGACATAGCAAGCATAGCTTTACCAAAATCACCACTTTTAAAAGAATGCAGTAGAAAGTCATGGCTCACACTGACATCTGCAATCTCTGCAGTAGGAAAAGATTCCTGACAACAGAGAGGCTTTTCTTGCTAACACAGAAACTATTTTTTTGCTACAAATATCCAAGGCACACCTGAGATGTACTTAAGTGACATAAACAAGAGACAAATAATCGAATTCTTCCACATAGCACTTCTGTAACCAAAGACACTCATCTTCTGGTGGGAAGAAAATCAAACCACCAGACTGTAGGACTGGTGACTTCCCACACAGAGTAAAAGAACAGTTTTGATCCAAAATAGCTGTTACAGACGAAGAACATGTTGCACTTTTTTCTGTAACTCACAGCAGTGATTTTCAGGGGGCACCTAGAAGGCAAACTCGGCCAAGGAATGTACTGGAGGGATGTTTACCATTTCTTTCGGTCACTTCAGTAGAAGTGGAAAAAAATGCAGGCCAATTAACTGGAAGTTTTAAGGAATAGTGTTAAAACAATGACGCCGAGGGAAACGCAGAACCAAGCAAGGCAAAGTACTCGTCACATGGATCAGCTTAGTGTCATTTTCACTCCGAAGAGGCAGATTTTGTACTCTTTGATCCGGGCGAGGGTCGGTGTCCGGCCCTCCCCAGCAGCACCGGCTCATTCCCGGGAAGGTCCAGAGCAAGCCCGAAGGCTGACCCCGCCTCGGAGCTGGGCGCTGGCACTGAAATGCCCGAGGGACAAGGGGCACTTCCCAGAGCCCCTCGAAACAGTCGGTGGCGAGACTCCGCCGCCCGCCCCCTCCGCGGGTCCCCGCGCCGAGGATCCCTGTGCCGAGGATCCCTGTGCCAGGGATCCTTGTGCTGGGGGTCCCCGTGCTGGGGTTCCCTGTGCCGGAGGCCCCTGTGCCGAGGGTCCCCGCTCCGGCCGCCCCGGGCGCGCTGTGCCCTCACCTTCCCGTACTTCTTCAGCCTCTTCCCGTAGGGCCGCTTGGTGGGGGCCCGCGGCGGGCGCAGCGGCTCGTAGGAGCCGGGCAGGACGGCGAAGCGCACCTTCCTGGACCCGGTGCCCTCCTCCTCCTCCTCCAGCGCGGCCGCCCGCGGGACCCCCGCGCTGCCCCCAGGAGCCGCCGCCGCCGCCTCCTCCTCCTCTCCGGGCAGGATGGAGACCTGGTCGTCGCCGGGCCCGCGGCGGGAGAACCTGCCCCTCACCTTGGCGCCCAGCCGCGCACCCACAGTCATGGTGCTGCCGGGCGCCGACCCGTCTGCGCCAACCTCCGGACGCTTCCTCCGCCGCTGCGCCACAGGTGTGGCCGGAGGCAGCCGCTGCCCCCTCCCCGGGGCGGGACGGCTGCGGGAAGAGGCGCCCCGGCCCCCCTCGGCAGTGTGGACACCGGCCCGGGGCGGGGGGCGAGGGCTGGCGGTGCCCCCGGTCCGGACCACGGCCCCGCCGCCGCTCTGGTGCGGGGAACTTGTGTTTCGGCTTGTTGGAGAAGTGGGGACCTACCGCGGGGAGCCCGGGATTCGACCCCGTCAGCTCAGAGGGGACGGGAGGGTCGCTGCCGCGGGGTGTAGCCCCCGCATCGCCCCCGGGCAGCTTCGGCCTCCGCGCCGCGACGGCTGGAGAAACCCTTGGAAGCTCCTTCTCTGGCACCGCACGCACCGCACTGACCGACGACAGCACCGCTTTGAGAGGTCACGCTCTTTTCCCGTCAGAGTAAAAAGCCAAGCTCCCTGGTCATCCCTATCGGTGTTCCTACCAAAGGCTCGGGTGAACAGCCTCTCCTGCGTCCAGGGCTGCGTTCGGCTCCCCCTGGCCAAGAGGAAAGTGCCTAAACCTTTGTTGAGAGGCAGTTTCTCAGCGGCTTCTTCCCAGATGCTGCGGGAGGCCGATAGCCGCGTGCCTCTGCAGCTGGGCGTGCTGCAGTTCAGCAACTGTGCTTCCTGAGCGGTGTTCCTAAGCTGGGGTAGATCAAGAAAAGCAAAACTGTATAGGGAGGAGCAGTGTAATTTATTCAACCAGTTGGTATATTTATCAATATTTGATACTTATACTAACGCTTTGGACAAGCAGATGCAACACAAGGACAAACTAATCCTTTACCATGGAATTTTCTTACCAAGGAGCAAAGCCTTGAATCTCTGTCTCCCCGAGATGCTCCCATAACACTCAGCAAGTAACTCCTGCACCTAGCTTTGTCATCTGCCACAAGAATGGTGGTTCACCCCTTTCTCAGCTCCAGCCAGAAAGCTGTAATGGCCAAGTGGGCCAGTCCCACTGAAGGGTGGGAGGCATGAGTGAAGTCTCAGGTCTGTTCCTAATAGAAGTGCTCTTTCATAGTAATGGTGTCACCGCTCCTGTTACCATCATCATGTTTTTAAGTCTCCACAAGGTTGAGGTGGAGACCTAAACCAAGGACAACGTTTTGTGCTCTGAGTACGTCCCAAACAAACACCTGCCACAGACCACACGTGGCACTCAGAGCTCCTCCTTCCTCTGGGCTCTGGCTGTGGCAGCGCCTGCAAGGCCAGTCTCTGAGCTACCTCCTGGGGCCAGATGCTGAGCTTTCATCCTGGAGCTGCAGGTGTGTCCTGAAAGCTGAAAAGACAGTGAAACATAGTAGCACCACAGCTCCATGGACGGTGCAGAGCCTGAAGCAGCAAGGTATAGAAGGTAAATTTTGCACTGCTGCAGATTTTCATGAGCTACTTTCTTAGTTAGTTTGAGGGTTGAAGTAATTGCTTGATGCTGATTAAGTAGCAGCATCAAGAAATAAAATATCAATAATCCGTTTAGCAGCTGCAAAATGGGATCTTTCATCTTGTTAACCAGAAGCTATCTTGAAAAATCCTAAAGAAAAAAAAATGCATTAAATATTTTTTTGGGGCTTTGGAAAGTGTTTATGTATAGGTTTTCTATTTATAGATCCATTAGTGAATGTATACTTGCCCCTAAATGAGAAACAGAAATAGCAAAAGATTATCTGTCTTCTCAAGAGGGACAGGCCTTTCCCCAGACTGGGTTTGTAATTCACAAGTGTGCGTCATTTTCCAAATTCAACTACCAAAACCTCAGAGAATACACTTCTCAGCTGAGATTTACTGTCTCCATTTATGTGGCAGCAGGGGACTCAGCGTGTTCTGAGATGAATAGGTCCAAGGTACCCTTGGGTGTATGATACTTGGCATCAAAATCTCACCTCTTAACTCATGGAATTTTAGCATCATCGTAACTATATGGCATTAATGACACCACTTGCTTCTCCAGCAGTGTTGTTCACTCAGTGGAGCAGGAGTGAACATTTATACTCCTTTCATTGACCTATATACATTTTAATGTTTTAAACTGGATTGTGTGAAAAGGGATGCACTAAGTTTGGAAGCGTCTGTATACCTTGAAGAAATAATTCAAAAAACCACCCCAACCCAAACTATGCAGTAGTCCAACTGCTCACCCTACCCCAAATACCATCCCAAATACCCCCCAGAAATGCTGCCATGAAATCACAGTTGAATATGTAAGCCTTCTGAAAATTTGAGGCATCTCTATCCCTGCCTGGACCTGTGAAACATGACACAGCATTTAAAACTCTTCCAAATTTCTCAAGTTAAAGCTGTGCTAATGAAACACCACACTGATCCCCTCCCACATGGAAGCCAAGAACACTTGGATCCAAAATGCAGCTTATCCCACTCTTATCCAAGGAGTAACTTATATGTAAGAGGTCCATAACATGGCAGCTGTTCAAAGACCCAAAAACCAGGCATTGAGGATTCAGTATGCACCATCTCAATGATTTTCATACTAAGTACACTCTACTTGCCAATAAAAACAAGAAGTTCTGAAAAAAATCTCTTTCTTGAATCTTCCCATGTTATTCCTGCCAGGGGCAGGAGATTTGGAAAGCCAAATGCTGCATTTGGGTACAGCTACACCTTTCACACTCAGATTATGCCCTTGCTGAAGCATCTGGTGTATTTGCAATGGAGAACATTCGGTGGTTCACAGCTCATATTGCAGCAAGGCAAAAGGGAGGAGGACAGCAGGGTTTGAGAATCAGGGCATTTCCCACTGCTGGCAGTCACTGGAAATAATGCCATTTGCAAACTGCCCCTATATATAAACATTAAATTGGCACTTTGTTCCATGGGAGAGTTAAACTAAAATTTTTAAGCTCTCTCCTCTGGAAACACAATCTGTGTTTACTGGAACATTAATACATCTCTGGTTATATGGAACAGTGAAAAGCAGTGACAATCTAGGGCAAAGTTAGCCATGGAAAAACAGCGCCTGTAAAGCGGGAAGCTATCCTAAGTACTTAATCTACTGTCTCACAGCATGACCTATATTTTTTGCACTGAACCTTCTGAAAAGGCAAAGGGTTTTGTTTCATGACTAAGTTCATACACAACCTTGCATTAGCACTGTGGTTATGTTCCATTTGTGTATTTTCAAGGATAACTGAACATTTATGGACATTTATGGGTAAATCGAGCAGACACACAACCCCTTCGCAAAGCTGATTTTTGGTGAGTTTCTGAAAAGCTCTTGGACATCTATTTCTAAGAAGTTCTAACCCACTGACAGTTTCTGGACAGCACAGGATCACTGAACTGCTGCAATGCTAATCCTGAATTCACATGATGTTGAAGATGAAGCCTGCACACCTTTAAACTATTTTGCTACCCGTGGTAATTATTGCACTTTTATAAAGGGCAAACAACAAGTATTTTAGTATGAGAACTGTTCAAGTAAGTTTTAATAGAGTGCACCAGTGAATCAAGATGACTTGCATCAGATTTTGTTTCCATGAACATCAGATAAAAAAAAAAAAAAAAGAAAAGGGGCTACAATTCTTTCTTTCCAAACACCACCCTTTTTCTAAGGCAACAATACACGTCCATCTCCGAACATAACTGTTACATAGGAAAGCTACATCACAGTACAGTATGTAAAGTCCATCTCGGTCAAGAAGCCATTAGAGAATGGCACATTTACTACACTTACAGCCTTCTAACTTAGGGTTACAGAGTTTACCACAGCTTTTTTTTTAATTTTTATTTTTTAAAGTGACAATTTCTTAATGAACTTTCTATTCTTCACAAGAGTGTGCAGATGGGGCCCATATGTTGATATTACAGTAATTACGACATTAAATAACATTGCACAACCAACCTCTATGGTTAATTCAGTACAAAAGAACAAGTATTAAAATGTACCAGTACTAGTGGTTTTACACAGTTTATAATCATTAATTATGAAGGAAAAAAATGTGGGGCTGTTTTTTTTTTTTCTTTTCTGTAGGCAAGTGCCTAATTACAAAGCTGCACATTACAGGCATAATGATGTGGAATAAATACAAGAAATCTGGTAAAATATTAAACACAAACAGGTTACATGGGAACAAACTGTACAACCACAAAAGCATAAATCAACAATTTATCATTATAAACAATGTATGTTTAGCTGTAAAATATTACGTGGAATTGCATGTACTCTTTGGGGGGCACATGTTCCAAAAGCCAAGCTAATTCCTGAGGTGGTATTATTAACTTATACAATTGGTCAACACTTCAGATTATCTTGTGCTATTAAACAGTCCCAATGTTAATATATTTCCATAAAATGGAATTTGTAGTATTCTGAAGGCAGCAAACAAGTGATATTTTACACCATGATATTCAAATGAAATAATTCCGGTTCTCCATTTTGGTGCTACATTTGTTAATGGGCCATGGGAGTAAGGACTGGAATTTGCAGACAGAACACCACTTACGCCTGGTTTCTGTTCCCCCACAGCTCTGAGCTGGCCCAAGGCAAAACAAAGTTTCTAAACTGTAAGTGCCAACACTGTAAACAAGTTTGTCTCTTTTTTTCGACTAAACACTGTCCAATAACGAGGATAAGAGCCAAAGATAAGCAGGAACAGTCTCGTGTAGAACAAAAGCCAATTCCTCGACTTTTGGTTCAATTAATGAACAATCTTTAAATAATTAAAAATGGTCATGCTACAGTTGTGAAATTGTGCATTTGACTCAGGACACGAGTTTTTTAAAAAACGCATGGTAGAGGTAAGACTTATAAAAACACCAAAAATGTAAATGATAGGGAAGAACTTTTTCAACTCAAAGCATCAAACATACATTTCTGTGCAGAAATCTAGACAACTATACAAGATCTGAATTTAAGCAGTCATCTTTTTATTATACAACTCTATGAACATAAAATGAACAGAATGCTCTATATACTTACCTGTACATGTGAACATAACTTCTTTAGCTACAGTTATTTAATATAGGTCATACTGGATTTAACTTTACAATTCTGAATAACTATGTATAACCTTATTGCAATAAGGGCAATTTCTACATGGGGAGTTTCACAGGCCAATCACATTAGGCGTAACCAGTACATTCAAAGTGTAGATCATGTATGAATCTTCCCTGATCCCAAAGAATTTAGGTTCTCTTTACAGCTTAAGCTCGTTCGCTATCTTGGATGCAATGTTCTTAAATGCGATAGAAGTCCCAGATATTCTCTTGAAACGAACTCCATTGAGCGACAATCGTGGCAGTTTGCAGACTTCCATCTCCCACTGAACAAGGCTGTCTTGTCGTGCATCACCGTGAACACAGAAGAGCAAAAACCTCTCCTTTTGTTCGTAATCACAGTTATTAGCATCTAACACTTTCCGAATCTCTCTCATCATATCGTTCGGGTCCATAGAACTAGTGGTCTTCATACTCCACGTGAACCGCAAGGAGCGTGGCTTCGAATCTTTACTATCCTCCTTCTCTCTGTCTTTTGGCTCCCCAGAAACACTCCTGGAACAAGTCACATACAGAAAAGTCAAAACCAAAAGCAGTAGAACCAAGAGATAGCAGAGAAATACAGTTGTTGAACAGGGGTTTCTAAACTGCGACTGACCCACCACTAGTCACACGCAAGCTAATTCCAAGAGTTAGACAGATACTGCTGGAACAGTCGTGCCCCATCTCCTGCACACGTGTGCCTCAGCACAGCACTGTGCCACAGTAGTGGCACACGAGCAAAGCAAGTTTGGAAACCCCTGCTCTACAACGTTCTGATGACAACATGTGCAATGGTAACTGCAGCGGACACATGTTACTCCATACTGCTCCAAAGAAAGTGGAATCTATGTAAAAGCATGACTGAAGTTCTGCTGATTTCATGATCTGGAGCATGCCATACACCAACAAAACTGAAGTTGAGGGACACAATCCTGAAGCATAAATCATACTGTAAAAGCAGCAGAGGAAGAAAACCCACCCTGTGATTCACAAGTCTTCAGTTAATTCCCTCCCCATCTTTTTCACCTCTCCCCCCTTTTGCGTTTATTATGTATTTTTGACCTCTCTCTGTGTCAAAAGACCTTATAATAACATGTTTTATTTTAACTGATGAAGCAGAATTTTGTGCTGTAATTTGGTTGTAAAGAGCTTGAGGTCACCATTTGAGTACAGGGCCAGCAGCTTTTTCACAGAAGAAACAGCGACATGTAGACACAAAGTATTTTATTTGATACAATGACTCGGACAAAATTGCAATGGAATAATTTCCAATTAACGTTCTTAGTCTGATATGCTTCCTTACCAAGTAGATTACTTATTCCACTGTAGAAAGCATTTTGAGAAACAGCACTCATTATTTTAAAGTCACTCCACAGTTAGCTACATCTGTTCTTGTCCCAGGTACCCATGATGCTGATGCCTCCCCATCTGTCACTGGGGAAAGGTGCTGTTCTCATTTTGATAAGTCTACAAACTGTCATTTTCCAGAGAGGAGTCAAAACAAGCATTTTTAATTTAACTTTTGGTGTGATCCCCAAAGAACCACGTTGATATTAAGGGATAGAGCATGGCAGAGATAAGGTCTCAAATGACTTTTTTAGCCCAAAACAGACACTGTAGGATGACAAAAAGCAGAGAAAGCTAGAGAATGAAAGCAAGAGCTGAAAGCAACTTCACACTTTGTTTCATTTGAACACTTGATTAATCTCTTTTCCCTTTCCACATCCAAGAATGACAGCTAATAGACTTTGAATTGAAAAGGGCTAACTTAAATAAATGCATTGTGTATTATACAGTGTATCCTGTTAAAAATGTGCTAGGTTGTTTTGTTTGTTTGTTTGTTTTAAATAGAGGCTTTCTTTTTTGAAAACTAAGTTGATACTTTGTGTAAGTGACCAGTTTAGAATGCAAACTACAATGCCTGTTCATTAGAGAGCAGAAAAACAAAGAGTTATGCACTGTGCTTAAGCACACCAAAAATGCAGAACCAAATGCTGAAACATGGCAAAAGAGCAGATATACTGGAAAATGAGCACATGAAGGAATGTTTTATTACTAACAAAGCACCTATAGATTTGTGTACAGTGGTTGCCATACAAAGTCAATATTTGGCAGTCACCACCCCTTTCGTCTGAATGTCACTTGTTTTATTTCTCAGTGCAAGGGACATTCATTCCTCAGGGACTATAAGGTGTTTACTTCTGGCAAACAGCAGCTTTAGTAATGAGCACAGTATGTAACTAGAGTAAAAATTTAATAGATACATATATACACACAGACACACAGAAAATATACTACATTTTCCACTGAAACCAAAAGTAAACACCATTAAATATTTATAAGCCAAAACATGATTTGAAGTGCCTAAATGATTGGTTAACTCCTACAAGGGGCTTTATTATTCAAAGAAATATGCTTACATAAAATTTTATATTAAATACTTCGCAAGAAAGCAGATATAAAGGAATATAAAGAGGGATATAGAGGATCTCACCAAAACCCCCTCCCCCCAAATAAAAAACATTTTTGAAATACAGATTACTTAAGCACTATTCTATTTTACATCCTGATTAAAAGCCTTTAAGAAATCACTTAAACCTTGATGCGAAAGACCTAGGAGCGAAGTATTAATAGTGACTCCTCACCTTGAGGTGTCAGTTCTGCCACTGGCTTCGCCTTCACTTGGATCCCTCAAAACAAAGTTAAGGTTGAGATTCAATGATAAAGGTGAAAAATAAAAGTTAAGAAAACCTACACCTAGAACAATGTTAAATAGCTACTGAAGAAAAAAAAAAGAAGATCAGTATAATAATGTCAAGCCTAATATTGTTTAATAGTATTTTTTCACAGCTGTAATTTTAGTTTCCCTTTATGATACCTTAACTTCTTTCAACTCTGACATGTAATTGTTTGGGTTTTTTTGTTTGTTGTTTGGGTTTTTTTTCCAAACTGACGGCAAAATTAACACCTTGTTCTCAACCTACTGCAGACAGAGCAATGGTCACATGTAATTCCAGCAAGCACAGAGGAGCAGTCAGTCAAGGTGGTCCAGGGGGGCTCCACTCTGCACCCTTGTGGGTCAGGCCTTTACATGTCAGTCCTGAAAGCACTTCAGGACATGCCTATGCTTAAGCACACTCAAGTAATTAACAGTAAGATGTGCCTAAGAGTTTGTGAGACCAAATGTTTGGAGCCCAGTTCACAAAGGTTACTTCAAGATCTGCTTCAGCAAATCAGCTGTTACACTGACTTCAGTCAGATTGCTGGCAAGCTTGAGGTTAAACATATCTCTTACAAGGAATTTATATTATAGCTTTTTAGTATGAGGCAACTTGAAATATATCCACACATTGTACAAGCCACCTAGGTATGTTCCTAGTGCTGCTGTACAAACATTTTAGCACCCATTTTCAATTATCTAATTAATTTAATACCTTCAAAACACCAATATTTTATTAACTAACATCAGGGAAGTATTGCTTGACATAAACCATTGATTCAAAGTACTTCAATACCCTATTCACTAAGCATTCTTCATTAGGCATGAATTTATATACTTACCAGGAAAGGCATTTACCTTTGCCAAAAGTTAGTAAAAAAAAGTCTTTCATGACACCTTCTAGTCAAAGTATGCTTTAAAGCATTATTTCCTGAACAGTACAGAAGTTAAAAGGCACGCAGTTATGCGATCCAACTCAAAGAACAGCAAAAAATAAAACCCTGAACCTCCACCCATGTAATCCCAGCCACTAAGTCTTAAACAACACAAATGGTAACAAAATAAAAACCACAACAAAACAACACCAAAACACCCCACCATCACCAGCAACAAAACAAACACATTCCCTACAAGGCCTTTGCTATAGGAAAATATACTTTTAACACTATAAAACATAATAGAAAATTGTATAAAGTCTTGTATACTACAGATACATCAATTTAAGATATGTTAATTCTAAACACATTTTACAATACTCTTTTTATATTGTGATTTAACATAATGAAAACATTAATTCTTTGATCTCTTAAAAAAAAAAAGGCAGCAAGGAACTATTCCTTGCAAATAACAATGAGCTATTACACAAAAAAACCAGCCTGAACTCTTTAAATTGGTTAGTTACTCAACAGAAGATACCTTCTTCCCATTTAGAGATCTACACTGACACCACAGTTGACTAATTTGCTGTAACTTTTTTTTCCCCTCTTTAAAACCAGAGGACAATTCTCTCCTTGCACCTATGTAAGTGCTGGAGATACCAATAATGGAGGACCATAGTCCTGTATCTTCAGGTTTCTGAAAAAAGAAATTAATTCATATCCCTTTTTTTTTTAGGTCATCATAGGAGTTATTACTTAGACACACACTGATGCACTATCAGCTCATCAGGTGAAATCAATTTTATGAGGAACATCACTGCATTTCTAACTTTCTCTCTTCTTTTCTCTTGTAGTGCCCCACCTTATGCAATTCATAATGTTTTCCTTACAAATTTGCAACTACAAGCTTAATGCAGCCTTGAATTTATCCTTTTTTTCCCCTACACACAAATGACAATTCAGTGCATAACAGCATGATTCTGTAAGGGAAAGACAAATTTCCAGTATATAAGTTTGTTGTAAAACTGACAATAATGCGGTATGGACGCATCCATGAACAGGCTTAAGAATTATAGGTAAATCACTGTTAGAAAGAGGCAAACTGAAAATTAAGCCCCCTTTTGAGAAAGGTTTTTGACTGCTAAGTCAGCAGTTACTTGATATTAAACAGCATATTTGAAAATCTTTCCCAGCACCTCTTCTCACAGTACTATTACTGTTAGCATCACTGCAGAAATGAATGCAGATCCAGGATGTGTGGGCTTTCTTCTTTCAGAATCCTGAACTTAAATTGCAAGAAGCTGGTGACATAATAGAAGAGGGTGTATGATACTGAAATATTATTACTTCCAGATATCCAGACTTCGGTCCGCTTCTAAGCTTCTCATTTCTTTGCAGATTTCAGAATTCCCCAAAATAATTTGGTAATCCATATTCCTTCTAAGCACACTAATAAAATCATTGTAATTGCTGTAAATACAGCCCTTGCAACAAACTGCATCCAGTTAAAAAAGTAAAACAGTTAAAATTAAATAATGACTCATTTTGAAGTCCCTGTTTTCAGTATTTAAATTAATTTGATTTTAACTTCACTGTATCATCTTTGTATATTTTAGCTGTAAAGCAGGAGCAAAAACTCCTTTTGAGCAGCATTCTCTTGCTCCTTTAAGATAAAGAAGCCAGATAGCTGGTCAAACATAACAGCTACAATATATACAGAGAAGCAAAACAAGGCAGATTCTGGAAGGAACACACAAAACAAGCAGCATTCTAACTAAATTTATATTTACTTCAGACTTAAACTGTAAATTCTCAAAGACTTCACAATTACAGCCCTGGTTACAGGCTGAGCTCTTTAAAATTTTTTTCTCTTAAAAATCGAGGTACTAACCTGCGGACAAACTTGGAAGTTATCTTGCTTATTATACCAGTGGAAGTCCCTCTTCTAGCATGTGCAAAAGCACCGGTTTCATGGGATGGTGAGGCAGGTGGTCCATTGTAAGTGGCATTACGCCGCTCCCTCAGCTGCTCCCCATGGAAAGTGCTTCGACTTGAACTCCCCCGAGGAAAGCGGGTTCGGTCTGGAGTGGTAGTGCTAATACTATGAGCAGACGGGGAAGCAGCAGGCACTCTTTGAGTTGCACTGCTGGGAAAACAGAAGCATGAATAAAGAGAAAGACTATGCTAAAAACCCTCCTACATGACAACTTCGAAGACAGGAAAGAAACCCCGCTCTTGATTCTTTTTATTTTAAAAACTGAATCTGCTACTGATTTGCTTTTATGATTCGTACCTAGAAATGATCAAGAGAGATTTTCATTGTAAAATCAAATTATCTTAAGCATTGGGAGCAGTTAAAAAAGCATACACAGAGAACAGGACAAAGGAAAAAGGTAGAAAAGTCTGTAGCAAAATCTGGAAGTGTTCCCAGCCCTCTTCTGAAAAAATGTGTTCATCGAAACCTTTAACACAAGAACTCCTAAAAAACTTAATGGATATTTCTTAAGTAATTGTCTGACAGAAATAAATGTGTAAAGCTACTCAGGCAGTTAATGGTAAGGACAACTATACTATGGTGCTTTTAGACACAAATGAGTTTAGCAACCTACAAATCAGAGAGGTTAACATTTCAGTACTTCATCTGAATTTATGGTGGCCTGCGTTGTACGGTCCTGTCTAAAGTAGTCAAATTTTTAACTTGAATTTTCCAGAAGTTTCCAGAAGGAGGCAGTCAAGGAACTTCTTTAACTGTATGCAAACATGTTTCTCATGAACAAAACCAGGCTTAAATCATCTGTAATGTCCACAGTACTTGAGGAAGCTACTGCTTCAAAACAGAACGCAATGTGACAGTTTCGATTTGACTACAAACATACTGAGGCCTATCGTGAACTGAACAACAGCATTTTTGAAGTGCACAGCACTAAAGAAATAACCAGCCATTTCTTACCTTGGTCGGTAAGCTTCAGTACCATCTTTGATGGTTGGCAGTGTAACTTTTATAGGATGACCAGAGGCAGACATAGACTTTTGATGTCGAGGGCGCGTGGATACGGAGGCTACTGCAGAGCCTCCAGAAGATGTGCTACTCGCAGACATTTCTGTCAGGCTTTCGCCGTGGCAGCAAGGCAGGAGAGATGGACAAAGGGAAAGGAAAAAGAAAGGTTAGTGTAAAACCCTTTAAATGATTTCTTCTTTTAGAACACAGCAAGTGCTGTTTAAGTAACCAGAAGGACTGAGTGACCAGGTTGTCTTAGTCAGCTAAAGTAAAGAATACAGAATTGTGAGAAAATTGTGTTCATCCATAAATCAATTCACCATAAATCAATTCACACATGCTAAGTTAGGCCTTTTCATTCCTCCCAAGGTTAAAGCTTACACACAAAAAGTAATGAAGAAAGACCACAAAGAATACATAGATATAGGAAAAAATACTGAAAAAGAAGTTTGTAAAAGGCTTAAAGAGTTTGATTAAATAGACTCTCCTTTTGTGGATACCCCTATTTGCAGTTAAAACAAACATTTAAAACTTGAAACATTTGGAACTGTTGTCACACTATCACTTGGAATTGACTGTGTTTTTAAAGGACCAATTTGTACTTCTCCTCTAGACTATCCCAGCCACTGCTAGGCTGAGTCAACCCTTTCAAAGTACAGTTTCTTCTACCGGTACTTTTATTTCTCCTTCCTAAAGTGGCAAGAAAGATGAAAGTAGTGGCAAAACTATTGTGTTATTAATTTTTAAAAGAAAAGTCAAATGACTTAAGGCAAACTACAGCTTTGCCTCTACAAGCCTAAGTGAAATTGCATTAATAATATATTAGCAACTACAGTCCCAAAGCTAAATAATACCAGTAGCAAAGAGGTAAAGATTTCAGATTAATAGTTCGACGACACAAGGCATTCATCTGCACCAAATCCAAATACAACTGCAACACAATGTCTTGTGGGAAAGGCATATAAAACTCAAAAAAAAATTCTTCATTTCTCGGAATACGCCCAAAAAACTGAGTATGATATTCATTGCACTCACGAAAGGAACAGGGATTAAGAATCTTTATATAGAAATATATATTTCCTATATATAGAAAAAAATTAAACTGTAAAATGAAAAACTTTGAAATAAAATCCCGACTTTTTAAAGTGTTTTTTGTACTAAATCTCTTGAAAGAAAAAACTACCTATCTTTGTGAGATCGGAAAAAAATATTGTAGCATATATTTTAACCCTATATCTGAAAAAAATGTTATTTTCTTTCTTTTCAAAAAAAGGATTCTTACTACCTTAGTTTCAAATATTTTGAACATTACACAAAAATTTGAGGAGACACTTTGAAAGCACCCATCCAATAATTTGAAACTAATACTGAAAATTAGTTTTCTGCTTTTTAATGTACCTCCTTAAAGGACTTTAAAAACTTTTTTAAATAGCTGTATTTTATAGGTTCCACAGCTCATAATTTTATGACAGATGAATAACCTTATACTTCTCTTATTTCCAAAATTACATGCATCATTGAAAAAATTAAAGCTCTGTGACAGAAAAGAAAACCAAACTAGTTTACTAGATTATGTTGTCTCATGCTATGTATTTTTTTGTTTATTTTACATGAACCATTTTATTTGAATAGCTTAAAAAACATCAGTATAAGAGTTGTAACTTGAATCTAAAAAAAAAAAAAAAATCCAGATTTTATTACTCTCCATTAAAGCCAATATTTTGCCTCTCAGTCAGGTATAGGGCTTAACTAACACCAAGGATGAACAAAGGGCATATTTAAAAACTGCCAGTAACTGTGGCATTGTTAAAAACAACACTATTTAACAAAACATACTAAACTGAGCATAATTATCATCTCATACAAAGACACAATTTGGTTACCACCACTATGAATATATTATTTAAACCAAAAAGTTGTATTGAAAATGAACGTTTTAACAGTGTCAGCTTTTTGAGCTATTACAGGGGGAAATGAAAAAGGATCAAGCTACACTGTCAGAGCGATCCATCTGAAGTTCCCCACAGTATATCTGCCCACTTAGCAGTTAGTTGTTAGCACAGATATTTTATTCTGTGTTGGAAGGCAACCCTTGGTAATAAATGTGATTCCATTCAAAGAGGCAAAGGCTGATTGACACATGTAGTCAAAAAGTTCACCACAAACACAGAAACAGCAGTGGAAGACAAGATGAAAACATACACTTGAACTTCATGTATTTCATACCATGCTTCGTAATGGTACTGATTAATTGCATAACATGCTTCTTCTTGTGCCTCAGTTCTTGTACCCAAATTAATAAGCAAGAAAAGTTGAACAGTACCTGTTGTCCTTCCCATTCTGTATTGCAGAATAGCGATCTGAAGAACGTTCACAAACGTAAGTGTTCCTCCTTGTCATTCCACTACCAGAAAACACATTATTCTAGAAGAAAAATAAGACTAAAATTAAATACTTTCTTCTACTGTAATTATGTTGTACAAAAATGTAAACATCAGAAGCAAATCAAAACAGCATTTCAACTGTTTATTTATATTCTTGAAGTTTTCAGATGTACTAGATCAATCTGTTGACATAAATCATTTATATCATCAGCTATTTTATCCAACAGCTCATTCACCATTGCAAGTATGCTAAGAGAAAACACAGGAATTTAATTTTGCTGACACTTGCTTAATTTAGTATTATTATGCCATTCCCACTTCCTGTGCTACAGAATTATTTGTCCCTCAGATCAACTAAACTGGAACACCAGAGAACACACCTATGGGTGGTTGAAAGGCTTCCCTGCACAGATTAATTTGCCAGCAAGGGCTCCAGCCTTACAGTTTGTTGCCTCTGTCAAAAGAGCTTTCAACAGGAAAATGAAAATATTATCGACCTGTGTCAGTCAATCCAGAAATTATGATGCACACAACGTAGCAAATAGGTTTTGTATCAGCAAATACTGACAGGAATTTCTTTCTATTAATTTCACTTTGCATACACTTCACAAAACATCTACAAATGTTCTCCTCCACCCCTATCACACACACAGGTTACCAGCTGAAGGCTTACTTTTAGTACATGATGTACAATTCTCAGTTTTTAATGCAGTAGATATTGAATTTAGGGTGGGAGAGGTTGCAACATGCTAAGATTGCATACTGACACATGCTGGCAAAAGATTCCAAATACACCAGACTTGGGTACTGTAGGACATTATGAACTCTGCACGATTTACTGTGCTTAGGTCACTCTCACCTACAATTTTTCAGCATTAATATGACCCCACAGAGACTACTGAATAAACTGTTTCAAGGCTAATTTGTAAGGAAGATTAACAACTGCAGCAATTGTTTCTGAAGTTAAATTCTCATAAGTTAGACTAATATGACTGAAGGTGATAAATGTTTTCAAGAAATTCTGCCTTCCATAACATCATGTTATCCCCAAAGTTACACAAAAATATTTTAAAATTACCCACATCAAGTTAGCTTTGTTGACTTTAAATGTTTGACTTTTAAAAAAACCAATTTCACTTTCTGTGTAAGCTGCTCAACCTTGAACTACTGTTGCAATATCAGACACTAATATTCCTTAATCGTGCCCATCACAAAGCCTTTCAAAGTCCCAGAATAGTAACAGGGCTAAAAATGTACAAATACTGAAGTTGCCATTAGCAAGTAAATCAATTTCTCATTCTTCATAGCAAAGATACTCCATTTAATTAGTTCTCACAAAGCAGAGAAATGCTTTTGACATATCAGCTTGTACCATACATGACTGTAATCAGCTTTAGGGTAATATAGTTTTGGGAAAGCTCAGATATGAAATCTTAGAAGACTCAAAAATTCCTGCATGCAATACACACAGCCATAATTTCAAAGACTCTTGGGGAGGGGGTGGGGGACAATGATCATATTTAAAATTTAATTTTTTAAAAAAAAATATTAATTTGCTTGTTCAATTTCTGAATACAAGAACCAGGTTGTAAATCATAACATCAACAGGCACATGCAGCAGGGAACAAGTGGGTTGCTCCCCCTCACCTCACCCCATTCCTGAAGTCCAAAATGAAGCAGTTTCAGAAAAAGTAACAGCCAAATTTATGGAGAAGGTTCATGAGGGATATTATGTAGGATTAATAGATGAAATCTCTGATTCAGAAAGTCCCTTGACTTTCTTGTAGATACACAAGCATTCAAAACCAGAAAAAGAGCACTCCATATTGGCTCTGTTCTTACGTTCTTTCCCTAAATATCCACTATTTGTCTTGACAAAACTTCAGTTTGCTCAAGTGCAGACATTCTCATGCTTACTGTTATGTTAGTGTTACAAAAAGTAAAGTTGGTGAGGGGAAGGGAAAGGTTTATTTTAAAAGACCCACTGTAGCCTATTTCTGTCTGCCAGTAAAAGTTACCAGAAATAGACTTAGTGGCTTAGTCAGTAACCATTATGTCTATAGCAACCCTGTGCTGCAGATTTTGTTAAAATAGGGAAAAATAAATATAACGAGCCAAAAGCACACACACTCACACTGGTAACTGCACTTGATTTCTTTCTGTCTGGACCCACAAGAGGACTTGCAGCCATCTCTCCTTTGGATCCCACTGTAGTGCTGCCAAGTTTGCGTGATACATCCTTGTCCCACTCTTCTTTCTGTTCACTTTCCACGCTATTTGCCTGAGACCTTTTTGTGTATGACACAGCAGGAGGAATTGAGGGACCAACTGCCAAATAAAAACAGTATTAATAAATACCTAAAAATAGTCACTGCATTTTTCTTGGCCAAAGTAGTCTAAATATAGTTCCCTGAGTCCAAAAAAAGCATCCGAACAACTATGACGGCAAACTCAGCACATATACCAACCTACTAAACTGAGCTTTGACAGCCTGTTTTCTTTTAACTCACTCTCTCTTCACCACCAATTTGCAGTTCAGAATTAGTTCCCATTTCATATCACTATGTAAAACCTAGAAGAGTATTTTAATTCTCATTTTAGACCCATACAATTTGTACGATATTATGACAAAAGGAATTAGAGGATGTTTTTCAAAGTATTTCTCTAGTACTTTTTGCCACATACCTTTTCCTCTAAATACCGTGAAAGATTATTTTCCCCTGAAAACCATAGGACTGCTTTATTTAAAAGCATGTTTTACACTTTCCCCCCCCATCATTCTTTAAAATGCTTTGGAAAAACTCCTTCGTCAGTTGACTTCTATATTCCCTTAAAATAAAAGCACATCAGCTAACAATTTTTATAATATGGGTTGCTTTTTCGGACAAAAAAAGGGGGGGGGGAACAATGTGAATTAGGCAGAGAAGAGGGCCAAACATTTTAGAAGTATTTATAACAATTTGATAGCTCTCTGAGGAAAAAAATCATCTTCCATTTAGTGTTTTAACTTTGTGACATAAGCACTTTCAGCCAAAAATGTTTCCTGAATACTTGGTAAAATTGTTGTCTCTTGGAACCAAATAATTTGCCCCTGCCTCCAAATGTACTGATAAAAATAATGGTTTGCTGCCCTTGGGATTATCCAGGCCAGTATTTGCCATTAGTTCCTAAACAGAACGCACCCACAATGTCTTATTTAGTGAGTCAACCAAGTATCAAGTCCAAAAAATTAAATCTCTGCAATCCAGAAGCGTTCATACAGATAGAAGCATCACAGCAGAGCACGATGAGATACACAACAAACGCACAGAGTGGTGGACCTGCCAGGTTCACAAAACACTTCACACCCAGGCTAAGATTGTGTATGTTACTTTACTTGTTGGAATGTCATCCCCACCGTGATCACTGAACCGCCGCTGTTTCTGGTTGGTCGATATACTGCGCTGGACCTTCAGGTGAGCGGGAGACTGCACGGAGCTGTTGTTGAGGTCGCTGCTGGGACGAGATCTTTGACCCAAGTTGCTGCTGGACAAGGAATCGCCTACTTCAAACTACAAGAAAAACAGTTTTTCAAAGCATAAACAAAATTCAACAGTGCTGGTGTTTTTATGGCATAATAAGGCAAAAAGTCCCAACAGAAGGCTTTTTTTCTTTGTAGTTTAAAATTGTATCCAGAGTAGAATATTCTTCAAGATGGATTTTATCACTTCATCTATGTTTAACGTGCTTTAAAAACACACAGCTAAAGCTAAGTTAATGAATGCTCAAAATAAAATTAGAAGAATCTTGACAGAAAGAAAAAGTGTGCTATTTTAAAACCTTAGCCACGGAATGGCTCCCTCTGGTTTTTTTTTTTTATTTTATTTTAAAGCCTAAAAGCATTCATAGCTTCAGAACAATTTCAAAATGCATCGGACTGAGTCAGAAGGGCTAAAAATGCAAGTACTGATTAAAGGATTCTTTATGGCCTTCTAAACACCTTTATGTAACTGGTATGTAACTCAGCCACCGGTTGGTTGATATCTAAGAAGCAGAAGTTGTAAGTAAGAGCAGTGGAAAAAGACAAATATCCTCTTCCAAGCAATTTGAGTCAAAATGATTCTAGACAGATTCCCTTCGTGCTCTGCCATCACAAGGGAATTCAGGTTCAGAGATGTGAGAAAATGCACTCAAGGATGCATGTATCAGATCTACACTATCTTGGAACTGAAGGAAGGCCAATGACGCAGCAGGAAAAATTCCTTCAAAAAGAAAGTCTTGTTCTCAGTCTGATTTCTCGAAAAATCCATGTGATTCCAAAAGCTTTACAGATTTGTCTAGTTCCAAAATAGTAGAAAAACTTTATACCACCAATTTATTAATGACTACAATGCAATTATTTATTAAATAATAAAATATACCATAAACAAAACATGAGCGAGAAAGGACGAGCATTTCTGAGAAATAAAGGATGTCGTATCGGAGTAGTTAGAAGAATAATTGCTGCAGTCAAACTTACTATTTTAGATTTTAACTGAAAACACACATGACAGGAAGAAGACTCAGCATTTAGAAATTATGCCAGATTAACAGCCACCTTTTTAAAAAAGTGATTCAATGTATTTATAAGCAAACATGAAGATACTTAATTTAACTTATTTCTTCATATGGGATATCTAACAAGATATCCAAGGAGATATGAAAAGGGAAAGACATTAATAAGTGATTAATTACAATTTTTTAAAAACATTACAAAATAATCGATACAAACATCAACAAGCAGAATATTCAACCCAGCCATATATAAAGGTTAAAACAGAAAATGTAAATTAGATAGCACTTACTTCAGGTGGTTTTCTACCTAGAAGCAGGTAAGTAGCCATGACTTCATCATACTTTTGGTTTACTAAAGATTCATGTATTTCTTCTCTTGAAAAGCCCATTGTGACCATGATGTCTAAAAGTAAAATGAACCAGATGCATCAGCAGAATAAGTGCTTGGGTTTACTGACAAATTAAGAACTGTGAAAATAGAAAAAATCTTATAATTTACAGGTAACTAAGATTCAATGTAACCCACTGAAGTTTTTTTGCTGTGCAAAAATAAAAAATGTTGCAACTCCTCTCTCTCAGTGTTATTTTCATCTTGAAAACTCTCAACTATATTATACAACTCCTCACTAATTTATACAACACTCAATGTTATTTCAACAAACAAATAAAGCACTGGCAAATAGAAACTATGAATAGATACAGGGCCAACACAGTAACTTAGTCTAACCATAGCAGGTAAAAATTGTTGCCCTCATAACAAAATCTGTTCCCTTCAGCCCATTGTAGTCTTATTTGTCTACTGTGTTTGTAGATTCATGTCAGCTCAGTGAAGTCACAACAGTAGTTATAAAGGAGGGCATTGTAATGGAATTCCTCATTTAAATAAAAAGAATGCATTTGACTTGTATGATGAGACTGTAGGTCAAATTCAGTAAGGGTTTAGTTTGGCTTACAAGACAAAAATTGTCTGTGTATATCAGATGTAACACCTTTGTAAAACTCTCACCTATTCTCTTGGTGTCATTAAAATCTGGTTCAGGCTCAGTATATGGCTTTAGTTCTTCTTCTTCATGGCCAACATTCATCCACCGATCCTTCATAATTTGCTAAGAAGAGAAATAAGCTTTAGATCAACATTCCATTTACCAGACCCCATGTGCTAGCTGGTCTGCTGAAAAACAATTTTAAATTCATAATAATCTGAATGCTGCTCTTTCCCTTACACTTTTCCCCCCCCTCACATCTTTACTTTCATTTTTCACATCTTTTTGTTTCCATTAGCTCATTTTCCCTACAATTTACCTTTTATAGTACAAATCCCCTGCCTGAAATACCAGCAGAACTACTGAGAGAAAAAACCCCTGCAGTTTCAACACAAAAATCTTTCATTTTGTCCCCTTCACTTCCACTGTCTCCTAATCTCATCTTGCAGAGTGTCTGACACTCATGCCCTAATCTTGGTTAAGATCCCTAGATGCTACTACAATACCAACTCTACCACGATAAATAACTCCTTCAAATAATAGCAAAGGAAAGTGTTTAGAAACTAAGGAATATTTCAGGAGCATGCTGATGCTTCCTACAGTCATTAGTTTCAAGATCATGATGCCAACTGGTCATTTTTTCCTATGGACCTTCTCACTGCACTTGACCTAAATATGTTCACAGTTTGGCTGAAGGGAGAAATGCCTCTTAACTCTCTCTATGCCAGGTAGTTATTTACTCCAAAAATTTCTTCTGCATTCTTTGGAAAATTTCCTTCTGCTGCATTCCAGATCTTTTATATGCCTTTAAGATTGATCATCTGGAATCCCTAACCATCACAATTTCTCTGTAAGGGCATATTCATCTTTAAAACACCTAACACCATTCTCCCTCCTATAGCAACAGGCACACGTCTCTTTAGGGACAGATGCTAATACTGCTCACTACACAAACAGAAGAATGAAACAAGTGCCAGCAAATTAAGTTTCCCACAGGCTCCAAATATGCCTTGCAAACAGAGAATTAACTTATTTCTCACAAAGAGCCAAAGACTCAATTTTCCATTGATATAACCAAATTCTTTCTATGTAGTGCTGCTGCTGCCAAATTACAGACCCCAATAGCTGTACCCTTACGAGAACAATACAGAACTTTGTACTTGGGCCAGTTTATATTTTGCTGACAGTAAGACTTATAGATTTGTTCTACCATGGAATTGATTTTTTGGCTTTTGAGGAGAAGGGATTGTGAACACATTGCTATATTGTATTTCTGACACACAGAGCATGAGTCTACTTGACAGTAGACTTCGGTTACATATTTGCAGTCTTGCAGTAACATAAGCAACTCCCCAAAGAGTACTGTGCAGTATCTGCAGTCCTTTTTTAAAGGTATCTTTTTTAAAGATACCATTAAATAAATCTGAAGTTAAGTAAATCTGAAGTTTAAGCACAGTGAAGTGGATGACAGGAATCACTGCTCAAATCCTACTCCCAATCTTGATGCTTCTTGAATTAACAGGCAAACCCAACAATGCCCACTTGAAGTTTTTCATGTCTCTTCAGTAGGTGGATCTGTAGTTCAATGTAATTTGCTCTCAGTTTCCATCTGTTAAATATCTAAACTAGCTTCTGTCTTTCAAATACACAGTCTCAGAGGCACACTGAGTTATTGTACAACTCTTAAACAGGCTCTTACAATCAAGCATTTTGAAGCGACACAAACAATCCAATTCCAGGATCAATATTACATTTGTGCAAGTTCAGCTGGGCTTCCAGTCAGCTGACTGAAGAGCAGCAGCCTTGCTCAGGGTATTTAAAAATCTGACCCAAACTGTACTTCTTAAACATCAACCCAAACTAAATTTCAACCAACTAGGTATTATTAAGAAACTTTCCCTCAATTTTTAGAAAACTACCTAATAAAAATCTAGTCTGGCTCAAGACCTGTCTGTATCAAAATTATTTGCTTTATTACAATTCATAAGCATAAATCTGCTCTGTAGGAATTTTGAAGCAATACTATGCAAAAGAATTGAAGATTGAAGGAGAGGGAAAGAGGAATTTGTTGAAATCCTGACAGAGAGATCCACATATTTTATGACAATGCATTTTTCCCATTTCTTCCTGGGAAGATTTACTGGTTTGTAACCACATTTTCTTGCTTCTAAAATGTTCTCTCTCTGCTACAACCACAAAAAAGTCTAGATGAAGCATTTTAATAAAAATTTGTGTGGTCCTTACCGAAGGACAAGTGCTAAGCCTAACCCATACAGTGCTGACCCTGTGTGAATCTCAGCTTTGATGCTAATGTCACTGATAAACATCCTCAAGGGATGGTCTGCAAAAAACATGCATAGGAACTGAGAGGGTCTATGGTTGGGACTGAGCAAATAATCAAAAAGACAATGCACAAATAAATCTTCCCCATCTAAGATGAAATTGTCCTTCCACTTTTAGAAACTTGCAATAAATATATACTTTCATTCTAAACATGTATTTTTAGGAGTGCTCAGAGAGAAGAAACAGTAATTTCTTTCCAAACCACACACCATAGTTTTTTAATTCAACAAATGTGATTTCAGGAATATTCCTTTTACAAAAGGTTGTGATGTCTCTCTCTCTCTCTCAGATTATCATGCTGATCATTGCCTGTTATCATCAGTGTTTTGGTACTGGCTCAAGACCCTCCGTCACACAAAATTCACTTGCTTTCTTCCACACAATCTGACAAGCTTGCCATTTCAGCGAGGCTGCCTATTCAACACCTCTCTCCAGGGACTGGAAGGAATTTTAGAAGAACTGGATAACACTACAATATCTAGAATGAAAGTGAAATTAGATCTGAAGAGAAACTGCTGAAAATCCAGAAGAAAACTCAGTAAAGGGAAAATCTATTTTCCTAAAACTTAAACATGAGACAGGAAAACAGCGATCTTTCAGCATCTTCGAGTGACTACACTCTTATCATTATGTCCACTAGACAATAATAATAGACTATAATTAATGAATATCAGTGAAGTAGAACCCATCATTCACTATTCTCTTCAGCACAGATTTTATTCAAGTTAAAACTATTTATAATAAGTCATAAAGCAGCATCAGTTTGAGATGAGGTACATGCAGACAGAGCTCAGTGAATGCAAGCTTCCTTGCACAGGTAGCATCCATGCCAGGGAGCATAACTCATGCCACTACAAATAAAAAGCTGCTTAAATGGGATTATTCTCTGGGACACCAACCACTGCTGCACAAGTATGTGTAGAAAGATGAAACAAAAGTCACTGGTGATTAACTCATGCAAATACTATTTTAAAAGCATTCTATTTATCTTCTGCTCTACTTTCATCTCTATGGTAAGTAGATGCTATTTTTAAAAAATCTCTTTTTGTTAAAGAAATCACAAAATAGAACAGAGCAGCTTTTAGAGTGAACTCTACACCAAATATTTGTTAAATACTAGCTCTGGAGTTATCCAGTAATTACATGCCAATACAGCAATCTTGAACAAAACAGCCCCTTAAAAAACACTGAACCTTTTAGACACTTTACAAGTTATGCACAAATATACTCTACATCCTATGAAAAGAAAACCCAATTTACTAACAAAAAAAATTATAACTCAGTAGAAATCCTCAAAATAGATTTTAGCTAAGGGACACAGCAGGTACTATTATATATATTAATTTTTCAGCTATTCAGAAACAAAACTACCAGGAGGGGGAAAAGAAAGGATTGAACAGAAGTAATTAGCAATTATTAGCTTATCATTCAAACAGTCCTAAGTGTTTACACATATTATGGCACTAAAACTAGCAAAAATCCCAGTTTTCCATCACATTTATTGTTCTTGTACATATATTTTAAGTCATGCTGAAAACAGTTAAGTTAAAAAAATTGTGGTCCTGCCTGCTGCTGTTTTTGTATTTTGTGGTTTTTTTTTTGTTTTGGTTTGGTTTTTTTTGTGGTTTTGTTTTTGTTTGTTTTTGTTTGTTTGTTTTGTTGTTTTTGTTTTTGTTTTGGGTTTTTTGGTTGTTGTTGGTTTGGTTGTTTTGTTTGTTTTTTTTTTCTGAAAAACTCCAAGAAGAAGATATTTACAATCTTGTCCTGCTTTCCACAAATTTTGAACTATCTCTATTAGCTGACTAAAACAACAGGGAGCAGCTTGCACTTGGAAATGCTCTTAAATGATAGTCAGCTGCAATTTGAAAGGTTAGACTTTCATTCATTAACGCTTTCTATTTTCAAGCTGTACTGTTTCTGGGACATTTCCTCATTAATTTTTTTTTAACAAAACTTTGGGGCCCTTTAAACAGAAAGAAAGTATCTACTGTGAAAAATAACAAGTCTTCAGAAATTACTGTATGTTACGCTTTCTTAATCTAAAAACCTTTTTTCCAAGATGAAATGACTTACTTCCAAGCTGCCTCGTTTTATTGGATTCAGTACTAGTAGCTTCTTAAGTAGATTTTCACAGTCTGTGGACATATAGAATGGAATGCGGTACTTCCCCCTCAGTACTCGCTCCCTCAGTTCCTTTAAAATAGAGTTTTAAAAGGTGAGCTCCTAATGACACAGGAGATTTAAAGACAGCAAAAAGCCAAGCTTTCAGACTGTAACTGTACCTTTAGGTTCTGTCCATCAAATGGCAATGATCCGCTTACTAGTGTATACAAAATCACCCCAAGGCTCCACACATCCACTTCAGGACCATCATATTTCTTTCCTTGGAAAAGTTCAGGAGCAGCGTAAGGCGGGCTTCCACAAAACGTGTCCAGTTTATTACCGACCGTAAATTCATTACTAAAGCCAAAGTCTGCAATTTTAATGTTCATATCTGCATCAAGGAGAAGGTTTTCTGCCTAAGAGAAAAATAAAAGGGAAAAAGGACAACGTTCGTATCAAAATAAGTGTACATATATAAATATATAGTACATTGCATCATCGATCAATAAAAAACGTTTCTTTTTCTAAAATGATTCACCATCTGCATCTTTCTTGCAGAACAAAAGAAACTAATATCCCCAAATACATTACAAGGACTGAAAATTGACTATGTTTACTCAGGAAAATAAAACTGTTAAAAGCAGCTAAATAGACTTAAAAGTCAGCTAGTGAATCAACTACAAAGATTTTATTTTCTGGAAGAAATATCTTAGTTCAGCTTTAGATTGAAGTATCTAGACATCTCAGAATAGCAGCTGCAGCTTTTGACAGGTTCATGCCAACTTCTGATGCCAAGGAGAGTAAATCTAATCTCAGACATCATCTACCATTTTGTGAAGTAAATGTTAGAAGGGATTTAAGACTTTAGAAGAAGGCACCTTCTGCCTACAAGATGAAACACTTCAAGCTACACGCTGTATCTCAGCATTCTGTACCAAAAAATTCTCTCCCTTTTATTATTAGAGTTTGCTGCAACAATTACACCAAGGTGTTAACACTCAAGTATCTACTTTTTTTCATACACAACGTATGTATTCCATACATCTAAGAATACTAATGCCCATGCACCAATGTATCACATAAACATAGATGCAAGTATACAAGTACCTGGAAAGTCAGTAAACAGTATCTTATATTTACTATCACAGGTAGGTCAGAAGATTAAAAGGGTGAAGTTACAGAAATACTAATAAGTAGCATGGAAAAAACCCGCATTTCTCAAAATGCAAGGAAGCTCGTCTCAGCTCCTGATCTGCATATCAGCAACACAGGAGCAGCACTGAGCTGTGCAGGAATCCTCTTTCAACAGGGGGACAGACAATAGCCAGTGCAAAGGGTTCACCTAATTGCCAAACATCAGTTTTATAGCAAACAGACATGTCTCAGATGCTGTGCCAGAATGGAGCTCAGAAAAATATAAAAATGCCTTAGCTCACCATCAGAGAAGTAGCTAACTAATAGTTAGTTGCTTTGATTAAAAGAGTAAATATGATTTTGTTTGGGTTTGCTTGTTTGTTTGGGTTTATGTTTAATAATTTCACTTACACTCAATGAACAGAACAGGAGACAATTAACCACCAGTACATCAAGCTAATAGCTGCGCAACAGAACTCAGCCTTTATCAGGACTAAAATACAGCCTGTTTGTAAAAACTCTATCCTGGAAAATATTTTATTTTCCCAATTCATGAGAAATTCATGGGACCTGTGATCCCAGCTGGTTCCAGCTGATGTGCCTGCAGACAGACTCACAGAGCTATTTTCCAGATTTAACAGCCTTTTACACTATTGCACAAAGACTTCATTTTCCTTGTGGTGAAAACAGTACTGTCAGTGCAGCTGCTCTGCGATTACAATAGTCCTCCTGGTTCAACAGTACTCTGCTACCCGAGTACCTCATGCTTTTGGGTTCCTCACTTCGAACAAAAGCACCAAAAAACCTTTTTAATAAGCCAAACAGAAAGACTATGCTCTCGTGGGTTACATGTTCAGGGCAAAAAAATACGAACAGAAAAGGTAAGGTAAGTTTTGTGCATCAAGGGATGAGCAAAGCTGAAATTGGTTATAGCTGTTTATAATCACAGAAAGTTAAAAGGAGACAGTTTAAGTTCCCATGGGCCTTGCACTTCCTCCTCTTCTGCCAGAATAGTTTGGACAAATTTGCACATTTTCTTAAACAACTTCACAGTTTAGTCTGAAGTAATTTAAATTTGATAGAGTTTAACCTGTTATTAAAGTCAAAAAGTCTCATCAAAAATATCCAAAGTGGTGGTAGACCTCTGCCTTGTGGTGCTGCAATGTCAATTGCTCAATGTGCTGATACCATGGAGAGTTAACAGAAGCAGATGAGAATGCAGACACAATTTTGAAGTTGCTTTTTCCTTCTCTGCAGCTCCATGAGAATAGTTTTAAAGGAGACATAGCATAACACTTGGAAAGAAGAGACGAAGCAAGAACACCTCCTCAAAGCCATACATACATTTAGCCCTTTTTCCTTTGGGAAATATATTTTTTGTTGGCTAGGTTGGCTGGCTCTCAATTACACCTAACTGAACTTTACAAATGAGTCTAGCATAACTCCAGCCAAGAGATGATGGAGAGAGAATATCAAACAAAAGTGTTGTTTTAGAGCCTGCCTGCCTGCCTTGCAAATAGAAAGATCAGCTGCAGACTACTTGTGGCAGGTAATTCCTGTGTGAACGCTGCAAAGTAGTTTTGGACAGGCCTGCGAGGAATGCAGTGAGCTGTGTGTGTGCTATGGAACTAAAAAATGAAGGAGTGGTGGAGGCTGTAACAGGCTCTGGGAGAAAGAGCAAGATACTGAGTAACTGCAGGGGTTAATGCAGCAAGACTCAGTAGTATAGCTGGGCTGAATAAGCCAGTGCTAGATAAGCATGAAGAGATGGCTGGCATTCTATTTCCAGCCAAGTGTAGGAGTGAGAGAACCAGGAAAAGTGGCTTGTCCTGGCAAGCCAACAGGTCCCTAGGTGCAGCCTTCTGGAAAGCTCAACAACAGTGGCTGCAGTAAGCTCCAGGGAGTTTGACAAAACATTCACAGGCTCCAAAACACCGCGCAAGACGTGGAGGAATTTTTTTAAATCAAGATTTCAGTGAGATCCCAGCCCTTTCCTTCCTTGCATTCTGACTTCAGAGTGCTGGCCAGGCACCTCCACCATCAGATGACAACAATCCCGGGGCAGGGACGACTCAGCAGAAAAGGATTTATTATCCAGCACCATGTGCACAAGCAGGAGCTGGCAGATCAACAGATATGAGGGAACAGATTTTTAAGATTGAAATTCAGAGAACACTGTAGCGTATTATAAGAAAATTAAGACAAAGGACACTGGTGGGAAAAAAAAAAAAATCACCTTAAAAATTATTCAGCCTCAGCTTTTCACAAGTGTTTAGATACATTAGTAGAAAAGAACCTACACCAATGTTTTCTTTGTAAATGTACAAAGACATCAAAGCAAGAGCACAAGACAGCTTTTAAGTGGAACTTGTGTCCAAGTCTCATGATATCTAAACTTGGCACTAAGACAACTTCACGCTGAAGGGCTAGGTTGTACCTATTGTTGTTCAGCAATTGCTGAACTCTTAATATGGTCTGGTGGTTTACATAGATAGATTACCAGAAAGCATAAAGAAAAGCAAATTCAACTAATTTCTCTTTACCCTCAATTTATTTTTCTGCCCAAATTAAACACTACAGTACAAACCAGAAGTTCAAATGGATTAAAAATCTAACATATTTCTTAAAAATCACTAAGAAAAAACCCTTCTACATATCCTTGAGATATATTTTAACTGAAAATATTTTAATTAAGTAGTGCTGACTGGTATCAATTGAACTTCTGCAGCTTCACAGAGTAGATATCAGCACGACAGCAGGTATAATTCTCTGGAGAGCATGTCCTTTCCTTAAAGCCAAAATTGGAATGAAAGTAACATATGTTCTATTCTTGTCTCTTCCCTGTTCCAACAGGCGAGCTATGTTATTTTTGTGCTTCAGAAAACTAAGAATAAAAAAGTGATAGTTCTTTCATTCACGTGTTTGAGGCATTCACAGACAGTGGCAAGGACAAATATACAGAATGAAATTAAGACCACACTGTCAGGCAGTAAAAAGTAAAATAAGTAACAACCTACCTTAAGATCACGATGAACTATGCATTTTTGATGACAGTACTGTACAGCAGATACAATCTGAAACACCAAGATGAACAGTGAATTATTTTATTTCAACTTCAGTATAAGTTTTTGCATATTATTTAGTAATTTCGGTTCCTGATATGATTCACTAGAATGTAAGAAACTAATAAATGAGGCTTTTATTTTAGAAAATATTCATCTAGGTTTCTTTCATTAAAGCTTAAATACTAGAAGGTCACTAAAAGTAGCTCATTTTCCTACTAAAAATAAGTTTAATATATACTCTTCCAGGTAATAGGAGAAATATATTTTAAATGCAACTACTAAAAGGAAATTAATCCACCCTCCAACCCAATAGCCATATGTATCATCTCAGATTTTATCTTCTAAAATATCAATTGCGTATCTCTGCAATTCACCCCCAACAGAACAATTCATTCAACATTTTCATATATGTCTTTCATATATATAACAAAAAACAAGTCTGAAACAGCAAGTTCAGAGCAGTTTCTTCGCATGTTAATTACAGAGCTTTAATTCTGCAGAATACCAAACATGTTTTATTTATCTAATTAAAGTTTTTCCAAAATAATCACTAAAACCAGGGTAATAAAAGGATTAAAATGAGAAAGTTTGTAAGAAGAATATAAAATCCTATTACAGAATAGCCTTCATACAAAACAGTGTGACATGACACAGCAATACATGTCATCATATCAACATCTGTAGATAGAACATCTGTTAAATTCTAAAATATTCAGAAAAGGATTTAAACCTCAAGTGAGTCACAATTAAAAAAAGTGACTCTTAGGAACATCAACTACAGGAATGTAAAACAATCTTACTATTTTTAGACAGCATGTAGGAAGCAGATATTTTTCTCTTCAGGGATTTTTTTCCACTGCAGCTTTAATAAACATTATCAAAACAATTAATATTTTTCTAAAGTAAAAGAAGTAGGCTTACACTCATGTCTATCTGAAAACACCATAAATAGAAACAA